>NC_092337.1:87102500-87702500 GCF_046630445.1 Rutidosis leptorrhynchoides
TCATCCGATGATTCATCTACAGACGGCTCTAGTGATGATGACTCCGACGAGGAGGACCCTGATGCACCTGTACAGCCACCCTCCACCCCGCTGAAGAAGCGGTATCGCTTCGACGGTACCATCATTCCGGGGATCAACGGAGGACGAGCCTTCACTGACGCGTTTGGTCGGCGTCGTAGGGTTACTGCCCGTAAGCGGCTTGTGCCGTATCCTGCCGACCCACTCGTGCGTAAGGCACCCCGTTACGTACTGACTATTTTTGGAGCCGGACCATCTACATCGGCACCACCTGCACCGCCAGCACCGCCAGCACCGCCAGCACCGCCTGCCCCACCATCTCCCACTGTCGAGGAATTGACAAGGGAGGTGGAGATCCTCCGAGCTCGAGTTGCTGAGCTAGATGACCAGATGGCCCATGTTATGGACATCCTTCACCCACCTTCACCGTAGGACTTTTGTATTTCGATTTCATTATGTAATCTAGTTGTAGTTTTATGTTTCACTTATGTATTGTACGAACTTATTCAGATGTATGCAACTTATTATTTTTAATGAATGGAACTTTGCATTATTTAATTCTTGCACGATGTTCTATTTACATTACTGTACGATGATTCTGTGGTATTTGTACCTAGATGCGTTATTTAATAACATGTGATGTTTTGATTCCATGTTGGTTACTATATACTGTATTATTACTATTTGAATACTGGATTTTGACTTGAGTCAAAATTTTTTGTTTAGAACATCAAAGCCAACGTACGATCAACACCTACCACCGCCCAAATCGAGGAGATGATTGCCGAAAGGGTAGCCGCAGCCATTGCGGAAATGCAACCCCAAGCTCCACCGCCACCGCCACCACCACCGGTTATTCAACCCATTCGTAATGGGTGCACGTACAAGGAGTTTCAGAGCTGCAAACTGAAATGTCCCGTTCTTATTGATTAAAAACGTTCCACATTAATTGATTTCGTTGCGAGGTTTTGACCTCTATATGAGACGTTTTTCAAAGACTGCATTCATTTTAAAACAAACCATAACCTTTATTTCATCAATAAAGGTTTAAAAAGCTTTACGTAGATTATCAAATAATGATAATCTAAAATATCCTGTTTACACGCGACCATTACATAATGGTTTACAATACAAATATGTTACAACAAAATAAGTTTCTTGAATGCAGTTTTTACACAATATCATACAAGCATGGACTCCAAATCTCGTCCTTATTTAAGTATGCGACAGCGGAAGCTCTTAATAATCACCTGAGAATAGACATGCTTAAAACGTCAACAAAAATGTTGGTGAGTTATAGGTTTAACCTATATATATCAAATCGTAACAATAGACCACAAGATTTCATATTTCAATACACATCCCATACATAGAGATAAAAATCATTCATATGGTGAACACCTGGTAACCGACATTAACAAGATGCATATATAAGAATATCCCCATCATTCCGGGACACCCTTCGGATATGATATAAATTTCGAAGTACTAAAGCATCCGGTACTTTGGATGGGGTTTGTTAGGCCCAATAGATCTATCTTTAGGATTTGCGTCAATTAGGGTGTCTGTTCCCTAATTCTTAGATTACCAGACTTAATAAAAAGGGGCATATTCGATTTCGATAATTCAACCATAGAATGTAGTTTCACGTACTTGTGTCTATTTTGTAAATCATTTATAAAACCTGCATGTATTCTCATCCCAAAAATATTAGATTTTAAAAGTGGGACTATAACTCACTTTCACAGATTTTTACTTCGTCGAGAAGTAAGACTTGGCCACTGTTGATTCACGAACCTATAACAATATATACATATATATTAAAGTATGTTCAAAATATATTTACAACACTTTTAATATATTTTGATGTTTTAAGTTTATTAAGTCAGCTGTCCTCGTTAGTAACCTACAACTAGTTGTCCACAGTTAGATGTACAGAAATAAATCGATAAATATTATCTTGAATCAATCCACGACCCAGTGTATACGTATCTCAGTATTGATCACAACTCAAACTATATATATTTTGGAATCAACCTCAACCCTGTATAGCTAACTCCAACATTCACATATAGAGTGTCTATGGTTGTTCCGAAATATATATAGATGTGTCGAAATGATAGGTCGAAACATTGTATACGTGTCTGTGGTACCTCAAGATTACATAATATACAATACAAGTTGATTAAGTTATGGTTAGAATAGATTTGTTACCAATTTTCACGTAGCTAAAATGAGAAAAATTATCCAATCTTGTTTTACCCATAACTTCTTCATTTTAAATCCGTTTTGAGTGAATAAAATTGCTATGGTTTCATATTGAACTCTATTTTATGCATCTAAACAGAAAAAGTATAGGTTTATAGTCGGAAAAATAAGTTACAAGTCGTTTTTGTAAAGGTAGTCATTTCAGTCGAAAGAACGACGTCTAGATGACCATTTTAGAAAACATACTTCCACTTTGAGTTTAACCATAATTTTTGGATATAGTTTCATGTTCATAATAAAAATAATTTTCTCAGAATAACAACTTTTAAATCAAAGTTTATCATAGTTTTTAATTAACTAACCCAAAACAGCCCGCGGTGTTACTACGACGGCGTAAATCCGGTTTTACGGTGTTTTTCGTGTTTTCAGGTTTTAAATCATTAAGTTAGCATATCATATAGATATAGAACATGTGTTTAGTTGATTTTAAAAGTCAAGTTAGAAGGATTAACTTTTGTTTGCGAACAAGTTTAGAATTAACTAAACTATGTTCTAGTGATTACGAGTTTAAACCTTCGAATAAGATAGTTTTATATATATGAATCGAATGATGTTATGAACATCATTACTACCTCAAGTTTAGTAGGTAAACCTACTGGAAGTGACAAGAAATGATCTAGATTCAAAGGATCTTGGATGGCTTGAAAGTTCTTGAAGTAAGATCATGACACAAAAACAAGTTCAAGTAAGATTTTTACTCGAATTAAGATAGTTTATAGTTATAGAAATTGAATCAAAGTTTGAATATGAATATTACCTTGAATAAGAAAGATAACCTACTGTATATAACAAAGGTTTCTTGATCTTAGATGATTACTTGGAATGGATTAGAAAGCTTGGAAGCAAATTAGTAAACTTGAAGGGATTTTTGAAGTGTTCTTGAAGTGTTCTTCCTATGATGATTATAGCTTGATTCTTGAAGTAATTTTTGATGAAGATGATGATTAACTACTGGAAAAATACGTTCATAATAGTGTGGGTGTGTTGAGAGAGAATTAGAAAGAGAATTGGAAGTGAAATGGAGTGAATGATGAGTGGTAATTGGTGAGTGGTGAGTGGGGTTAAAAGGAGTTCTAGTTAGTTGACTAGCTCATGGTAGAAGTTAAAATTGATTAGTCATACATGACATAATCAAGAGTGGAATCCCATGCTAGTTCCTATTGGTATATACCCATAGTAAGTACGTTTTGAAGCTGTGTATAATACGGGTAAGAATACGACTAGAATTCTTGATGAAAGAAAAGAATGGGAAAGTAACTGTAACCATTTTCGTTAAGTATGAGTGTTTTGATATATGTATTGAAGTCTTCCAAAAGTATTTTAATACATCTAAATACACTACATGTATATACATTTTAACTGAGTCGTTAAGTCATCGTTAGTCGTTACATGTAAGTGTTGTTTTGAAACCTTTAAGTTAACGATCTCAATTAATGTTGTTAACCCATTGTTTATTATATCTAATGAGATGTTAAATTATTATATTATCATGATATTATGATATATTAATATATCTTAATATGATATATATACATTTAAATGTCGTTACAACGATAATCGTTACATATATGTCTCGTTTCGAAATCCTTAAGTTAGTAGTCTTGTTTATATGTATATAACTCATTGTTAATATATTTATGGAGATACTTACTTATCATAATCTCATGTTAACCATATGTATATCCATATATATATCGTCATGTCATTTTTACAAGTTTTAACGTTCGTGAATCGCCGGTCAACTTGGGTGGTCAATTGTCTATATGAAACATATTTCAATTAATCAAGTCTTAACAAGTTTGATTGCTTAACATGTTGGAAAAATTTAATCATGTAAATATCAATCTCAATTAATATATATAAACATGGAAAAGTTCGGGTCACTACACAAACCTCATAACTTCAGCGGCACTGAGGGACCGGTTGGTCTCACTAGATGGTTCGAAAAGCTAGAATCAGTATTCCGAGTTAGCAACTGTTCGGAGGACAGCAAAACCAAATTCGCTTCTTGCACGCTGTCTGACGGCGCGCTCATGTGGTGGAACACAATGGTACAGGCACAAGGCATTGATGAGGCGTATGCTACGCCATGGGAAGAATTTAAGTGTTCAATGATTGAGGAATATTGTCCTAGGACGGAAATACAGAAGATGGAGATCGAATTCATGCAGTTGAAGGCCGTAGGGAACGACCTTGACAGTTACAATCGTAGGTACTTGGAGTTGGCTCTTATGTGTCCGACCATGGTCACCCCCGAATTCAAGCGCATGGAGAGATATTTGTGGGGACTTCCTAAGTCCATCAAGGGTAATGTCACCTCGTCCAAGCCACCCAATGTCCCCGAAGCAATGCGCATGGCGCATACTCTCATGAATCAAATCATCATTGATGAGTCGAAGAAGGCTAAGTTTGAAGCTGGTAGTAGTGAAAAGAGAAAGTGGGACAACAACAACAGGGGGAGAACCTACGATCAAACCCCCGCCAAGAGGTAAAACAACAACGGTGGAAACCCCAACCCCAACAACAACACCAACTCCAACCCAAACTACAAAGGCACACTACCGCAATGCAAGAGGTGCTACAAGCACCACACCGGGTATTGTAATGTTGTTTGTGAGAAGTGCCAACGGACTGGACATGTTGGAAGGGACTGCAAGGTCACCACTATGACGGGGAAGCCGAACACCAACGGGCCGAAGAAGTGTTATGAATGCGGGCAGACGGGCCATTTCAGAAATGCGTGTCCAAACAAGCGAAAAGATGGCGGACCACCCCGTGGTAGAGCTTTCAACGTTAATGCAAGGGACGCCCGAGAAAACCCCGACTTGGTGACAGGTATATTCACTATCAACAATCTTTTAGCTTCTGTCTTGTTTGATACTGGTGCGGATAGAAGTTATGTATGTAGACATTTTTGCGATAAGATTAATTGGTCGTTAGTCCCGTTAAAAGAGAGTATGCTTGTCGAGGTTGCCAATGGAAAACTTGAGAAAGTTGACCATATTAGTCGTGGAGCTATTATCAACATAGCTGGTGCAGATTTCGAAATTGATTTGATACCCATTAAATTGGGAAGTTTTGACGTGATCGTCGGTATGGATTGGTTGAGCAAGGTAAGGGCCGATATTATTTGTGGAGATAAAGCTCTTCGTATACCACACGGAGACGGTGAGCCACTGATCATCTACGGAGAGAGATGTACCTCAAAGCTGAACCTCATTAGTTGCGTGAAAGCGCAAAAGATCATGAAGAAGGGACGTCTTGCTGTCCTAGCGCATGTGAAAATGGTAGAAACCGAGGTGAAGAATGTGAACGACGTTCGAATTGTGAACGAATTTTCCGATGTCTTCCCTGAAGAATTGCCTGGATTACCGCCGCCGAGAGCAATAGAGTTTCAAATCGATTTAGTGCCAGGAGCTGCACCTGTAGCTCGCGCACCTTATAGACTCGCACCTTCCGAGATGCAAGAATTACAGAGTCAACTACAAGAGCTGTTAGACCGTGGATTTATCCAACCAAGTTTCTCGCCTTGGGGCGCACCTGTTCTGTTTGTGAAGAAAAAGGATGGATCCTTCCGTATGTGTATCGACTACCGTGAACTCAACAAATTGACTATCAAGAATCGGTATCCTCTTCCACGAATTGACGATCTTTTTGATCAACTACAAGGATCGAGCGTTTACTCAAAGATCGATTTGTGGTCCGGTTATTACCAGTTGAGGGTGAAGGAAAGTGACGTGATGAAAACTGCGTTCAGAACTCGTTATGGTCATTATGAGTTTCTCGTGATGCCATTCAGTTTGACAAATGCACCTGCCGTGTTCATGGACCTCATGAATCGTGTCTGCAAGCCGTACTTGGATAAGTTTGTTATCGTCTTCATAGATGATATCCTCATCTACTCTAAGAGTGAAGAAGAGCATGAGCAACATCTCCGACTAGTACTTGAACTCTTGAGACAAGAGCAACTTTACTCCAAATTCTCCAAGTGTGAATTTTGGTTGAAGGAAGTCCAATTTCTGGGTCATGTTGTGAGCGACCAGGGTATCAAAGTTGATCCCGCCAAGATTGAAGCTATCAGCAAGTGGGAGACCCCAACTACTCCGATGCATATTTGCCAATTCCTAGGTCTCGCCGGTTAGTACCGAAGGTTCATTGAAGGATTTTCTCTGATTGAGCGTCCTTTGACCGCGCTGACTCACAAGGGCAAGAAGTTTATTTGCGAACCCGCACACGAATCAGCATTTTAAACTTTAAAGAAGAAGTTAACCACCGCACCTATCCTATCACTTCCTGAGGGCAGTGACGACTTTGTTGTTTATTGTGATGCATCGAAGAGTGGTTTTGGTTGTGTACTGATGCAACGCTCAAAGATTATCTCTTATGCCTCCCGACAATTGAAAATTCACGAACGGAATTACACTACTCATGACCTTGAACTTGGAGCCGTTGTCTTTGCACTCAAATTGTGGAGACACTATTTGTATGGAACTAAGAGTACTATCTTCACCGACCACAAAAGCCTCCAACACATCTTCGATCAGAAGCAACTGAATATGAGACAGCGTCGATGGATCGAGACGCTCAACGACTACGATTGTGAACTCCGTTATCATCCTGGCAAGGCCAATGTTGTAGCTGACGCTTTAAGCCGAAAGGAGAGGACGGCACCTCTTCGTGTTAGGGCTCTGAACATCACCATCCATTCGAACTCAACAGTCAAATCCGAGTAGCCCAAGATGAGGCTCTCAAGGAGGAGAATATAACTCATGAACATTTGAACATATTTGTCTCTCGTTTCAAGGTTAGGGAGTCTGGACTCCGATGTTATGGCGGAAGAATTTGGGTACCTTATTATGGAGATCTACGGAACCTTATACTTGATGAAGCCCACAAGTCGAGATATTCGATTCACCCCGGAGCGGGCAAAATGTACCATGATCTTAAAGAACAGTATTGGTGGCCGAATCTTAAGAAGGACGTTGCGACTTATGTTGGTAAGTGTTTGACTTGCTCGAAGGTTAAAGCCGAGCATCAGAGATCTTCTGGTTTACTTCAACAACCGGAAATCCCACAATGGAAGTGGGAAAGGATAACGATGGATTTTATCACCAAGCTACCAAAGACGGTGGGCGGATACGATACCATCTGGGTTATCGTTGACCGTCTTACCAAATCTGCACACTTTCTAGCGATGAAGGAAACGGATACAATGGAGAGACTTGCTCAACTATACATCAAGGAGGTTGTATCTCGTCATGGTGTACCTTTATCGATCATCTCCGATCGCGATCCCCGTTTTGCTTCTAGATTTTGGCGTTCTTTGCAAGAAGCCATGGGAACTCGTCTTGACATGAGTACTGCTTATCACCCTCAGACTGACGGGCAAAGTGAAAGAACGATTTAGACCTTGGAAGACATGTTGCGTGCATGTGTCATTGATTTTGGAAAGGCTTGGGAAAGGCATTTGTCGTTAGCCGAATTCTCGTACAACAACAGTTATCACTCAAGCATTAATGCCGCACCTTTTGAAGCATTGTATGGCCGTAAGTGCCGATCTCCTATTTGTTGGGCCGAAGTAGGCGAGAAGCAAATCACCGGACCCGAGGTAGTCCATGAAACAATTGAGAAGATTGCTCAGACTCAAGCTAGACTTAAGACTGCCCGTGATCGCCAAAAGAGTTATGTCGATCTTAAACGTAAAGACTTTAAATTCAACGTCGGTGACCGTGTAATGTTGAAGGTTGCACCTTGGAAAGGTGTGATTCGTTTTGGAAAACGTGGAAAGTTGAACCCACGATACATTGGTCCTTTTGAAATCTTGGAACGTGTTGGACCCGTTGCTTACCGTTTGGATCTACCAGCACAATTGATCTCAGTTCATCCTACCTTCCATGTGTCAAACTTGAAGAAGTGTCTTGCTGCACCCGAACTTATCATACCACTTGAGGAACTTACAATTGACGATAAACTCCACTTCGTGAAAGAGCCTGTTGAAATTATGAAATGTGAGGTCAAGACTTTGAAACACAACAAGATTCCGATCGTTCGAGTACGATGGAATGCCAAACGAGGACCTGAGTTTACTTGGGAGTGAGAGGATCAAATGATGCTGAAGTATCCTCACCTTTTCCCGACTCCTCCATCTACCTCAGCTTAAAATTTCGGGACAAAATTTTCTTTAACAGGTGGGTAATGTAACGACCCTGGATTTTCCAACGTTAATTATTAATAATAATTATTATTAATACTTGTGATTAAACAAATGTATGTTATTACATTTACATGTTGCCATGATTGCCCGTACTTGACTTTTAAATGCCCGAAACGTCTTTGTGACACACGAAACTTTCACGAATGATATTTTTAGATATTATTTGCATTCATGATTAAGTGTTATTAATCATTTTAATTAACTAAGGTTATTAGTTAATTACTTGGGCTTTTGTTGGATTAACTTGTTAATTACTTGAACTTGGGCCTTTATTAGTATTAGTGGACTTTAGAAGCCCACCCTACTTCTTTAATGGACTATTTAGCCCATTCATTCATGTAGGTAATCCATTTAGTTGTAACTAGTTAGTTATGTCATGAAGAATCTAGTCACTCCATAATCCCCATGCAAGCTTCCTTATTAACCACCTTTTTAATCAAATGTACACAAGTAACTAGTGAACAAAACCTTTCCTCCTCCCTTCCCCCAAAACCGTCGGCTAGGAGCTCCATGAGGAGTGTTTTTGTTTCAAATTTTGTTAACTTATTCACTTACTTCCTCATTTCTCACACACACACTTCATATCACTTCAAACTTTTCTCTCTTTTCTCTACATTCTTGCAAGTATTATGAGACTTTTTCCTCTCTTTTTCTCCATCCAAAACCGAATTATATACACCTTTAATCATCATCATCACTTGTTCTTGTTGTTGTTTTGTTACTTGTCTTTGATTAGTTGTTTACTTACTTGTCTTGATTAGTTGTTCTTTACTAGTTACAAGAATCAACTCTCTAGTTTATTCTTCATTTTTATCTTGTATTTACAAGAACAAACAAGAACTAACTTTCTAGTTATGTTCTACATTTATTGCTTCAAAGATTGTAAGTTCATGTGTTGAAAATCATTACTTGTGATTCATGAAGTAAACTTCAAGTTTACTTTCTTAGAGATCAAACTTTGGTTTGAATCTTTAAAGTATGAATAACCCATGAACTAGTTACTTGTTTACCTAGCTTGTTTCTTTATATTAGGCACTTTAAATTCATGTTTGTTGGTTAAGATTGGTCAAGTGTTACTAGTTAACTTTGACCTCATTAATCTTGAACTAAAATTAACTTTAAAAGTTCAAGAACATGTAAGTAAGCTTTCTTTAACTATAACTTTGTACACTTATGTTAGATATAGACTTTTGGGTCTAGAATCTTCAAGATCTAACTAGAAACTATGTTCTACAACTTAAGATCTTGATTTCATAAGTTCACTTTCAAGTTTGTAACTTATTATTAGTTTTAAAGTTCATGTATGTGTCAGATCTAAGACCTTGATGTAACTTTGGTTCATCAAACTTCATACAAATCTTAAGTGAGTTGTGCTACATGTCTTAGACTTATACTTGTGTCATAATAGTCAAAACTTGGTTAATATTACTTTTATAGTTCATGTATATGTTAAATCTAAGACTTTGATGTAACTTTGGTTCATCAAAACACTTGCAACACTTAAATGAGTTGTGCTACATGTCTTGGACTTGCACAAGTGTTATGATGGTGAAACCTTGGTTAAGATGATACAAACACATCAACAAGTTGTACACTTGAAGCTATATGCATCAAGGATGAGAACCGTGATAAGCATCAAACACCAAGAACCCACCGGACCTACTGTTTTACTGTTTCTGTGTCTGACCCGTACGACCTGGGCTACTGTAATTATGATTTTCAGATATCTCTGTTTGAGTAGATAACTTTTCATATAGGACTCGTCTTAATCCGAGTTACGGTTTAGGATTTATGGCCCTCCGATCGTCACTATGTCCATTTAACGTTGTGCTGAAAATTCTGACCTACTCGCACTTAGACCGTCGCCACGGTCAAAGGAAGATGAGTTTGCTTTTGTAATTTTTACCACAACTAAAGGACTCATATACGGAGCCATGACCACTGGTCTCACCTTATTTCAGTAGGTATTGAGGCCGTGGTGACTGACCGAACTTAGCCTTTGTTTTAAACTTCTTTCATGAACGAAACTTACTTTACACCTTTTGTTTGATGATGAATGATGATGAACTTTAAGACCTTATTTACATACTTTTAAACCTATTCGGACGATTTACTAACTTAGTACTATTTGACTTAGGTTGAGGACTTTCCGGGCCTACGTACTTACTTATCTCCCGACTCGACTTTACCGCTACTTTATCATTGTGAGTTATAGCATCCGTTTTTTTTACTTTAACTATTTGGGACTGAGAATACATGCGTGTTTTATGTTTTACATACTAGGCATGAGTACTTAAACTTATATATGTGTGGGTTATACAACGGCATAAACATTCCCTTTAGCTCGGTAACGTTTAATCATTGGTTTTTGAACCGTGAACGCGAATCTTAGATATGGATCCATAGGGTTTGACATCCCCACTCAGGCTAGTAGTGCTAGCATTTAATGGGTGTTTAATACTTCGTATACATACGCACTTGCCAATTGTACTTTCAGGGGGTATAAACGTTAAGTTAGTTACCAAGTGCCCATGGTTAACATATACTTTATCTTACTGTTTTGAAACTCTCTTTGTAGCACTGAAATCTCGTGGCCTACCTTACATACTGTTATACTTAAACTATAGCTCACCAACCTTTGTGTTGACGTTTTTAAGCATGTTTTTCTCAGGTGCTTAAGGTTGCTTCCGCTGTGTACTAGTCTTGCCGTAGACACCCGCTGCTCTAGTGTTATCACCGCATGAACTGTTTATCTTGCATTCAAACTTTAATACATTTGAAACTATGTTTTGTAACGACCTAAGGGTCACATACATTTATCCATGCTTGCTATTCATAGAAGCATACTGTTGGTGTAAAACATTTGATGTCGATTATGACATCATCTTTCTATCGTGAATGCAACTTCTTTTATTACAGCATATAGTACTTAACCTTGTAATGATCCTGTTGTTGATGATTCGTACACGATGGTTTTGTACGGGACATCACATTACAATTCCTAAAAAAAAAATTACAATTCCTAAATAAATAAAAAAACATTACAATTCCTATTCAATAAGAACAAATACGAAACGATTCAATTTCCACTTCGAAGCTTGGCCCGAATCGCCGCTTTCTTTGCTTAAAGAATCAATGCATTGTGACGACCCGGGAATTTCCAACCAAAATTTAAACTTAATCTTTGTATGATTCCGACACTATAAGCAAAGTTTGTTATGTTGAATTTCAAAACTTTTAAATTTGTTTCATGAAACCATTCGACCTTTGACTATCCCCGACGATTCACGAACCTTTAATCGTAAATAGAAATGTATATATATAAATAATTATACATGTAAATAATTATATATTATGAATTTAATAATTTAATGAAATATTATGTGATTTGGTTGTTATGAAGAAAACTTAAACATGTATTTAAAACTGTTATTTAAAAAAAGAGAAAAGTAAATTGAATGTATATAAATTGTCAATATTAACAAGTTATTAAATGATATATTTTGAGTTTATTTGTTTCAATATATGTAATTACATGTTAAAACCTAGTTATTATAATCTTTGTTATCATTAACATAAAAATGAATAATAATAATAATAATAATAATAATAATAATAATAATAAAATCAGGATTATAAATGTTATTATATTTAAATATATTATATATAGATATAAAAGTTGATACATTTGAATTGTTACATTTATCTATCATTGTCAATATCATTATTATTATAATTAGTAGTAAAGTTATAATTATTATGATGAATATTAGTATTATTAATAATTTTATTATTAACATTTTTGTTATTAAACTTATTGGAATTATCATTAGTAATAATATTATTTTTATACTTGTATTATTAGTTAGAATATTAAGAGTATTATTATTATTCTATTTAGTAAAAGATTTACTATAATCTATAAATATAAATATATAAAAATAAAAGGAATACAAATCAATATATAATGCAGATGTATAAATACTGAAATATATATATACTGATACGCATATATAAATTTAATATACCAATATAAAGTAGATATATAAATAAAAATGGATATATAAGTATACAGTTAAATACATTCATATACAAATATGATTATAATCCGTATAATTATACAACAAGAATACAGAAGATTAGGATTCAGTTTCCATCGTTTTCAACACTAAAAGCAATATATTTTCTGTCTGAATTCAGTATATATGATTCCAAGTTAAACACAAAGTAACAAATTCTGTTAAAGAAATCTTACACTTTTATTTATTTTTATTTATTATGTTTCTGTTCCTGATATGGAACTTGTCGAGCCTTCACAGCTATACAACAACGATTACTTCTTGTTTATTGCAAAAATCATTCTAACCTTCATTACCTTATCAATTATAATCATTACTTACTGCAAATTTGAAGAACCAACAACAGAAAAATATAGAAACTCGCTGAAACCTCTGTTAGTGTTAAATTTTGCTCAAAAGCTCAATTTCATATCAATTTCAAAATCTATAAATGTGGAAGTGTTAGGAATCTTTCAAACGAACTTCTTGAAAAATTACA
Organism: Rutidosis leptorrhynchoides; assembly: GCF_046630445.1. Taxonomy (NCBI): domain Eukaryota; kingdom Viridiplantae; phylum Streptophyta; class Magnoliopsida; order Asterales; family Asteraceae; genus Rutidosis; species Rutidosis leptorrhynchoides. Next base: position 87,115,558 of record NC_092337.1, read on the forward strand.
ATTTCCAATTCCTCAAAACGATTTTTAATTTTGGGAGTCAAACTTTCGATTATTAAAGTCAAACGAATGTTCAACGATCGAATTGAAGAATTACAAGGTATTTCTGTTGAAATTAATGATCCATAGAGTTTCTATGGAGGATTTACAACATATTTCGTGTTGAAAACTTTTTCTAAAACATTTTAAAAATCGAACTCAGGTATGGAATTTCTTATTTTTTTCGTGGCAGTGCACAGCTCCTGCTATTTGATTTAAACTATTTTTCTTAATTTGCGTCTGATTAATTACCAGTACAAGACGTTTTCAATTATGTTGCAAAGATGAATTAAACTTTAAATTGGAGATTGGGATTGGTACTCTGGTCGACGGGTTGTAGGAGATGAAGAGGTAACAGATAATTATACGGGTTATATAAATTACAAGTGAGATTAAAACAGAAAAACGGACGGCAGTTCAATGGTTTAGTCAGTGTTCGGGTGTGCGAGGGGTCGCGGGTTCGAGTCTCGGCTTGGACACTTTATTATTTTTTTTGGAGTCTTGAAGGTAGATCACTTATCAAGTTATTATTATTATTATTATTATTATTATTATTATTATTATTATTATTATTATTATTATTATTATTATTATTATTATAGATTGTTATTGTTATTGTTATTGTTATTATTTATTTATATTATTATTAAGTATTAGTATTATTACTATCATTTAGGATTAGTATTAAAATCATTATTATTATTACGATTATTATTATTAAGAACCTGCCGGAGGTCCTCTCGGAAGCAATCTCTTTATCCGTCGAATAGAGAGAGGGATGACTTTCTCTACTTTTGTGAGTGTTTCACTCTGGGTGAAGAAATGACTTGTCTTTATTCTCGGATAGGGGAAGGATTGTCTACATCTCACCTCCCCCATACACCACTTATGTGGTAGTGGGTTTTGTTGTTGTTGTTGTTGTTGTAATAAAATTCGTTATCATATTGATTAATATTAGCACAAGTATCATTATAAATATTAGAATTATTATTATAGACATAAATATTATTAGTAATATCTTTAGTAGTAATAAAATGGTTGAAATTATTATTATTACTAAGTATTAAGTATTATTATCAAAAATGATTATTACCCTCATTACTAAATTTTTCATTTTATTAAAAACTACTATTATTATCATTACTATGAGATTTATTATAAAAACTATCGTTAATATTATCAAATAGGATTATTAATACTAATATCATTATTATTAATATTAGTATTATTATTATTATTATTGTTATCACTAAGTATTAACATTAAGTATTATTAGTTTTATTATTACTATCAAAATACAATTTATTATATGTATCACCAATATTAATATCATTATCATATTTATAATTATTGAAATCATTAATATTATTAATATAAGTATTTTATTAACATTATCAGTATTATAATTATCGTATTTAGTGTTATTATAATAACTATCTTTCCAAACAACTGATATACATAAAAATATATTAAGAAACATAACGTAACAAAATCAATATTTTCATATACAAAAAGAATGTTTGAGACATATATATATCATTAATATAAAAAGGATACAACTAATAAAGTTATATATATATATATATATATATATATATATATATATATATATATATATATATATATATATATATATAAAATATAATATAATATAATATAAAAAGGATGCAACTAATATAGTTATATATATATATATATATATATATATATATATGTATATATATATATATATATTTGTTCGATTACAATTATGTATATTAATAAATATACAAATGATATAGGTTCGTGAATCCGAGGCCAACCCTGCATTGTTCAGTTTCGTCGTATGAATATTTTTACTACAAAATATTGGATTGTGAGTTTCATTTGCTTCCTTTTTAAATGCTTTTGCAATATATATTTTTGGGACTGAGAATACATGCGCTTTTATAAATGTTTTACGAAATAGACACAAGTAATCGAAACTACATTATATGGTTGAATGATCGAAACTACATTATATCATCAACTTTCGATGTAATGAAAGTTTGTCTTTTAAAAATGAATGCAATGTTTGTAAAATGTATCATATAGAGGTCAAGTACCTCGCGATGTAACCAAATGTAATGTATTCGTCCTGATGGATTAGGACGGGTCCTTTCATGCATCTTCTTCATCCATTCTCGCGGTAGACATTTGTAGTATTTTCAAATCAAAGTAACTAGTCATTGAATCAAAAGTGCCACTTGCACTTTCATCAAACGAGGAACTCGTTTGAGACGACTCACGATTCCACCATACTTTCTGCAAGATTCATTCATTTTTGTCCATTTGGAGGTCAACATATCCTTTGTTCTTTTGTAAGGTGGACCACTAGAATGGTACTCATTCATAACCACGTTCCAAAACGAAGATGACTTTTGATCAATGCCTTGGTTTGGATCTTCAGAAGCCGCAATCCACGATTGAGCTAAACGTAGCTCATCTTCGGGTTCCCACAAGTACTCAGTTCGTCTTCTAGGTTGAGACGAATCGACCGCAACTTCTTTTCCTTTAGCCTTTGCTATCGACTTGCGTTTTGGTGCTTGTGGTGTTTGTTGTGTTTGTTGAACTTGTGTTTGTTGTGTTTGTGGAACTTGTGATTGTTGTTGCTGTGGAAATGATTGTTGTGAATTGGCAAAATTTGAAAAACTGAGATTAGCCTCACCACCACCACTAGCCGAACCTTGAGCCGATCCGGGTGAATAGGGTGAGAGTGGACTCCATTGTGGATGATAATATTGGTTATTTGACTTTTTTTGTTTGTGAATGAGATTTATGTTTGTGAATGAGATTTGAGTTTGTGTTTGTGTTTGTGTATGTGTTGTGTATATATATAAAGTAAAAAAGAAAAAAAACTCCAACGGCTCTTCCCAACGGTTCAATTTTTTTTTTTTTTATATATATATGTTCCAACTTCCGTCGCCACCGCGACTGACAGACAGGCGACGAGCACAAGTGACGGAATGGGGGAGTGGCCCGACTTGCGACGAGGGTCCTGACGAGGCAGGTGACCGAGCCCACTCCCACTTGTAACGACCCGTCAAAATCGCTATTGACGCGGCACGTTAATAATTGATTCCACAGTGAGGTTTTGACCTCTATATGATACGTTTTGATAAAATATTGCATTCATTAAAATAAGTGACTTTCTAAACATAGAAAGTTATAAACATGTGGGCGAGTGCTTAGGTATAAGCAAAACCCCGAAATACATAAGTCTTTAATTTACAGGTTGACATCACAGTCCAATTATTTATTACACAACGCAGTTTTATTTTGAATGCAATAAACTTTGTACAAAGCATGAGAGACTCCATGCAGGCAACAAGCACATCACAGCGGAAGCATTCTAAGGACCTGAGAATAAAACATGCTAAAAAGTCAACACGAATGTTGGTGAGTTATAGGTTTAATTGCTCGAGTCATAAACATATATAAAGATAGACCACAAGATTTCATCAAAAGTTTATCAATAGATTCTACGTAACAGAGCACCCTGGTAACTAAACTTAACGCTATAGTGATAATTACCCCATTCGTTTTAATACGCGCAAACCAACGTGTCTTAAACTCAAATAACATACGTCCGTTAAAAGGCTAGCGCTCTAGCTCGGACGGGGATGTCAAGCCCTATGGATCCATATACAATTATTCGCGCCCACCAGTCCATATCCTATGTACTGGCAGCTACTAGTTACCAAAGCTAAGGGATTTTCGGTTTAACTCAGTGTAGAATTTTGTATGTACTTGTGTCTTATTGCGTTTAAAATAAATTGCATGTATTCTCAGCCCAAAAATATTTAAAGCATTTAAAAAGGGAGACTATAACTCACAGTTCAATATTGAGACTCAATATTGTAGGCAAATTGCGTAGACGTAACGATGGTAGACGACTGTATGGTTGGCCTTGGATTCAAGAACAATACCCCGAACAATACCCAATATTTCCTTATTTTAAAACGGTTTGAAACCCGAATTAAAAATACCCTCGAATATTCTTTATTATTATTAAACTTAAAATTAAAATTATAATTATAATTATAATTATAAAATTTGCGTACATATATTTTTTTATGAAATATTTCGTCGAGCAAAACTGACCTTTTATAGTACTTTTCGATTTACTGTAGCTCATGCGATCGCATGAGTTTTCAGTGTTTTTGCCATGCGATCGCATGGCCGCCTTTTCTGTTTTTGTTTGCTAGTTCGTCGACATCAAATAGTGTTTACTGTAGCACTGTAGCACTGTAGCACTGTAGCAAAATACGGTTTCACTGTAGCAAATAGTGTTTTACTGTAGCAAATTGTGTTTTACTGTAGCAAAGTAATTTTTACTGTAGGAAAGTCGTTTTTACTTGTACATATATATATACATACATATAATTGTTCATGAATCGTCGAGAGTAGTCAAAGGTAATTGTATATATGTAACAGTTCTAAAATTTTGAGACTCAATCTAACAGACTTTGTTTAACGTGTTAAAATAATAAATCGTATAGAGAATTGGTTTAAATAAGTCAAAAATTTTCGGGTCATCACAGTACCTCCCCGTTAAAGAAAATTTCGTCCCGAAATTTTGAGTAGTACCTGTTTCATGAGCGATATCAGTGAACAAATGTGGATACTTTTGCTTCATTTGATCTTCACGTTCCCAAGTAAACTCGGGTCCTCGTCTTGCGTTCCAACGAACTCTAACTATCGGTATTTTGCTTTGTTTTAATTGTTTGACCTCACGGTCCATGATTTCAACAGGTTCTTCGACAAAATGGAGTTTATCATTAATTCGTATTTCGTCAAGAGGAATTACGACATCCTCTTCAGCTAAACATTTCTTCAAATTTGACACGTGAAATGTGTCGTGAACACTACTAAGTTCTTGCGGTAGCTTTAATCGATAAGCAACTGCTCCAATTCTTTCGGTGATTTCAAAGGGTCCTACGTATCTAGGACTTAGCTTTCCTCGTTTACCGAATCGTACAACGCCTTTCCAGGGTGACACTTTCAACATGACTTTGTCGCCCACTTGAAATTCTAGCGGTTTTCTTCTTACATCAGCATAACTCTTTTGGCGACTCATGGCCGTTTTCAATCGCTGTTGTATTTGAATGATCTTTTCGGTGGTTTCATGAATAATTTCTGGTCCAGTAAGTTGTCTTTCTCCTACTTCACTCCAACAGATAGGAGATCTGCACTTTCTACCGTAAAGTGCTTCAAATGGCGCTGCGTTGATGCTCGTATGATAGCTGTTATTGTATGAAAATTCTGCCAACGGTAAGTGTCGATCCCAACTGGTTCCAAAGTCAATCACGCATGCCCGTAACATGTCTTCTAATGTTTGTATTGTTCTTTCACTTTGACCATCTGTCTGTGGGTGATAAGCGGTGCTCATATCTAATCGAGTTCCCAATGCTTTTTGTAATGACTGCCAGAAACGTGATGTGAATCGGGTGTCGCGATCAGATATGATAGAGATGGGTACACCATGCCTGGAAACTACTTCCTTCAAATATAGGCGTGCTAATTTCTCCATACTGTCTGTCTCCTTTATTGGTAGAAAGTGAGCTGATTTAGTTAGACGATCAACTATCACCCAAATAGTATCATGACTACTTGCAGTCCTTGGCAATTTCGTAATGAAATCCATAGTTATTCTTTCCCATTTCCACTGCGGAATTTCTGGTTGTTGCAGTAATCCTGACGGCTTTTGGTGCTCAGTTTTGACCTTTGCACACGTCAAACATTTGCTTACATAAGTAGCAATTTCTGTCTTCATATTAGGCCACCAATAAAACTTCTTGAGATCGTGGTACATTTTCCCGTTTCCTGGGTGAATTGAGTACCTCGTTTTGTGTGCTTCATCTAGTACTAGTTGCCTTAGATTACCATATTTTGGTACCCATATCCTATCAGCAAAATACAGGGTTCCATCGGCTTTTACCTCAAGCTGTTTTTCTAACCCTCTGCTCATTTCGCCTTTTTCATTTTCTTCTTTTAAAGCTTCTAACTGTGTTGCTTGAATTTGCTTTGTGAGATCGGTACGAATTGTAATATTCAAAGCTCGGACTCTAAGAGGTTTTACTCTTTCTTTTCGACTTAGGGCATCAGCTACAACATTAGCCTTTCCGGGGTGGTAACGGATTTCACAATCGTAATCGTTTAACAACTCTACCCAGCGACGTTGCCTCATATTGAGTTGTTTTTGATCAAAAATATGCTGAAGACTTTTATGGTCGGTGTACACTGTACACTTGGTGCCATATAGATAGTGTCTCCATATTTTGAGTGCAAAAACTACTGCTCCAAGTTCTAAATCGTGCGTCGTATAGTTCTTTTCATGAATTTTTAGTTGTCGTGAGGCATATGCGATGACTTTTGTGCGTTGCATTAATACACATCCTAAACCTTGGCGTGAAGCATCACAATAGATCACGAAATCATCATTTCCTTCCGGTAATGACAAAATGGGTGCAGACGTTAACTTCTTCTTTAATAACTGGAATGAGGATTCCTGTTCTGTGGACCAATCATACTTCTTTCCCTTTTGAGTCAATGTAGTTAAGGGTTTGGCGATTCTAGAGAAATCTTGAATGAATCTTCGGTAGTAACCAGCAAGACCTAAGAATTGGCGAATTTGTGTTGGAGTCTTCGGGGTTTCCCATTTACTAATGGCTTCGATCTTGGCGGGGTCAACTTTAATTCCATGTTTACTGACAACATGGCCTAAAAATTGTACTTCTTGTAACCAGAAATCACACTTCGAAAATTTTGCGTACAATTCTTCTTTCTTGAGTATCTCTAGTACCAGTCTTAAGTGTTGCTCATGTTCTTCCTTGTTCTTCGAGTAAATCAATATGTCGTCGATAAAAATAATGACAAATTTGTCTAAATACGGTCTACAGATGCGATTCATTAGATCCATGAATACTGCTGGAGCATTAGTTAATCCAAAAGGCATGACTAGAAACTCATAGTGACCGTAACGAGTTCTGAACGCGGTTTTAGGAACATCTTCTTCCTTCACTCTCAGTTGATGATATCCGGAGCGTAGATCAATCTTAGAATAAACACTTGATCCTTGCAATTGATCAAACAAATCATCAATCCTCGGTAATGGGTACCGATTCTTGATCGTTAATTTGTTTAATTCTCGGTAATCTATGCACATTCTCATAGATCCATCCTTCTTCTTGACGAACAGAATAGGAGCACCCCAAGGTGAAAAACTAGGACGAATAAATCCACGGTCCGATAATTCTTGCAACTGGTCTTGTAATTCTTGCATTTCTGAAGGTGCAAGTCTATATGGAGATCGGGCTACAGGTGCAGCTCCTGGTATGAGATCAATCTGGAATTCTACACATCTGTGTGGAGGTAGCCCCGGTAATTCTTCTGGAAATACTCCGGGATATTCTCTTACAACCGGCATGTCATTAATGTTTCTTTCTTCAGTATCGATCTTCTTTACATGTGCCAAAATAGCATAACAACCTTTTCTTATAAGTTTCTGGGCCTTCATACAGCTGATAAAGTTCAGCTTTGAGTTGCTCTTCTCCCCATAAATCATTAATGACGTTTCATCCTTACGAGGGATGCGAATTGCTTTCTCAGCGCAAACAACTTCCGCTCTTGTTTTGGACATCCAGTCCATGCCAACGATTACGTCAAAACTTCCTAATTCTACGGGTATCAAATCGATTTTGAAGGTTTCACCAGCGAGATTCATTTCGCAACCATGGCAAATTTTATCGGCTTTTATCAGTTTACCATTAGCTAATTCAATAGTATATTTATCGTCTAGAGGTAATGATGCACATTTTAGTTTAAAACTAAAGTCTTTACACATATAACTTCTATCAGCACCCGTATCAAACATAATAGAAGCTAGTTGATTATTAACGGTAAACGTACCCGTGACAAGATTAGGATCCTCACGTGCTTTACTGGCACTAACATTAAATGCCCTCCCACGTGCGGGTTCTTTGTTCTTCTCCTTATCAGGGCATTGATTTATAAAGTGACCAGACTTCCCGCATCCAAAACATTTCTTGACATCGGTCAGTTTTGTCTTTACTTCAGAAACTGTGGCATAACAATCTTTCGCCACATGTCCTTTCTTGTTGCACTTATCACAGACCACTTGACAATAACCTGCATGATGTGTGTAACATCTTTTGCAGAACGGATGGGGTCCCTTATAGTTTGGACTTGCAGTTGCCCCATCTTGTTTACCTTTAAAAGTTTCTTGTTTCTTCAGGTGAGTACTTTTGCCCTTATAGTCTTCCCATTTCCTCTTTCCTTCAGTTGTCTTGACTTCGGTAATTGGTGCCTTAATAGAACTCTCTGTGATCTGGTCCATGAGTTGGTGTGCCATTGTCATGGCTTCCTGCATCGTATTCGGTTTGGACGATGTAACATTTCCTTTGATATTGATCGATAAACCGTCAATATACATTTCTATCTTTCGTTTCTCGTTTGGCACCAATTCGGGACACAACAAGGCTAGTTCCATGAAACGCTTTTCATAGTTATTGAGATTCGCGCCGATAACCTTCAGATTACGTAACTCAGATTCCATTTTTCTGATCTCGTTTCGAGGACAGTACTCCTCGATTAGCATCTTTTTCAGTTCTTCCCAAGAGATATCATATGCCGTATCTATTCCTTCTGCTTTAGCATAATTGTTCCACCAAGTAAGTGCACCATCTTGCAACGTGCACGAAGCATACTTTGACTTGTCTCCGTTCGCACAATTACTGATTTTGAAAACGGACTCCATCTTTTCAAACCATCGGGTTAGACCGACTGGTCCCTCGGTTCCACTAAACGTCTGTGGTTTGCATCCTTGAAAAGTTTTGTATGAGCATCCGTTTCGTGAGTTTGTGTTTACGGCTGCTGCTTTGGCTGCTGCTTCGGCTGTTGCTTTTGCTGCTTCGGTTGCAGCAATTCTTTCATTCACACGTTTCTCGACTAGTTGCTCAAACTCAGCATCCGACATTTGAGACATGTTTCTTCAATAAACACAACAGATATAATTTAATCATATAGAATATTATAGGTAAAATGAGTTGTCAATAGTTAATCGTAGCATATTAATAATATGAACCAATTATTATAAAAGCCTTTTCTTCTTATTAGCATTTTATAATTATTTCTAGGGTATTACCTACCCGTTAAGTTCATACATAATAGCTAGTACAAGGAATTAACTACTAAAATCCTAATAATATTCCACTATAAAAAATTATAGCGAGTTACTACATTATTATGTAATAATAATAATAAGAAGTAGTAATAATACAAATAATCATTCCATGCATTTATTATTAATAAATCAAAATAATACAATACCATACAATACTGATATTTTACATATGCTTATTTTACATAACAAGATAGAGTAGCACATATAAGCAATAAAATAGCGCATGGAAGATTTATGGTTGCGAGGTCGTTCATTCAGAACTATCAGAAACTTCTTCCCATTTGGTTCTCTCTGCCAATTGTTTGTGTGCACATAGTCCGACAGACATTCTGGCAGTGTATTTTATTTTTAGTTGGGGTTTTGAGGTACCCGTTACCTCAGTGGGTTTAATACAATAAGGGTGGTTACGGATCGAATGGTCCTGTTCTTTTTTAATAATTAAGGACATTTTATTATTGTGCTTGTTTTTATTATCTATAGCAAGTTGGAATTTCTCCTTAGTGATCTCTTTTATTTCATTAGCGAAATCCTCCTCCTTACTGATCTCGTCTGATGACGAACTGTCTGAGTCATGTGTAGGAGAATATGACGACGAACTGCAAGAATATGTACCGGTGGTCATGAACCGAAATCTGCCAGGCGTAATCGGCACAACCCGCCCGTCGGCGGTATATCTGGACCAATGTCCATATTTGTTTAAAAATGGACGATCCTCTTTTACTCCAGGGATCATGGGTCCATGCCAACGATACTGTGGCTCCGGAAAACTAAAGCTGGGTGGAGCTGGAACCTCCTCTGGGTTTACCGGGAGTTGAGATTCCCCGGCTAACACAATTTCTTCTTTAATAGGTATTTGAATGCCCTTTTCAGTTGTGGATAGAATAGATTCAGTGTCCGATTCCGAGTTGTACAAAATGATAGGATTAGAAGAAGTCATCTATCACATAATTGAAACAACAATTACGTTAGCATATAAATATATCACATATAATGTTTTTGACCAAATAATAAGCAAAAATCAGGAAAAACATATATGGTCATAGTCCAGACTCACTAATGCATCCTAACAATTACCAGTTAAACACAATAATGTAATTTCTGGTTCCCTATGACCTCAAGCTCTGATACCAACTGTAACGACCCGTCAAAATCGCTATTGACGCGGCACGTTAATAATTGATTCCACAGTGAGGTTTTGACCTCTATATGATACGTTTTGATAAAATATTGCATTCATTAAAATAAGTGACTTTCTAAACATAGAAAGTTATAAACATGTGGGCGAGTGCTTAGGTATAAGCAAAACCCCGAAATACATAAGTCTTTAATTTACAGGTTGACATCACAGTCCAATTATTTATTACACAACGCAGTTTTATTTTGAATGCAATAAACTTTGTACAAAGCATGAGAGACTCCATGCAGGCAACAAGCACATCACAGCGGAAGCATTCAAAGGACCTGAGAATAAAACATGCTAAAAAGTCAACACGAATGTTGGTGAGTTATAGGTTTAATTGCTCGAGTCATAAACATATATAAAGATAGACCACAAGATTTCATCAAAAGTTTATCAATAGATTCTACGTAACAGAGCACCCTGGTAACTAAACTTAACGCTATAGTGATAATTACCCCATTCGTTTTAATACGCGCAAACCAACGTGTCTTAAACTCAAATAACATACGTCCGTTAAAAGGCTAGCGCTCTAGCTCGGACGGGGATGTCAAGCCCTATGGATCCATATACAATTATTCGCGCCCACCAGTCCATATCCTATGTACTGGCAGCTACTAGTTACCAAAGCTAAGGGATTTTCGGTTTAACTCAGTGTAGAATTTTGTATGTACTTGTGTCTTATTGCGTTTAAAATAAATTGCATGTATTCTCAGCCCAAAAATATTTAAAGCATTTAAAAAGGGAGACTATAACTCACAGTTCAATATTGAGACTCAATATTGTAGGCAAATTGCGTAGACGTAACGATGGTAGACGACTGTATGGTTGGCCTTGGATTCAAGAACAATACCCCGAACAATACCCAATATTTCCTTATTTTAAAACGGTTTGAAACCCGAATTAAAAATACCCTCGAATATTCTTTATTATTATTAAACTTAAAATTATAATTATAATTATAATTATAATTATAAAATTTACGTACATATATTTTTTTATGAAATATTTCGTCGAGCAAAACTGACCTTTTATAGTACTTTTCGATTTACTGTAGCTCATGCGATCGCATGAGTTTTCAGTGTTTTTGCCATGCGATCGCATGGCCGCCTTTTCTGTTTTTGTTTGCTAGTTCGTCGACATCAAATAGTGTTTACTGTAGCACTGTAGCACTGTAGCAAAATACGGTTTCACTGTAGCAAATAGTGTTTTACTGTAGCAAATTGTGTTTTACTGTAGCAAAGTAATTTTTACTGTAGGAAAGTCGTTTTTACTTGTACATATATATATACATACATATAATTGTTCATGAATCGTCGAGAGTAGTCAAAGGTAATTGTATATATGTAACAGTTCTAAAATTTTGAGACTCAATCTAACAGACTTTGTTTAACGTGTTAAAATAATAAATCGTATAGAGAATTGGTTTAAATAAGTCAAAAATTTTCGGGTCATCACACACTGCTCTTAAATTTTCATATTTTCACCTAAACTTGAGGTCCGAAAAAAAAATCGAAAAAAAAAACGAAAAAATTTTTACTTCCCCCCAAAAAAGTGTTTTCCTCTTGATTATGACCCATAATGTGATTATGTACTACATTGTGTCTTTCTCATTTTTTTCGAACAACAAGCTCACATCACAACTATATACAATTATAAAATGGCTACTAATGGTGAACATAATGACGCATAAAGATATAGGCTAATGATAATTACTTGTGTAAATGTTCTGAATTGGTTAACGAGTAAGAAATATGAATCATTTATAAGAAATGTTTTAAATTTTTATATGAACCATCCTAAGATATCTTAGTGGTCGGGTGCCTGAACTTCTTATGAGAGGTTGCATGTTCAAATCTGGGGTGACCAGGAAAGATTTGGGAAATGGTCACAGACTCCGAATTGACCGCATACATCAGAATTAAAAATACTCGCCCTAACCAGAATTGAAAACCTCATAACAGAGAAAAAATCTTAACATAGCATAAAAGATAACTTGCTACTTCCAGCACGAATCACACATATCCCCATCACAAATATGGAATACTTAAGAAATTTCAACTGTTATTGATTTAGGATGTTCACCGGTGCAGGTGAAAAATATAGAACATATGAAAATTCCCTTAGAAGATATAAGGTCGGCACAAATATGGTAACTTTCATGACGACTTTATCATTGGACGAGGTGGGTTTGGTAATGTTTACAAAGCAGATCTCCACCACTTCGATTTTTGTTTGACATTCCGGTTTATTGTAATTTATCTTGGTACGAATGAGGGTCACGTTAAAATTTCTAAACCTTATAAAGTTTGAATGGTTCAACATTCGTAACCGTTTTACACCATTTTTATTTGAGTCATGGCCAACCCAATGAAATTAATCCGGATTTAATGTAACCCGTGTTGTGTTTCTTTTGACATGTTACTTAAATACATTTATTTTGATCTTAAAAAGAATAAGTGTGGATCATGAAAGTTGTAAGGATAATTGTTTGATTTAGTGCTAAGTTTTGATCCATATGATGATTTAAGGAAAATGTTTGAGGATTATGAGGATATGATTAATGGAGGAATTGTTGAAATAAGAAAATGATTGGTGATAAAGTGAGTTATGATTGAAGGTTTTAGAGGATGAAGGTTATTTGAGGTTTTGAGTGGTTAACCCATATCGTATTTACATCTTGATTTATAGTTAATTTTGCTTGTGAAAAATTGTTTGAGTTAATACCACCTAGATGTTATTGTCTTGTAGCTAAAAACAGAGTTGCTTGAGGACAAGCAAAAGCCAAGTGTGGGGGATTTGATCGTTCCTTAATTGTCACGATTAATTACATCTAATTACGCAAAATTAACGTTAAGCAAGTAAACAAGGAGATACTTTTATGAGGTTTTGTATGTTTACAGGTATTAAAGGCATTGGTGCAAAAGACGGTGCAAAATGGCGGTTTAAGTGAAAGATGTACGTGATTTGGGAAGAAAAACAAGGCTCAGCAGGATTAACAAAGGCGTAAATTACGCCATCCTGGGCGTAATTTACGCCAGCACTCAGATCCCTCTCAGAACAGAAATCGTTTGGAGCCTTAAAAATACGCTGACCAGATTTAACAAAGGCGTTAATTACGCCTGTCAGGGCGTAAATTACGCCAGTACTAAAAATCAGATTCCGGGAAAGACGAAAATTAGCTTTTGGATAAGATTTCTTAACCCCTATTTAAGGAGGTCTTTAGGGTTACGAACTTTAACTTTTCCCTACCAGTTTTTGCAGCAGAGAACACCTAAAAACACCAAAAATCTTCAATCAAATCACCATTCTTTCAAGATTCAAGTCAAGATCAAGGTTCAAAGCATCATGCAAACATCAAGGATTTCATTGATTCTCACCACCATCATGCTTGGCTAGTAATCTAATCTTTATCCTTTCCATGAACAATTGAGTTATGTATGATTTCATTCAAGATTATGTGATTTGTGATGTTTAATACTTTTGAATTATAATGTTATGAATCAAGTTGATTGTTGATTAATGCAAGTTCTATACTTTGTTATTGCAAGTTAGATTATTGTGATTTAACAGTGTGTTCTTGATCCAACTTAGTGTTAATTAGATTAGGGATAAAGACACTTTGTCTAGATTGCATAGTTTAATCTCAAGATGATAGAATTAATGAACTTAAGAAGTCTTGTCTATGAGATTTGATCAACAATTGATAAATATAATGCTTGTTTGAATGAATGCATGCTAAATTGGGATTGTGAAAGGATAAAGGCTTTAATCTCATTATTTACATTTCAATCTTTTCAATTGCACTTTTGTTTAAGTTTAAATTTAAGTAGTAATCAATCTAAGTAGTTTTATAGTTAAGTTAGTTAATCACAAACAACAAACTCTGGAAATTGCTTGCTTGTTGACCATAACTTCCCGTAGAACGAATCCTGCTTACCCTAGCTAAGTTAGAGTAATTAGGCTATTTTTGATCGACCCTTCGACATCGATCAAATTTTGGCGCCGCTGCCGGGGAGGTGTGCGCTTGATTTGCAAGCTCTTATTTTATCTGCTTTCTTGCTAAACTAAAAAAAAAAAAAAAACCATAAAAATCATAAAACCAATAAAAAATCCAAAAATATTGTTTTGTTTATTCTTATTTTTGTCAGTTTTACGCTCGGTGTTCTTGTTTTTGTTGCATTTCAGGTTAGTGTATGCAAACTCGGAGGTTGGGAGACAAAAATCTAAAACCTTTAGACCCGGAAATCGAGAAATTAGCAAAAGCTAATCGAAAAGCTTCAAGAATTCTTAAGGGTTCAACAGTGGCTTCAGCATCAAGTCAAGCACAGTTAGAGTCACATACGATTGTTCCACCAAACTCTCCTAAGTCAGATTCCGATACTGAAGAGGAAGTTTTTGAGCAACGAGACGATATGGCTGACCGACCAAGAGGAGTAGACACCTACTACCAACCGGGTGATTTCGAGGATCATTCACCCATTGTTTATCCTGCACAGGCAGGAGGAAACAACCGACGGTTTGAGGTCCGACCTCAACTTATTTCAATCTTGCCAACCTACCGAGGTTTGGCTAATGAGGAACCATACGAACACATTACGGAGTTTAACGAGATTTGTGCTACTAATCAGGTAAACGGTTTCACTGATGATGAGGTACGTCTCCGATTATTTCCTTACTCACTTAAGGAAAAGGCAAAAAGATGGTTTCTCTCCTTGCCCGCCCGTAGTATTAATACTTGGGCGGAAATGAAAAAACGGTTTTTTGAAGAGTTCTATCCCATAAGTAAAACTTCAGATATGCGTATGCAAATTAAATCCTTTAAACAGTTACCAGGTGAATTATTTCATGAAGCGTATGAACGTCTGAAGGAGTTACTTAGGGCTTGTCCACATCATGAGATACCTAGGTGGGAATTGGTTAAAGTTTTCTATGATAGTCTAGATTCCCAAAACAGGCAGTTTATTTTGGCCGCTAGTGGGGGGGGCATTTTTAACTCGACCTAGTGAGGAAGAGTGGACCTTCTTTGAACAGTTAAGCAAGGGTTCAAAGACCCAAGCTTCGGTTAGTCGTAAGCAACCTAGTACATCCCGAGTAAACCATGTTTCCGACTCGGGAAGTTCATCTAGGAATTTAGAGCAAGAATTGGATGACTTAAAAATGCTTATATTTAACAGCCCAAACCAGGGTCTTGCTTGTAATGTTTCGCAGGTACAGGAAGTGTGTGAGATTTGTGGAGATCCTTCTCATTATGCATACGGATGCAGAAATGGGATCCCACCGGTAAATTAACAACTGGTGGAAGAACAAGTTAACGAGGTTCAGGGAAGGCGGTTTGATCCATACTCTAACACATATAACCCAGGTTGGAGAAATCATCCAAATTTTAGTTGGAGTAATAACAACGCGCTGAATGCTAATCAAGGGAACCAATTTAGACCACCGAACAATTTCCAAAATCAGGGTAATTTTCAGAATCAAGGCAACTACCAACGAAACTATCAAAATCCTTACCCTAACAACCGAAACCAAAACAATTACCAAAGTCAGAGCCAAAACCAAAACAACAACCAAAACCAAACTAGTACTTCATCCAACCAACCACCTAACTCGGATACTAAGATGGATGCGTTCATATCCGAAATGCGGAAGATGATAGAGGTGCAAAATAAGTCGATTGGTGCGTTGGCCAAGGAAATAGGTAATGTTGCGGAAAGTAAGGGTAATCGGGAACCAGGAACCATTCCAAGCTATACAGTTTTGAATCCAAATCACAAAGAGCAAGGAAAAGGTCATAGTGTTAATATGGTAGGTACCTTGAGAAGCGGGAAAAAGTATGATAATAAAGTTGGTGAAACAGAGGTAAAGCAACCGGAAGCAAGTAAGTCTCCAATTGTTCTTGACGAGGAGGAGGTAAGTGAAATTGATAACAAAGGGGAGGGGGTGAAATTGACCGAACCTACCGTTACTAAGACCGAGAAAATGGAGACGGAATCAAAAACCGTCCCATTTCCTAAGGCCCTAGAGTCCCCAAATCAATTCCCTTATGGGAAAAAGGGACCCCAGCAAGAGGACATGTGGGAAACTTTTCAGCAGGTTAAAATAAATTTACCCCTTCTTGATGCTATTAGGCAAGTTCCTTCTTATGCTAAATTTTTGAAGGACCTTTGCACTCAAAAGAGAAAGCAAAGGGCAAACTTACCTAAGAAGGTGGAGTTAACCGAGCACCTAAGTGCGGTTGTCTCGGAAACACTTCCACCTAAGTTTAAAGACCCAGGGACTCCCTTGATAGCTGTGACCGTAGGGAATGTGAATGTTAAAAAGGCGTTATTGGACTTAGGTGCTAGCATTAATATTTTACCTTCTTGTCTAGTTGACCGACTTGAATTGGGCCTAATGAAACGAACCGATATAATTATCCAATTAGCGGACCAATCAATTAAAATGCCTAGGGGGATACTAGAGGATGTAATAGTAAAAGTGGAGGATTTCTATTACCCGGTAGACTTTGTTGTTATGGATATTGAGCCTAGGAATAGAGATACCCAACCCACTATAATTTTGGGACGCCCGTTCTTGGCCACCATTAATGCTCACATTAATTGTAGAACGGGTGCCATGGACATATCCTTCGGTAACCGCAAGATGAGGATTAACATCTTTAATTCTCTTCGTGCACCGGATGTCCATGAGTGCTATAGGATAGATGTGATTGATGAGTTAGTTGATAAGCATACTTCTCACCTAATAACCGACGACCCAGTAGAGATATTTTGTTTAGGTGAGGAAGAGGATGTTGAGTGTGAAGAGGTCAAAGCGGTAGAATTAGCAGTAGCAAGTACAATGGATTCTAGGTTGCCACCGTGGACTCATAAATATGAGCCACTGCCTAAATCCATTGATACTAACACGAGACCTTCACTAGAGTCACCACTAACTCTTGAGTTAAAACCCTTACCGTCTCATTTGAAATATGCGTTTTTGGGAACTAACGGCACTTTGCCAGTTATTATTGCTTCAGATTTGACAGGTGTGCAGGAAAAGGCTTTGATGGAAGTTCTTCATAAGTACAAAGCTGCAATAGGGTGGACAATAGCTGATTTGAAAGGGATAAGTCCTTCGGTATGTATGCACAGGATAGTCACGGATCCTGAGGTTAAACCTGCTCGTGATACACAACGCAGGTTAAACCCAAATATGCAGGAGGTGGTGAAAAAGGAAGTTCTAAAGTGGTTGGATGCAGGGATAATCTTCCCTATCTCTGACAGTCAGTGGGTGAGTCCCACACAAACAGTGCCGAAGAAAGCAGGAATAACGGTGATGGAAACTGAGGAAGGTGAAAAGATCACAACTCGTCCCGTGACGGGTTGGAGGGTGTGCATTGATTATCGGAAGCTAAACGCTGCAACTTCAAAGGATCACTTTCCTTTGCCATTTATTGATCAGATCATCGAAAAACTGTTAGGTCAGAAATTTTATTGTTTCTTGGATGGGTATTCGGGTTATAATCAAATACCTATTCATCCTAATGACCAGGAGAAAACGACTTTTACTTGTCCATATGGAACCTATGCCTTTAGGCGTATGCCTTTTGGTTTGTGTAATGCACCCGCGACTTTTCAAAGGTGTATGATGAGCATTTTTTCTGAATTAATAGGTGAGTCGTTAGAGATTTTTATGGATGACTTTTCGATTTTTGGCAAATCTTTTGAGTCATGTTTGAGTATGTTAGAAAAAATTTTGAAAAGATGTACCGAAACCAACCTAGTTCTTAGTTGGGAAAAGAGTCACTTCATGGTTAGGGAAGGGGTGGTTTTGGGACATATTGTGTCTGAACGGGGAGTTGAGGTCGATAGGGCAAAGGTTCAACTTATTTCTACTCTACCTTACCCGACATATGTTAAGGGGGTAAGATCGTTTTTGGGACACGCGGGTTTTTATCGTTGGTTTATCAAGGACTTTAGTGTCATTTCTAAGCCATTATGTAATTTACTACTAAAGGACGCACCATTTGACTTTGATGACCAATGTAAAGAAGCTTTTAACACCCTTAAGCGAAAGTTGACCGAAGCACCCATCTTACAGTCACCCGATTGGACCAAACCTTTTGAAATAATGTGCGATGCTAGTGATTATGCAGCAGGGGCTGTTTTGGGACAGAGAGTTGATAGGAAGCGGGTAGTGATTTATTATGCTAGTAAGACGTTCTCGGATGCCCAAATCAATTACACCACCACCGAGAAAGAGTTGCTAGTAGTTGTGTTTGCCTTAGACAAGTTTAGATCGTATTTGTGGGGGTCTAAGGTAGTTGTGTTTTCGGACCATAGTGCTTTAAGGCACTTGCTTGAGAAGAAAGAGTCTAAACCTAGATTGATTAGGTGGATATTGTTGCTACAGGAGTTTGATTTAGAAATACGGGATAAAAAGGGTGTAGAAAATGTGGTAGATGACCATTTATCTAGGATACCCCCGCCACCATTTGACCCTACTAAACCGATCCAGGAGAATTTCCCGGACGAATGTTTGTTTAGTGTTGTGCAGGTACCTTGGTTCGCTCATATTGTTAATTATTTGGTGACTAACAAGATACCGGAACATTGGAACAAGCAAAAGAGGGATTACTTTTTGTCGCAGGTTAAGCATTATATTTGGGAGGATCCGGTTCTTTATCGAATTGGACCCGACCAAATCATTAGGAGATGCGTGGCGGAAGAGGAGCATAAGGACATTTTGGCACATTGTCATACTTTTGCATGCGGAGGACACTATGGGGTAAAGAAAACCGGGTACAAAGTACTCGATTCAGGTTTCTTTTGGCCTTCTATTTTTAAAGATGCATTTGAATATGTCAAAAATTGTGCTAGGTGTCAAAGAATGGGGGGAATTTATAAACGTAATGAAATGCCCATGAACCCAATTTTGGTTTGTGAGATCTTTGACGTATGGGGTATTGATTTTATGGGACCTTTTCCCCTGTCTTTTGGTTTTGAATATATTTTGGTAGCCGTGGATTATGTCTCCAAGTGGGTGGAGGCTGAGGCTACACGAACAAATGACCACAAAGTTGTCCTTAAATTTGTCAAGAAAAACATTTTCTGTCGTCATGGTGTACCTAAGGCCATAATTAGTGATGGGGGTTCACACTTTAAGAACTCCTACTTTGCTAAACTTTTAAGGGATTATGGGGTAAATCACTGAATTGCTACGCCTTACCATCCCCAAACAAGTGGGCAAGTGGAGGTATCTAATAGGGAACTAAAAAGAATTTTGGAAAAAACCGTAAATCCTAATCGCAAAGATTGGTTTTTAAGACTAGACGATGCGCTTTGGGCTTATCGGACAGCTTTTAAAACCCCTGTTGGTACTTCACCTTACCGACTTGTTTATGGAAAGGCATGTCACTTACCTGTTGAAATTGAGCATCGTGCAGAATGGGCTATTAAACAGGTGAACATGAGTTTAGATGAGGCAGGAAATGCAAGGAAGTTGGAATTGACAGCATTAGAGGAACTTAGACGTGAGGCGTATGAAAGTTCAAAGATTTACAAAGATAAAATGAAAGCTTTTCATGACAAGCAAATTAGTAGAAGGACGTTTGAAGTGGGGCAAAGTGTGTGGTTATTCAACTCCAGGTTAAAGTTGTTTGCGGGTAAGTTAAGAAGTAAGTGGAACGGTCCTTATGTGGTTACTAAGGTTACTCCGTACGGGGCAATTGAGATTAAGGATCCGAAAGGTGGGGAGCCGTTCTTAGTTAATGGGCAACGGTTGAAGATTGCTACCGGGTTGTCACTTGATGATGCTAAAGTAGTCGAAACAATCCGGTTTGAACCTATGCAAATGCAACAACTTAGGGTGATTAGAGTGAATGAACCGAGAAAAGGTGATAGCAAAGAAAGTGTTGACTCATGGCTTGATCAAAATGTTTCTATTAGTCATGTGCCTGATTTTGTTGAGTGGGAAGATGATGGGCGATTTGATGATGCATCCGAGGATGTGGTGTCCGAAGTTATTTCGGATGAATGTTTTGATGATCTTTATGAAGAATTACCTTTGGATGAGAGTGCACGCGGTAAACCGGTGATCCTTTATCAAGAAGATGACCCGGGCGAGATACTATTTGAGTTAAGTATTATAGGGGTGCTACCTCACCTTGTTAGTAGCCATCGAGAGTTTAAGGTGATAGCCGATTCGGGGTCTTCGATTAACATAATGTCATATGAGACGTACAAGCAACTTTTTCATGGTGAATGTTCGTTGTGTAAGTTGAAGAAATCCGATGCCGAAATCACGCTTGGTAATAATACTACATGTAAGGCACTCGGGGTGGTTAATAAGGTTATGGTTAGTGTGAAAGGTGTTTTCATTGAGGTACCGTTCACCGTTTTCGATATGCCAACCGATCATGATGTTCCATTGCTAGTAGGTAGGGGGTTCATTTCAACCGCGGGTGGTAAATTAGACCCGGGTGCGGGGTGCATCACTTTTGAAGGAGGAAACGGGACGTTTAGGTTTTGTAATTCAGAAAATATGCGTTTCCCTTCAGCCTATATAGCCGAAAGAGAGTTTGTTGAGGATTATTGCAGGAAAATTAAGGTAGAAAAGAATGGAGCAAGTGAGGAGGTCGTTGAAAATGTGGTGGATGACACGGTAGATATAGGTGAAAGCTGTCCAAATGATGAGTGTGGGGGCATTTCCCATGATCAACAAGTGGATATCGAGAAAAGTGATGAAAATTCGGAGGGAGTTGAAAGTATAGGTGTTGGCACGATCACAGAAACTCCGGAGTTAGATAAAGGAAAGGAGGTAGATGTAGACGAGATTCGAAAGACGCTTGAAAGTATGTGGGGGAAGAAGAATACGGAAAGGTTCATGAATAACACCAAGACGTCTTTTGTTGATGACGAGGGTTGGACGATTAAAGTAGAGTATGTTAAGCCTAACCCTAAATGTGAATATAAGCCTCGCATTAAATATAGAGATCCAGGTGAGTTTGCGGTTATTTGTCAATTTAAGAAGAAAGGGGCTTACCGAGCATTGTTAGATTCGGGTGCGAGTGTTAACATGATGCCAACTAAAATTGCAAAAGAAATAGGCATTCGAGAGTTGGTTAGGACTACTACGAATATTCGAATGGCTAACCAAACGATTGATGATCCAATTGGGATTGCGGAAGATGTTCGTTTCACTATTCATGGCATTGGGTATAAGGAGGATTTCTTCATTATGGATTGTGAACCGGATGAATTCACGCCACTTATATTGGGACGAGGATTTTTAGCAACCGCAAGAATGACTTTAGATTTTGATGCGAGAACGTTAACGATTAGAGATCGAGATAATATGCTCACGTTTGGCATGGAGGATGGATTCGGCTTCGGTAACAAAGGAGCCGATGATTCGGACGAAAACTAAGCCGAAAAAGGAGTCGAGTGCGCGACTCCATCAAAAACACGCACACCCTTGTAAAGTTTGTAAGTTTTTATTTTGTTTTGTACATGCGGGCGGGGCAACCAAAATTGTGAATTTTAAAACAGGAACGGTTTGAACGACTATCTCTAACTTTTTGCATTGAGGACAATGCAATGCTTAAAGTGTGGGAGGGGGTCAAGGTTTTTAGTCCCTAAAATGATTTGTGAAAAAGAAACGAGAAAAACGGAAGTTTGGTGCGAAAAAATGGCGAAAATTGAAAAAAATAAAAAACTGAAAAATGCTGAGTGATGGCATAAATTACGCCATTCTGGGCGTAATTTACGCCTTTATAATGTGAAAATTCAGTCAAATATTGGGTTGGGGACGTACAATTACGCCAGGTTTTTACGCCCAAAAATGTGAAGGCGTAAATTACGCATGGCCCGTCGTAATTTACGCCAGTTCAAAAATTCTGGTGCTGGGGTTTAAGTTTAAAATGGGTAAAAAATTATTTAATTAAAACCCACAACAAACGCAGCCACAACCACGAACACACACTTCCAAACCCTAATTTTCTTCATCTAAACATCCAATCTAAGCTTGAATCATCACCAATTTGTTATAACACTTTAATTAAACATCCAAATCATTCTCAAATCATTCAAATTGGGTTTAATTGGTGTTCTTGGGTAAAAATCAAGTTTGGGGGTTTTGGCTTGTGAGTTCAATTCTTCAAGTAATCATCCAATTCGTGTGTTTTAATCATCAAGGTAATCATTATTCTTGTGTTTTTCATTGTTTTTTGTTTGTTAATTTAAGGTTTTTGCTATGTTCATATTTATGTGCTAGGGTTAGTCCGAATTAAACATGTTTGATGATTGTTTTTGTTCTAGCTTGTGTTAATTGTGTTTAAATATGTCAATGTAGTTTGTGTGCATGATTAATTTGAAAGTTAGGGTTAAAACTTGTTAATTGCTATCAAGTAGTTGACTAGGGTTGACTTTGACTAAGAATTGATAATGTTAGTGATTTGATTTTTGTGTTTCTAAGTATTTAATGTTTCAATTGATGTTTGTTAGGTGTCAAGGCAATAATGTTCGTTAATTAAGTTTATAGTTTTCGTTAATTTGATGATTACCATGATTATGTGATTGATACTTGAGAAAAGGAGTTGACTAGTGTAAAAGTTAATGTGAAACATGTTGAAGTAAGTGTTTGTGGTTGAATTAAGTAGGCAAGGTTGATATGTTAGTGCAAGAGAATAGGAATCACATGTATTGCTAGATGTTTTCATGTGATATTTTGAGCAATAACATGTGAAGTGTTTTGTTAAGTGCTAATGAGTTTGTTGAGTTATATGATTGCAGAAAATGTTGCGAGGACTTAAGAGAGGTCGTGGTGGTAACCAAACTTGGGCACAAAAATGGGAAGACAAGAGATGGTTAAGTGAATTGCCTCATGATGTGCAGGTTCGGTTATATACTGAGAAAAAGGATCAACTTTTAAGGAATGCCTTTTGTGAAAGGTTTATCACCTCAAGTGAGTGGAGGAAATACGGGGTGTTTCAAGTTTTTGTCGATTGGGGTTGGAGTGCTATGCTTCAACCGGTTCAAACAGGGTTCGAGCAAGAACCACTAGGGTGTTCTTGGGAAATGACCTATCCCAATCAGGTTTTTCAATGGATGTCCACTTTAAAATGGATTCCCGGGGATACTTTTCCAGCGACATTAATCTTGGAAGGCAAGGTGGGAAACACAGTGGTCCCACCCGCACCTTCTATCGC
Organism: Rutidosis leptorrhynchoides; assembly: GCF_046630445.1. NCBI lineage: Eukaryota > Viridiplantae > Streptophyta > Magnoliopsida > Asterales > Asteraceae > Rutidosis > Rutidosis leptorrhynchoides. The sequence continues at coordinate 87,139,186 of NC_092337.1, forward strand.
ACCACCATTGTTCTATCAGCAGCCTACACCATTGCCACCGGAGATGGAGAGAGTTCGGGAAGAAGGGAGGAAGTCGGTGTTTGACATGGCACCGTTGGCGAAGAGTATGTTTGAGAGTATTTTTGGTCCCGATACCCGAATGGAATGAGCCTCTCTGATTTTTATCAGGTCCTGTGCTCCGTCTGTAATAAACATGTACACTTTACTTTTCTTTTAATTTTTCCTTTATTTTTATTTTTATTTTTATTTTTATTAGTTAAATGAACTTTGTGGGTATGTTCGCTATAAGCCCTCACGAGACAAAACTCGTCCACCCGAGCTATCGGGTGGTTTAAAGCGGGATCCCTCCGTAAACGGGCTAGGTAGTTTTTACTTTTTCTTTTGTTTTTGTTTTGTAAGAATAAAAATTGGATGGAAGGAAACATGTTGTGAGATGAAATGGGAGAATGGTGTCATTGTCACGAGTGGTGTTTTGGGAAGTTGCTTTTTAATCCCGGGTAATATTGTTCTTTTTCTTTCTCCTTGTTTATTTTCCTCACTTTAATTTAACATAACTTTTTAACATGCGTACGAGGACGTAGCATGATGTAAGTGTGGGGGGGAGGAAGGAAATTTGCACATTTGGCTTAGCTTGAAAGTGTTTGTTGTTTAAAGATTTTATGTTTTAAATGGCCTAGGTGGTAGAAAATTTGAAAAATTTTAATTTCAAGGCTATAATCAAGATGTTGACCCATGAGAGTAATCCTAGTGATTAGGGATTAATTTGGAATTTCTTTGAAGTGTTTTTGGACTTGGCCGGTGAGGAATGATAAATGTTAGGCATTTGACCTTGTTGACCTTGACGAGTAACTTTAAGGAAATATACTTTTGTGAAGAAAAGAAAGTTTAAAAAGAAACGAAGGAAAAAGATCCCAAGGTTGTATGCTAGGTAACATGGATGATAAAGAAACACTTTAGGATTTTTCTTTTTAAACCAATTCTTTTTATTTTTGCAGCCAGTCTACCCAGGTCGTTAGTACACAAATTGTGTACTAGAATCAATTAGTGACCATTAGCAGCCTAAACCTTTAGAAAAAGTGATATTAAAAAAAATATATAATAATAAACCAACTTCCCATTCCTACCCTTATTTTTGGTTATTAATGTTGAATTAATCTTACTTTATCTTGTTTAGATTTGGTAACGCTAGGTGACAACGCAACTCATTTTTGCTAAGATATAATTAGTTTAAACTAGCATGGCAAATATAACTAGCTATTATGTTATAGTGTTTGTGGCTTTTGATTAGTTTGACTCAAAGTGGTCTCCGGGGTTCCACAATGGAGTCCACGATTTACTCACTAGTATGAAAGTGCATAACAATGATGATAGTCACCAATGCAACACTTGTAGAGTTACTCTTCCCTAGGCAAAGGTCGAATGGGGGTACTTTATAGCACAAGCTTTGACAACGATATTCACCACACCCAACACCCGTTATCCATGATACATATATACATCTATATATATCATTGTCATCATCTCCACATATTCACCATTACATCCCAAATGTTCTCAAATGTTTCATATGATATGTGCTAGTTCATTGAAGCTATAAAAAAAAAAAATGATATGTTATAAAAGGAGGAGGTGAAGAGACGAATTTAAAAGAATAAAAAAGAGTAGAAGAAGAGTATGCCAAAAATTGTGAAACGAGTGCCTTATAAAGCATGGACCACTGAGGCATAAAATTCGTCTCGTTGAAGTTTAAGTTTAGAATATAAGATTCCTTATAACCTTGCAAAAACCTATACCTTCCATGAATGCCTCGCACAAATGGGCAATGTAACCAAAACTTCACCATTACCGAGCTTGTGGTATGGGGTATTTCTAACTAGACTTAGGGGGTTCATTGGTGTCGAGACTTAGAAGGTATGCACTTAGTACTAGTGTAGACAAGGGCATGAGTTTGGCTAATTGAAAAGTTAAGGAGGACAAAAACACAAACATGTGCACAATTCTAGTTATGTTTGACATTCCGGTTTATTGTAATTTATCTTGGTATGAATGAGGGTCACGTTAAAATTTCTAAACCTTATAAAGTTTGAATGGTTCAACATTCGTAACCGTTTTACACCATTTTTATTTGAGTCATGGCCAACCCAATGAAATTAATCCGGATTTAATGTAACCCGTGTTGTGTTTCTTTTGACATGTTACTTAAATACATTTATTTTGATCTTAAAAAGAATAAGTGTGGATCATGAAAGTTGTAAGGATAATTGTTTGATTTAGTGCTAAGTTTTGATCCATATGATGATTTAAGGAAAATGTTTGAGGATTATGAGGATATGATTAATGGAGGAATTGTTGAAATAAGAAAATGATTGGTGATAAAGTGAGTTATGATTGAAGGTTTTAGAGGATGAAGGTTATTTGAGGTTTTGAGTGGTTAACCCATATCGTATTTACATCTTGATTTATAGTTAATTTTGCTTGTGAAAAATTGTTTGAGTTAATACCACCTAGATGTTATTGTCTTGTAGCTAAAAATAGAGTTGCTTGAGGACAAGCAAAAGCCAAGTGTGGGGGATTTGATCGTTCCTTAATTGTCACGATTAATTACATCTAATTACGCAAAATTAACGTTAAGCAAGTAAACAAGGAGATACTTTTATGAGGTTTTGTATGTTTACAGGTATTAAAGGCATTGGTGCAAAAGACGGTGCAAAATGGCGGTTTAAGTGAAAGATGTACGTGATTTGGGAAGAAAAACAAGGCTCAGCAGGATTAACAAAGGCGTAAATTACGCCATCCTGGGCGTAATTTACGCCAGCACTCAGATCCCTCTCAGAACAGAAATCGTTTGGAGCCGTAAAAATACGCTGACCAGATTTAACAAAGGCGTTAATTACGCCTGTCAGGGCGTAAATTATGCCAGTACTAAAAATCAGATTCCGGGAAAGACGAAAATTAGCTTTTGGATAAGATTTCTTAACCCCTATTTAAGGAGGTCTTTAGGGTTACGAACTTTAACTTTTCCCTACCAGTTTTTGCAGCAGAGAACACCTAAAAACACCAAAAATCTTCAATCAAATCACCATTCTTTCAAGATTCAAGTCAAGATCAAGGTTCAAAGCATCATGCAAACATCAAGGATTTCATTGATTCTCACCACCATCATGCTTGGCTAGTAATCTAATCTTTATCCTTTCCATGAACAATTGAGTTATGTATGATTTCATTCAAGATTATGTGATTTGTGATGTTTAATACTTTTGAATTATAATGTTATGAATCAAGTTGATTGTTGATTAATGCAAGTTCTATACTTTGTTATTGCAAGTTAGATTATTGTGATTTAACAGTGTGTTCTTGATCCAACTTAGTGTTAATTAGATTAGGGATAAAGACACTTTGTCTAGATTGCATAGTTTAATCTCAAGATGATAGAATTAATGAACTTAAGAAGTCTTGTCTATGAGATTTGATCAACAATTGATAAATATAATGCTTGTTTGAATGAATGCATGCTAAATTGGGATTGTGAAAGGATAAAGGCTTTAATCTCATTGTTTACATTTCAATCTTTTCAATTGCACTTTTGTTTAAGTTTAAATTTAAGTAGTAATCAATCTAAGTAGTTTTATAGTTAAGTTAGCTAATCACAAACAACAAACTCTGGAAATTGCTTGCTTGTTGACCATAACTTCCCGTGGAACGAATCCTGCTTACCCTAGCTAAGTTAGAGTAATTAGGATATTTTTGATCGACCCTTCGACATCGATCAAGGACCCAAACAATAGAGTAATTTCAGATAATTACCCTTCCACAATCGACAAACGAAAGAACAATAATTAAAGAATTAAAGACGCGAGATTTAACGTGGTTATATGTAATCGAATGTCGATTACTTTAATCCACGGACCAAACTAGAGAGATTTTATTGATATAATTCGTAGATACAACTGAGGGTTACATTAGGATGCTTATATAGGCCAAAATACCTTGGAGAACAAGAAAAAACATAAATATGGAAACTTCTCGTCAGGCACTAGCCGCGCCGCGCCATATGAGGCCGCGCCGCGCCTCCAAGGCTAAACTCCGGACAGACTCTTTCCCAATCTGATGCTCTGTTTCATGTGATAGGCCGTGTCGTGCCTTCCAAGGCCGCGGCGTTCCTCCTCCTTTGTTTTGATATCCTTCACATCCAACAATCTCCCCCTTGAAGATAGTCAAAACCATGACTCACATTTGTCAACCCATCGTACAAAACTAACCAAGATCGCTAAAGCACCCTTTACCGCAAAAATCCATTTGGGACATGCACACTCCTATCACATACGCCGGATAAGCAGACTTTTGATACAAGGTCTTTAACACTTCTTGTTAGAATCGAATTATCATCTCTCTATCTCCCTAGTCAGTCACCACCTTCTCATTAGTTCATGAGAAGACCCGTTGAAGCTATATAAAACTTTAACTTGTCCATTGACAGCACCTTAGTAAACATATCCGCGGGATTCTTCATACCAAGGACTTTCTCCAATATCAAAGTACCATCTTCAATATGTTCTCGAATAAAATGATACCTCAAATCAATGTGTTTCGTACGATTATGAAACGCCGGATTCTTCGCGAGATTGATTGCACTTTGGTTGTCACAATATAAGACGCAATTGTCTTGTCTTTTGTAACATCCCGCATTTTTCCGTTAAATTATTTTAACGCCCGTCTTTTTCTTTTTAAATAATACCCTTCATATCTAGATTCGTATCCTTTGTTAAGTAACATTTTAAATATTCTCGTTATCGGATTTTTAATATCTCCCGTACTTCCGTGTAATTTAAAATAATTCGTTTGGTCAATTCACGCACCCGCAACCGAACGCGAGGGACTAGTTTCGCCATTGGAGCAAAGATGTGACTAGCTTGACTAGTCAACACCCACCTCCCCATTTTCCTTTTCATTTTCATTTCCATTTTCTTTCTATACTTTCCAATTTTCTCTCAAACACCACTACAAAGAATCATCATCTAAATTCGGATTTGGAAGCTTCAACCAAAACAAAATACATATTTGGAATCCTCTCTTCATCCTCTTCAATTTGATACCAACTTCATCTCATTTGGGTAACTTTCTAAAATCACTAATTTTATGTGTTCTTGAGATTTTTGAGTTATAAAGTTGTTAATTAGTGTCTATGGCTCATTGTGATGTCGTGTATGTAATTTGTATGCTCGATTCGTTGTTTTTGGTGTAACTAGTTCAATATGAAAATTACTTGCTAAATCCTTGATTTTGGATGATCAAATGTTGTTAGATTGTTAAAGTGCATGTTTTAAAAGTGTTACTAGTATCATTAGCTTCGTTTTGATGTATAGGTTGATTAATGAAACTCCAAGAACATGATTAGTGATTTTGTGAACTTGGATTAGGGTTTGATAAGCTTTAGATGAACTTTTGATGCACCAAATGCTATGAAATATTGTAGATAAGAATTTTGTTGCAATGTGTGTATGATTACCTTCGAAACGGCATATCATACATGTAAATTGGTTGCCCGAATCATAAAATGCGTTTTAGAACTTGAAACTTTGATTATGAACGTTTAATGCGGTTTTTGGTTGTTGTTAGTGATGAATTGCTTGATGAAATGTGCTTAGTTGTTTTCCTTGTCAAATTACCTTTCTAATGATATAGGTTATGCGTTTTAAGTGTTTTCGGTGCATGAAATGTGTTATATTGTATTTTGGTTCGTGACTTGGACCATTTTTCTGCAAACTGCATGATTCCCAGGTATTGCGCGCCGCGTATTTACCCGCGCGCCGCGCAGAATCAGAGATCCCAGATGTTTGCCTTCTTGGTTGAGTTCTGACCAGAAATTGCACTTGGGTGCGCGCCGCGCAACCCATAGCGCGCCGCGCATACTGCCCAGCCCATTTTGTCTTTGTTTTTCATGTCACAAAAATGTTTCCCACTTTACTATAATCCCGTTTACCATGAAACTTGACTATTATGCTCGTATATGACTTCTCATCATGAGAAAATTGTCGGACACCCGACCCGACCCCGTTGACTTTGACTTTGACCAAGTTTGACTTTTAGTCAAACTTAACCAAACGATTATACAATCGTTCTAACATGCTTAACTACTTGTGTCGTGCATGAAACTTGACAAATTGATCCACGTGCTATATTAATCGAGTCGTAACGAGCCATAGGACTAATTGAACATCTTTGACCCTTCGTGACTATCGTTATTGATACAACCTATTTGTTTAGGTCAAGACTAGCATTGTTCTTTGCACACGTTACTTGTCGAAGTACTTTTTGTTCGTGCATACAAGGTGAGATCATAGTCCCACTTTTACTCTTTTAAACTTACTTTTGGGATGAGAAAACATAAACGATTCTTTTGAACTAAGTGAACACAAAAACGGGAAAACAAACATTCTACATACGAGTTTAGAACGAAAATCCTCAATCCGATTATCATTAGTTACATCAGATGGTGTAAGTGAGAACTTATGTTATATGGCCATATGGGTTGACAACCCTCATCTTTGACGGTTCGCTACCGTCTACGGATGAAATATATTTTCGAGAATCAGTGTTTGTTCTAGCACTATGGATGGGGTATACAATGGATGGAATGTTAAGCTTTGATAATTGGGTGCTCGTGAATATTAACTTTTAGAATGTATTACTATTATTTCAACTTTGCAAACCTTGTGGTTCGACTTACTTACTTTTACTCACTTACTTACTTAAACCTATGATTTCACCAACGTTTTCGTTGACAGATTTCTATGTTTTTCTCAGGTCTTGCACGATATGTGATACATGCTTCCGCTCATTATTTGATACTTGCATTGGATGTCGAGTATACATGCTTTTCATGGAGCGTCTTATGACTTTACTTTAAACCGTGTCGCCTAGATTTCCTTTGTACTTATAACCTTGTAACTTAACTTTTGGTTGAACAATTCTTGTAAACTTTGGAAACAATCTTTATTTTGAAATCAAGGCGACATATTTTGGTCAAACTTTGTCTTAAAGACTTATGACCATGCAGTGGGACCTACGTAGACGACGCCGTCACTTGACGATTTGTCGGGGTCGCTACAAGTGGTATCAGAGCATTGGTTGTAGGGATTTAGAGTTCATTTGTGTCCACCCCGAGTCATAGGGTACATAGGTGAATCTAGACTACAACCGGCATATAGACTGAAGTAGGAATTACTTGACTATTTGTGCATTTATACTCGAACTCTTCTATCATATCTAACTCGTATTCGATCTTGATCTTACGTTGATAAATTTTGTTGATGCGCCACCTTGACTTTATGAAGTAATGTTAAATGCACATGAGAATCAGGGTAATATAATTTCCGGGATTATATTACGGTGATTCACATGGACGTTCCGACACTATGACATAGAGAATTTAAGGCGAGTCAAGGAAAATTTTCTCTTTATCCTTATTCCATACTCCGGTTAGTATTGTTGAAAATACTAACCAACGATATTATTGTGTCATGAAGGAACAATGGCTCACCAAGGTCAACACAATACTCCTCTCGAAACTCTAGAACAAGCTCTTCAACGCATGATAACCACCGCCGTGGGTACGGCCGTGGCCGATCACTTTTCTAACAACAACAATCATGGAGCCGGTAATTCAATCGAAGGTTGCTCCTACAAGAACTTCATGAAGTACAATCCTCCCACTTTCGATGGAACCGGGGGACCGGTTACTCTCACCCGATGGTTTGAACAAATGGAGACCGTTTTTAACACAAGCGGTTGTCGAGACCAAGATAAGGTCAAGTTTTCCACCCTCACTTTCACCGGTATTGCTCTCTCATGGTGGAACACGTATGTACAATTAGTGGGAAGCGATGAAGCCCACACACTCTCTTGGACCGAATTAAGAGAAAGAATGATCACCGAATACTTCCCGCGCGACGAGACTCGAAGGCTCGAACAGGGTCTAAGGAATTTAAAAACGGTCGGAAATGACCTCGAAGCTTATAATCAACGGTTTACCGAACTAGTCTCGATGTGTCCAAATCTCATGACTCCCGAATCCCTAAGAGTCGAACTTTACATGGATGGCCTCCCTAAGAGCATTCAACACAAGGTAATGACATCTCAACCCACTAACCTACAAGAGGCTTTAACAATGGCCCGCCAAGCCTTAGAAACGGTGAATGAAATGGAAGCACCGGCACCAATGGTCGAGAACCACCCGAGTAACAACAAAAGAACCTGGGAAGCCTCTCAACCAAGCAACCACAACAATAACAACATCTCCAAGAAGCCTTTCACCCCCGGCGGCAAGAAGGGGTATGCCGGAACCCTACCTCACTGTAACAAGTGTCGCAAACATCATTTTGGTGAATGTGGCAAACCATTTTGCGTCAAGTGTCAAAGAAGTGGCCATGTGGCCCATGTCTGTAAGGGTACCGTTACCGTCGCTCGAAGGGTGCCCAACGCACACAGGACGGGTGCATGCTTTGAGTGTGGCCAACTGGGTCATTTTAGGAATGTGTGCCCAAAGAAGAAATCAACCCCAACGCACGCCATTGAACTTTCAACATCGACACCTAGGATGCCCGAGACGACGATGGACTAGTCACGGGTACGTTTCTTCACAACAAACCGTATACTTCATACTTGTTCGATTCGATTACCGCTAGACGTTTTACAACCAAGACTTTGACTTGTACTCATTACCTTCCATCTTTTCCCCTAGATACTATTTAGGCGATTTAAGCGACCAACGGAAAAATATTGTGTGCCTATAAATATTATCGGAGGATATACGTTAAGAAATTGAACTCGACACCAATAGAACTAAGGAACTCAAGACCTATTCGTTAAGGAGAAATTTTTTTTTCTTTCTTTCCTACAATTATGTATGGATTTTTGTGAACTAAATAATTTTCGGTTGGAAACCGATACCCACTTCCTCGTATCCATGACCTCATGATTATTTGCGTGAAACTCGTGTGTATTCCAAATCGACCTCCGTTCCGGTTATCACCAATTGGGGGTTAAGGGAGACGATGTCTCCTAAGCCATTTTTCCGAACTCGCAACGTAGTTGTAAATCTCTCTTAGTACCGTTTGATTTATTTAGGACTCCGTCCGTATTCATGAACCTCCTAAACCACGTATGCAACTTATCTAGACAAATCTGTTATCGTATTTATGGATGACATCTTAACTTATTTAAGTAAAGAAGGAAAACGAACAACATCACCATCTTACGCTCGAACTTTTGAGAAAAGAGCAACTCTATACCAAATTCTCCGAGTGAGAATTTCTGTTGAACGAAGTCCAATTTTCTAGACCATGATGTTAATGGTCAAGGCATTACAATCAATCTCGAAATCAAGCCACATGTAATCAGGAAACTCAACCAACTCGGACTTGTATTCGTAAAAATCTTAGATCTCGTCTGTTATTACCGAAGATTCATTTCTGACTTTTCTCGTGTTACACGACTTTTAAACTCGTTAACTCACTAAGGAAAACTTTAAACCTCTCCGTGTTCGCACCTTGAGCGTGATTCTTCACACCAACATTTCTAGTTAAAAATCGTATAGCAACAGATGGAACTCAAACATGGAAATATTTCTACTTGAACGACGAAAGGCATACTCTCTCGACTCAAAAATCAACATAACTAAAATTCGTTATTTTGCACGAAGAATTCGAATACTAAATTGTGGATCCGATCAACTTTCTCGTCATCACGTACCACACTACATACCTATGTTATTTCACCGTTACCGTCTGATATTACTGGAATTTAAGATAACACACAATCCAACGATACTTCACTCTTCTTTGACTTAACGCCCTTGCGTCGCTGATAATCGTCCAACCATTATTCAACCCCGAACTATACAACTACGTGTACTACCTCGTTTCTCTTTCAGACTTCAACTTTTGACAACTAGAGGCACGTTATGGCAACCTCGAGATGTAAGCTCATCCTATTCTAAGTCCTCGTTTCACTCCTATCTTTATCGCTCGCACTTCCGTTTAAGGGAACTCCTTGTAACATTTCTCCATGGATAGAGAAATTCCTCATATTACCTTAGTATTCGCCACGAGGGTGAATAGTCCTAACGAACATTTTTTTTTTCGAACCCTAACTGACTTGTTCAAACATATCTTAAGAGATCCTATTCTAACACGGTGTACCATTGCCAATTACCTCGGATCAAAATACTCGTATCGCTTCTAGTTTTGCAAGGAACCTTGGAAACCCACTTGGACATACGTACCGCGTATCTCCCACAACCGACGAACCGAGCAAACGTACGATTCAATCTTGGAAAGACATGTTACAGACTGGTATTGTCACCTTTAGTAGTTCCTTTTACGACGACAGCTATCACTCGTATATTAACGCAGCACTTCCGAAACCCTATATGACCGCTAATGTCATACCCCTGTTCATTTAACCAAAGCATGCGGCAAGCAAATCGCCGAATCTGAACTCCATCAAGAAACAACAATTGAGATCGTTCAAGTCCGAGGAGGGCTAGAGACAACCCATGGTCGCCAGAAGAGTTATACCAAACTTAGATGAAAACCTCACAAATCCCAGTGTGTAATCGCGTAATATTGAGAAACCGCACCTTGGAAAGGTGAAATCCATTTTAGGAAATCGAGAAAGGCTATATCTGCAATATTGAACCTTTTGAAACCTTGGGGCGTATTGGAACCGCTTCCTACCGTTTAGAACTTCCGACTCAATTAAGTTTCCGTTTACCTTACATTTCGTGTAACAAACATAGAAACGTGTCCTGCGGAACAGGAACGTGCAATTCTTCTAAATGCACCAACTATTGAAGACAAACTTCTCTTCATAGGAAAACCAGTTGAAACCGGGGATCGTAAAAATCCAAATTCATGAGAACACTCAAGGACGTACCTTCACTTATTCATAGCATTGACATCTCCGGTCTCGAGTGAGAGGTATCGATTATTATTTCCAACTAAATTTCGGGACGAAATTTCTTTTGAGGTGTGGATAATGTAACATCCCGCATTTTTCCGTTAAATTATTTTAACGCCCGTCTTTTTCTTTTTAAATAATACCCTTCATATCTAGATTCGTATCCTTTGTTAAGTAACATTTTAAATATTCTCGTTATCGGATTTTTAATATCTCCCGTACTTCCGTGTAATTTAAAATAATTCGTTTGGTCAATTCACGCACCCGCAACCGAACGCGAGGGACTAGTTTCGCCATTGGAGCAAAGATGTGACTAGCTTGACTAGTCAACACCCACCTCCCCATTTTCCTTTTCATTTTCATTTCCATTTTCTTTCTATACTTTCCAATTTTCTCTCAAACACCACTACAAAGAATCATCATCTAAATTCGGATTTGGAAGCTTCAACCAAAACAAAATACATATTTGGAATCCTCTCTTCATCCTCTTCAATTTGATACCAACTTCATCTCATTTGGGTAACTTTCTAAAATCACTAATTTTATGTGTTCTTGAGATTTTTGAGTTATAAAGTTGTTAATTAGTGTCTATGGCTCATTGTGATGTCGTGTATGTAATTTGTATGCTCGATTCGTTGTTTTTGGTGTAACTAGTTCAATATGAAAATTACTTGCTAAATCCTTGATTTTGGATGATCAAATGTTGTTAGATTGTTAAAGTGCATGTTTTAAAAGTGTTACTAGTATCATTAGCTTCGTTTTGATGTATAGGTTGATTAAGGAAACTCCAAGAACATGATTAGTGATTTTGTGAACTTGGATTAGGGTTTGATAAGCTTTAGATGAACTTTTGATGCACCAAATGCTATGAAATATTGTAGATAAGAATTTTGTTGCAATGTGTGTATGATTACCTTCGAAACGGCATATCATACATGTAAATTGGTTGCCCGAATCATAAAATGCGTTTTAGAACTTGAAACTTTGATTATGAACGTTTAATGCGGTTTTTGGTTGTTGTTAGTGATGAATTGCTTGATGAAATGTGCTTAGTTGTTTTCCTTGTCAAATTACCTTTCTAATGATATAGGTTATGCGTTTTAAGTGTTTTCGGTGCATGAAATGTGTTATATTGTATTTTGGTTCGTGACTTGGACCATTTTTCTGCAAACTGCATGATTCCCAGGTATTGCGCGCCGCGTATTTACCCGCGCGCCGCGCAGAATCAGAGATCCCAGATGTTTGCCTTCTTGGTTGAGTTCTGACCAGAAATTGCACTTGGGTGCGCGCCGCGCAACCCATAGCGCGCCGCGCATACTGCCCAGCCCATTTTGTCTTTGTTTTTCATGTCACAAAAATGTTTCCCACTTTACTATAACCCCGTTTACCATGAAACTTGACTATTATGCTCGTATATGACTTCTCATCATGAGAAAATTGTCGGACACCCGACCCGACCCCGTTGACTTTGACTTTGACCAAGTTTGACTTTTAGTCAAACTTAACCAAACGATTATACAATCGTTCTAACATGCTTAACTACTTGTGTCGTGCATGAAACTTGACAAATTGATCCACGTGCTATATTAATCGAGTCGTAACGAGCCATAGGACTAATTGAACATCTTTGACCCTTCGTGACTATCGTTATTGATACAACCTATTTGTTTAGGTCAAGACTAGCATTGTTCTTTGCACACGTTACTTGTCGAAGTACTTTTTGTTCGTGCATACAAGGTGAGATCATAGTCCCACTTTTACTCTTTTAAACTTACTTTTGGGATGAGAAAACATAAACGATTCTTTTGAACTAAGTGAACACAAGAACGGGAAAACAAACATTCTACATACGAGTTTAGAACGAAAATCCTCAATCCGATTATCATTAGTTACATCAGATGGTGTAAGCGAGAACTTATGTTATATGGCCATATGGGTTGACAACCCTCATCTTTGACGGTTCGCTACCGTCTACGGATGAAATATATTTTCGAGAATCAGTGTTTGTTCTAGCACTATGGATGGGGTATACAATGGATGGAATGTTAAGCTTTGATAATTGGGTGCTCGTGAATATTAACTTTTAGAATGTATTACTATTATTTCAACTTTGCAAACCTTGTGGTTCGACTTACTTACTTTTACTCACTTACTTACTTAAACCTATGATTTCACCAACGTTTTCGTTGACAGATTTCTATGTTTTTCTCAGGTCTTGCACGATATGTGATACATGCTTCCGCTCATTATTTGATACTTGCATTGGATGTCGAGTATACATGCTTTTCATGGAGCGTCTTATGACTTTACTTTAAACCGTGTCGCCTAGATTTCCTTTGTACTTATAACCTTGTAACTTAACTTTTGGTTGAACAATTCTTGTAAACTTTGGAAACAATCTTTATTTTGAAATGAAGGCGACATATTTTGGTCAAACTTTGTCTTAAAGACTTATGACCATGCAGTGGGACCTACGTAGACGACGCCATCACTTGACGATTTGTCGGGGTCGCTACATCTTTTACCCAACTCACACAAGAAGTTCTTCAACCAAACAAGCTCCTTAGAAGCTTCCGTAATAGCCATATACTCGGCTTCGGTGGTCGACAAAGCAATGGTCCTTTGTAGTCTAGACATCCAACTAACCGCCGTCTTACCAACCATGAACACATATCCCATAGTACTCTTGTCCAAATCACCAAATCCACCCAAATTTGCATTTGCATAACCTCTAAGTATAACATTGCCCTTAGTGAAATACAATCCCATACTAGAAGTACCTTTCAAATAACGAAGCAACCATTTAATTGCTTCTCAATGCTCCTTCCCCGGATTAGACATATAACGGCTTACAACTCCCAATGCATGAGCTATATCTCATCTCATACAAACCACGACATACATAATACTTCCCACGGCCGATCTATACAGAACCTTTTCCATCTTCGCTTTTTCTTCTTCCGTTTTAGGTGATTGATTCTTCGGTAACTTTATCGCACTACCCAAAGGCATAGTACGAACCTTTGCTTTATCAACATTAAACTTTTCTACTACTTTCTTAATATAATTGGATTGAGACAAGTATAGAACACCTTGAGCACGATCACGCACAATACTCATTCCAAGTATTTGCTTAGCACTACCAAGATCCTTCATCTCGAACTCTTTTGAAAGCATACCTTTCAACTTATTGATCTCGGACATGCCGGAACCCGCAGCAACATGTCATCAACATATAATAATAAGATTATGTTAGAAGACTTGAATTTCTTCAAGTAACAACAGTGGTCCGCTTCACATTTTACAAAACCAACCTTCTTCATAAACTCATCAAATCTCAAGTACCATTGCCGAGGTGCTTGCTTTAATCCATACAAACTTTTCTTTAACATACAAACCCACTTCTCTTTACCTTTTACCTCAAAGCCCTCGGGTTTCCTCATGTAGATCTCCTCATCAAGATCCCCGTGTAAGAATGCTACACAATAATGCATCCTCCGTATCTTCCGCGGTCAAGTTAACATCTTTAACCGGAGCATTCTTACAATATCTTTGATAATGCCCCTTTTGATTGCAACCCCAAAAAATAACATCACTTCGGTCTTTCGATGGATACCTCTTCTTGAACTTCCCTTTACCCTTCTTCACACCACGATCAACTTTCCTACCACGGTTTTCGGTATTAACAAAGAACCTGATAACAATTCCCCCGAACTTCTCCTATGAGTGTCTTCTCTGAGAATTAAATACCTAATTCCTTCATACGCAAGCTTAGTAGTACTGGTAGAGCTACTAACCGCGGTAATCATACCCGACCAATTTTCCGGTAATGATGAAAGCAATATTAGTGCTTTTAGTTCATCATCAAACTTGATTTCAACCGACTCTAATTTTGAAACAAGATTGTTGAATTTGTTGATATGATCCGTTGCACTCATACCTTCCTTCATCTTCGTGTTGAACAATTGCCGCATGAGAAAAACCTTATTCGCCGCCATAGGTTTCTCATACATGTGGAGAGTGCCTTCAAACAATTAAGCATTGTCTTTTCGTTCATAATATTACCTACAACGTTCTTGGTGAGTGCAAGACGAACCGCTCCCAAAGCTTGACGATCCAAGATCATCCAATCGGCATCGTTCATGCCTTCGGGTTTGGTCTCCAACAAAGGTTGATGAAGTTTCTTTTGATACAAGTAGTCTTCTATTTGCATCTTTCAAAAGGCGAAGTCTTTACCATCAAACCGCTCGATCTTTAATTTACCTCCTTCCACCATCGTTCCCAACTTGAACCTTGAGCTCTGATACCAATTGTAAGGATTATAGGACCCAAACAATAGAGTAATTCCAGAGAATTACCCTTCCACAATCGACAAACGAAAGAACAATAATTAAAGAATTAAAGACGCGAGATTTAACGTGGTTATATGTAATCGAATGTCGATTACTTTAATCCACATACCAAACTAGAGACATTTTATTGATATAATTCGTTAATACAACTGAGGGTTACATTAGGATGCTTATATAGGCCAAAACACCTTGGACAACAAGAAAAAACATAAATATGGAAACTTCTCGTCAGGCACTAGCCGCGCCGTGCCATATGAGGCCGCTCCGCGCCTCCAAGGCTAAACTCTGAACAGACTTTTTCCCATTCTGATGCTTTGTTTCATGTGCTAGGCCGCGTCACGCCTTCCAAGGCCGCGGTGCGCCTCCTCCTTTGTTTTGATATCCTTCACATCCAACAACTATGAGTCTCACATGGGCACAATGATTGCAGATTTGCCTCGATTCTGTGACGACCCGGGAATTTCCAACCAAATTTAAAACTTAATCTTTATATGTTTCCGACACGATAAGCAAAGTTTGTAATGTTGAAATCTTAGAAAAACTTTGAAAACTATGTTCATGTGTTCAATTAACCTTTGACCATCCCCGACGATTCACGAACAGTTGTGTGTAAATAAATATGTAAATATATATATATATATATATATATATATATATATATATATATATATATAATATTTTGAATTAATAACAATACACTTTAAACAATTTGAAATTAAAAATGTAAAATAATAAACATAATAATTAAGTTGCTATTAAAATAAATATATATAAATATATATATATAATATTAATATGAATCCTTATAAGATAAATATATATAAATGATTTCTATTAATAATTATTATGATGAAACATATATAGAATATATAAATGTTAAAAATTCAAAAGATATATTCATATAATATATGATATAATTATTAGATATTATAAAATTCATAAATTGTAAATGTAATTACAAGTTAAAACACAATATTAAAAATGTTAGTATTACTTTCATCAAAATAAATACTAACATTAACATTAGAATCTATTATGAATAATTATATGTAGAAATAAAATGTAATACATGTGATTGATTATACTAGTGTTATTATTATTATTATTACTAGAAAATAATACAATTGTTATCATTATTAATATCATTATAATTAGTAGTAAATTATAATCAAATCTATGATTTTAATTGTTATTACTCAAAGTTATCATTTTCATGTAAGATTTTTATTATCATTATATTTATTATTTTTATCATTACTTCTATTATTATTAGTACCTTTACTTTTAGTAATATTATGAAATTAAAAGAATTTTATTATTAGTATAACATTATATTCTTTATAATTATTATTAATAATGATATCATTATTAACATTTTTATTAATAATTGTTATTATTATTATCATTAATATTATTATTGTAATTATAATAATTATTATTATTAGTATTAACAAGCATTATTATTATTAATATATTTAATATTTAATAATTATTAATAGTAAAAATCAATTACGAAATCAGATATTGGGAGTATCTGCAAATATCACTATCTGTTAAATTTTTTTATTTATCCCTCTGCATACCCGTGATTTTTCCTGTCGACTGATATCTTCACTATATGACAATCGAATACCTCAAGTTTGTTAACAATCATTCGCCTATCCATCACCATATTCAGTATAATCACTTAGAGTCTCCATTAATTGGGGAATTTAAAAAAAAAAAAAAAAAAAAAAAAAAAAGAAAGAAACCATTCCTTACTCTGTACGAACAGGTGAGAATCAAAAGCTCGATTTTCAATTTAATTTTCCAAAATTAGATATGCATAGTTATTAGGAATTCCATGTTCAAACTTTCTTCAAAATCTCAGGTTCCAATTCTTCTTATCGAATTGTAATTTACGAGTCAAAGTTTTGAAAAACAAAAGTCAAACATATTTCTAAGATCGAATTGAAGGTTTATGTAATGTTCCTGTTACAATTAACAATCCCAGAAGTTTATATGGACCATTTGAAACACAATTTATGATATAACATTTATCTGAAACTTTCTTAAAATCAAAATCAAGAATTATTTTATTTTTTATTTTTTTTCAAACCGTAAACTGCAGTAGCAGTATTATTCTTATTTTTTTTATTATTTTTTTTTGTTTACAATTAATAAACATTTGTTACTAGTCGAGTGTTATTATTATGATGAAGTAGTTAAATCTCTGTTTTGATGATTTGTATACTGGTCAATTTAGAATTGAGTTTGAGAGGAAGAAGATAAACAAGAAGAGATGGGTTATATAAAAATAAATGGGGTATTAAAACAGAAAACAGAAACCTGAGGAGTGGTTAAGGGCGTTTGCATTTTAGCGAGTGGTCATGGGTTCGAGCCCTGTTTGTGACAAATCTTTTTAGAAAAGCTTACACTTGAGGTAGTTATTAAATTCTTATTATTACTTCCTTATTATTATTATTATTATTATTATTGTTATGTTATTATTATTAATTATGATTACTATTATTATTATTATTATTATTATTATTATCATTATTATTATTATTATTGTTATTAATAGTATTAGAATTATTATTATTATCAAGTTTAGATTTATAGGTATTAGAAGTATTATTATCCTTAGTATTTTTAAAGTAGTATTATTATTATGATTATAATTACAGAAATTGAATATTATTATTATTAAGTATGATGAATCCTAAGGTTATTATTATTATTATCATTATCAATTATAGTTATATTTACAAGTATTATAATTATTAATACTATAATTATTACTAACATATATATTATTATTATTATTATTAATGTCATTAGAATTATTATTAGTATTATGATGAAAGTAATAAAAGTTACTATTAGTTATATTAATATTAGTACTAATATCAATTTTGAATTATTATAATTATTATTAATAAAAGTATTATTATTAAGATTACTATTATTAATTTACTCAATAAATATTATATATAAGGAAATATATATTTATTACATATAACATAACTATAATGATATTCGTATAATAAATACTAAGTATTTATCTAAAGAAAATAAAATAAATATAGTTAACTAAGCAAATAATGAAACATATAAGTTACTAAAATAACAACTAATAATAATATATATATAAATTTGTTCGATTACCATTATATGTGTTAATATATATATACATGATATAGGTTCGTGAATCCGAGGCCAACCCTACATTTGTTCAATGCCGTCATATGTATTTTTACTATAAAATACAGTATTGTGAGTTTCATTACTCCCTTTTTAAATGCTTTTGCAATATATATTTTTGGGATTGAGAATACATGCGCTTTTATAAATGTTTTACGAAATAGACACAAGTAATCGAAACTACATTATATGGTTGAATGATCAAAGCCGAATATGCCCATTTTTACTTGGTAGCCTAAGAATTAGGGAACATCACTAATTTTGAGAATTAGTGCACGCCTAATTGACGCGAATCCTAAAGATAGATCTATTGGGCCTAACGAATCCCATCCAAAGTACCGGATGCTTTAGTACTTCGAATTCGTTTTTATCATGTCCGAAGGATTTCCCGGAATGATAGGGGATATTCTTATATGCATCTTGTTAATGTCGGTTACCAGGTGTTCACCATATGAATGATTATTTTTGTCTCTATGCATGGGACGTATATTTATGAGAAATGAAAATCTTGTGGTCTATTAAAATGATGGAAATGATTATTTATGTTAAACTAATGAACTCACCAACCTTTTGGTTGACACTTGACATAATTACTCCCGTCGTCCTTGAACTTATACCCAAATCATATGAGTCGTCCTTGGAACTTTTTTTGAACTCACGACGTCACTAAACTATCTGAAAATCACTCCTGCCATCCTTCTGTTTGGTTGCCGTTCAAAGGTACTGTTAAACTGCATCATGTGCATTGCACGTGTGGGTATTTCTGTCTTTTTCACCACCTCACCCATTAAATACCCCACCCACCCACAATTCTTCCCCATTCTCTCTCCCACCCAATTCAATTCCTTCGAAACCCTAAACTGGATCAAAAATGGTGACGAAGTTCTATCAAATTCGAGAGGATGATATGCAGTACGATGTTAAGATGCTTTATGGTAAGTATTATTCCTTTTTTTAACATTAAACAGCTACTTATACCTTAATGTTATATGTACATTGAATTTTAAACTACATGTTATGGTTTGCAGAACATACTTCTACTCTTTTTTCTATTGAGTTTCATCACGGTGGTAAATTTACTGATACTCCTGGTAGGAAATACGAAGATGGCAAGATAACCTATATTGATGCCCTGGACATTGATTTCTTTTCCTATCATGAACTTGGTGAGATTATTCAGGATTTAGGTTACAATGGGCATGGTGTGATACTTTTCCACTTTTTAAACCCTTATAGTGATCTTGATTATGGTTTAGAACCTTTGGGGTGTGATCAAGACATACTGAGATTAAGTAAGTATGCAATGGAGTTTAAGATTGTTAGCATCTACAGTGAACATGGCATGAAACCCAAAGTAAACCCATTTAGGAGTCCTTCTGCTAGAATTCCTTTTAGGTTAGAAGAAATTGAAGATGAAGAATTTGCACCTATTAAGAGTCCTTCTGCACCTGTTAAGACCAAAAAATCAAAAGAAGTTGGTGCATTAATGCCAATGAAGCTGCTTTTAGAGTACAATGTGAGTCAAGTAGTAAATGATGTATCTCAAGTTGATGATTCTACTATTAAAGTCACACATGAGAGTCAAGTGGATGATTCTACTCAAAAGAGTCAAGTATTCAATGATGTTGAAGTTGATAATATTCAACATAATGATGCTGAAGATGATCTTGATAATATTCAACATAATGATGCTGAAGATGATGGTGATAATATTCAACATAGTGATGCTGAAGATGATGGTGATAATATTCAACATAATGTACCACTTCATGAATCTGAAGATGATAGTGAGGATGATGACTATGAAGTTGATAAAGACATAGAAGATGTTGAAGTTGATATGCAACACTTTACCTTCAGCATTGATAAGGATGTAGAGTTTTTGGGTTCTGGGTTAGATAATGAAGGTGATGTTAACAATTGTGAAGTTAATGATCCAGTAATTGAGTTGAATAATGATGAGCTTGATTCTGGAGGTGAGGATGACATTAGAAGGAATAAACTGAAAGAATTGAAAGAACAAGAGCTAAGGGCTAAAGATGTGAATACTACTACTTACTTCCATCTTGGGCAAGAGTTTGGAACAACAGAAGAAGTTAAGAGGTATATTGAGTCACATGCAATAGAAACTAGAAGGAATTTAATATTGATAAAAAATGACAAAGAGAGAATCCAGGCTGGCTGTGAAGGTTCAATTGGTATTGTCAAAGATGGTCAATTAGTGGGGAGTAAAAAATGTGAATTTGGTAAAAGTGGTAATAGTGGTAAGCATGTGAAACCTGGTCAAAAAGGAAAGGGGACCACAAAAGAGGGAATAAATGCTTTTGGAGATAAAAAAGACAGAAAAAGAGTAAATGCCAAAGACCTACTCTGCCAGTGGAGATTGTATGTATCTAAAAACACCAAATCTGAAACATGGGTTGTAAGATCTCTTAAAGATGTTGATGATTGCTTGACATCAAGGTACATCAAACAGTGCACTTACAAAGTTCTAGCAGATAAGTTAATTTCTGAAATATCAGATAATCCAAAGATCCCAATCAGAGCTGTTAAATCTAGATGTGAAACTGAATTTGAAGTGAGGGTGCATAGAATGAAGGCTTTTAGGGCATTAAAGGAAGCACATAAAAGGATTTTGGGAGATTATGTTGAGCAATATGCTGTTTTGAGAGATTATGTTGAAGAATTATTGAGATGCTATCCTGATTCTACTGTTAAGCTGGAAGTTGAACCAGGAAAAAGGGGTTCAAACACAAGTCTGTTTAAAAGAATCTATATATGTTTGGGTGTGTTGAAACAAGGGTTCAAATCAATTGGTAGAGATCTAATTGGAGTTGATGGGGCCTTCATGAAAGCCCCTGCAAGAGGACAGTTGTTGACTGCTGTAGGGCTTGACTCCAACAATGGGATATACAGTTTGGTTATAACTTAATTTGGTTTCATTGCATTTGGTTAAAAAATATACATATTATTTGACATATGTAGGTAGAGCTGTTTCAGATGTATTATTGAACAACATGTGTGAGGTGTTAAACAGATGGTTAGTTGATGCTAGGGATAAACCAATCATAACTTCATTATAGTATGTGAGGGAGTATTTGATGAAGAGGATTGTTAATGTTTTGGGTAATATAAAGAAGCATAATGGGATATTAACTCCATATGCAACCAAACAGTTTGAAGTGATCAAGAAGGATGCAAGTAAATTGACAGTTCTTTGGAGTGGTAGTCAGCAATACCAGGTTAATGGTCTTCATGGTGAGCAAGTGGTTGTGGATTTTGGTACTAGAGAATGTGCTTGTAGGAGGTGGGAGATAACTGGTATTCCTTGCAAGCATGTTGTTGCTTGTCTTTACAACTTGGCTGCAAATGATGATCAAGTTTCACCACCAGATCAAGGAGGAGAACCAGAGCATTGGCTTCACCCAGTTTACAAGATGGAAACTTGGAGAAAAACTTATACATTTACCATGAAGCCTGTTAATGGTAGATCTATGTGGCCCAAGTCTAGGGTTCCTTATACCCTAGTCCCACCAAGGATAAGAGCAACTGCAGGCAGGCCAAAGAAAAACAGGAAGAGAGGATTGAAAGAAAGTGACAACATTAGCAAGGATGGAAGACTGTCTAAGAAAGGGGTGCAAATGCAATGTTCAAATTGTAGGGAGTTTGGCCACAACAAGAGAGGATGCACTAATGGAGGGACAAGCAAGAAAAGGACAAGTGAGGCTGGAGGGAGTGGATCTGCTAAAAAGTCTAAGAAGGATGCAAGAGCTTGATTTGTTTGTGTTACTTTGTGTTGGATAATGTGTTAGTGTCTTTTGAACTAGTATGTCTTTTATAATGTGTTAGTGTCTTTTGAACTAGTATGTCTTTTGAACAGCAGGTTTGGTACTTTGTTTGTAATTTTATCAACGTGTAATGTATCTGTGTAATGTGTTTGTGTAATTTATATGTTTATTGTCTTGTGAAACATGAGAAACATTGACTGAAACTGATGCAAATAAAACCATCCATTTCATTCATACATTCGACAAGCATTACATAGATATGGTTTCTTATAAACCAATACAACCAACCATAAAAATCACTTGAACCAAATAATAATTAGAATACACAAAATCAAAAAAACCATCATCTTCAACCATCTTGAAACTCTTTTTTCAGCTTCCAACAACTCTTCTAAATTATTAACTGGTGGATCCAACCAAATAAAAAACCTGCAATCAGAAAACTAAATACGAATTCCAAACAATCAGATTGTAGCATTAAACCTATTTTAAAACCATTAAAATTGAAAAAATTTGTTTACCTTAGTTGGACATGAATAATATCGCCTACCAGGATTTTTGTGAGTTCCTGAAACACGAATGACAGCTCTCTTGCCACAATTGCAGTATACCATTCTTGTTTACTCGATAATTGATAGCGTATGTAGTGTAAGTGATGAATTAGGGTTTATGTTCGAATAAGAATTAGGGGTGGGAGAGAGAATGGGGAAGAATTGTGGGTGGGTGGGGTATTTAATGGGTGAGGTGGTGAAAAAGACAGAAATACTCACACGTGCAATGCACATGATGCAGTTTAACGGTACCTTTGAACGGCAACCAAACAGAAGGATGGCAGGAGTGATTTTCAGATAGTTTAGTGACGTCGTGAGTTCAAAAAAAGTTCCAAGGACGACGCATGTGATTTGGGTATAAGTTCAAGGACGACGGGAGTAATTATGTCTTGACACTTTAAAGCATGTTTATTCTCAGGTATGAAAGAAATCTTCCGCTGTGCATTTGCTCATATTAGAGATATTACTTGGAGTCATTCATGACATATTTCAAAAGATGTTGCATTCAAGTTTTTGAGTTCATCAAAATTATTACTAAGTCAATTATAGTTGGATATATTATGAAATGGTATGCATGCCGTCAACTGTCGATGTAAATGAAAGTTTGTCTTTTAAAAACGAATGCAATGTTTGTAAAATGTATCATATAGAGTTCAAGTACCTCGCGATGTAACCAAATGTAATAATTTCTTCCAGATGGATTAGGACGGGGCGTTATAAATGCTGCCCATGGACTCAACTTCCTTCATAGTGGGGTTAGTGAGCATCTTAGAATAATACATCGCGATATAGAGAGCTCAAACATCCTTATATACCAAAACTAGAAAGGCATGCTTAGTGATTTTGGTTTATCGAAATTTGGCACTGCTAATTTGCCAGCCACCTTTGTCATGACACAAGTTGCTAGAACACTAGGATATATTGATCCACAATATCTCAAGACATGTATGTTAACTAAGGAATCTGATGTTTACTCTTTTGGGGTGGTTTTATTTGAAGTAATGACTAGAAGGTTAGTTGGTTTTCGGAATGACAAATCCGACCCAGAATTTTTTGTACCTGGCATGGCCAAACGCCGCTTCGAGCAGAAAAGGGTTCATGAGATTATCAATCCCACATTGAAGAAGGAATTTAAGAAAAATGAGCCTTATGTATTTTTTTAATGTTGAAAGCATTCCAGAATCAATAAATATATTTGCAGCAATTGCATACGAGTGCTTGCGAGAACAACGAGAGGACCGTCCCACAATGAGTACCATTGTGAAAGAGCTTGAGAAAGTAGTAAAATCACATGTATGTCATGTAAGTCATTACTATTGTTATTGTTGTTACCGCTACCGTTATCATTACTATTGTTGGCTGCAGAATGTTTCATAAGCATATAACTAGACGAAGTTATATTTCACGATATTAAGGGACATATATTATAGCTAGATAAAGAATCCTAGAATATATTTTTACAAACCGCCTATTAATGGTTGCAGGAACACCTAAAGGATCGTCCAACAATGCTCGAATTTGTTAAAGAAATTGAGAAAACTTTATAATGTCAAGTAAGTTCTATTATATAGTTTGCATAACAATATGTAAGATGGAGAAGAGCCCAATGACTTCTAGCCCATTAACATCCAACTCAGACTCAATATATGAAAGGTGTATCAAAGGCATAAGTAACACGTAGAGGGCAAAGATTGTTGATACTCAGTTTGTTATTATGTTTTAGGACATAAGGCAAAATGTGTAAGATAATGTTTATGAATGTTTTCTATTATTTTGCATCCGGCTATTAGCTAGAGGACAGAGAAACCAATCAACAGTTGATTGTGGTTATCCTCTGAATTTATCATTTTTTATACTATTTCATATTATCAATAAAATCGTCTCTTCATCGAATCATCATCTTTAGTACATTTATCATTATTATTATCATACGGAGTATTTTCTATCAACTGGTTCTATTGTCACTTACCCTAACTCTATTTTTTTTTTAAATCTTAACAACCTTCAATCACCACTCGGTTGCAAGCTAGAATCGACATTCATGATGAAAAAAATGATCAATTATTTAAATGAAAGATCTTATCACCACTGTTTTGTCAATAAGGAAAATGCTAAATGAACTTCTTAAATCAACTGAATATATGATCGGCTCACACAATCAAAACCAGCAAACACCGCCACCTACAAATCCTAACTCTTCACCACAACCAACAGTAGTCAATCTAGTTGGTTTTACATCAGGTACCAGGATGACACCCACCATCGACACCTTCATTCGAGAAAACCACTTTGATGATTCATTATTCTCGTTACCGAAGGTTAAACTTCCCCTCTTCAAAGGACACGATCCAAGTGGTTGGATTACAGAGACATAGATCTACTTTCAGGTAAACCGCACTCCCTAAAATCGAAAGCTAATGCTTTACCTAGATGTGTATGGAAAGATTATCATTTAATTGGTTTACAAATTTGATGACCAAACAACCAAACACCGATTTGGGAGATTTTCACACCAAGTTAATGAACCAATTTAGTGGAAAGAAATTCCGCAATGCTTACGAGGCTATCGGACTCTGTTTGGTGACGGAGATATCGAACAATACATCGGGAAATTTGAAGCACTTCTGCCCTAAACTCTTGATCAAACCAAAGGTCAATCAACAGGAATGTTTTTTGTAGGAAAAAAAAAATGGCGTTAGGCGCTCAATCCTTAGTCGTGTGGCCATACAATGATTTTTCTCGTCAAGTAGCCACAGCTACCGGGCATGGTGATAAACAATTCCAGGGCAGACCCACCACAGGCTCAGGTGGGTACTAGATATCAAACCATGGATGGGGCCCAATCAAAGATATGGTCAATCCCAATAGCTTCTCCATCAGGTCAGTTCACTAAGACCAAAGTACAATCAGGTACAACTTCAAATCAGGGCCACAACACTTATATCTACAAAACAAGACTGGTAACTAACTATCAAATCATACTCAGTCATCTCACTTGCTTTGTTCTCGAGTTATATTTTGGGAAGAAAAGAAAGTAAATGCACATAAGCTTAAATGAAATGGTGTTCCTAAGTTTTTGTTTCAGAAGAGAGGAAATGAAGAGGATGAGAAATTTTGTCTAATTTTCCCACCTAACTATCCTTCAATTTTGGAAGGATCTCACTTCCATCACATTCACTTCTCTTCATCTCTTAATTTTATTTCGTATAATAGCTCGGGAACAGAGTCTTAGAACGAACGGGAGGATCGCTGACATAGGTCTGTGCTTTGGTTGCGGTTAAAAGTAAACCCTCGCAACATAAATGCGTCGAGGGTCAATTGTGAATACTGTTACTCGCAGATGGGGAAAAAATCACCGAGTCATTGATTGTTGATACATATTTTGGTATGGTCGTCGCTGGACGAATAGATTAGGGACGTTTATTATTATGTTGTACACCTAGAAAGTAAACTTTTTATGGAGTAATCTTTTTAAAGTCCAATTGCACTAATATAAATATAGTTAGCAACAACCTATTATTCAATATAGTTCGTAATTTATACCGTAACAAATAAGAAATGATCAAGATTAATATAAAAATCATAAAATGAGGCTCCAAAATTTATACTAATAAATATCATTTTCTTAGGGATTTAATGCATTTTGATCAATGTATGGTATTATTTTCACAATAAATGATTAATAATATAATATTTATATAATAATTACATAGAAAAAAACATATATCATAATATAACCTTTGATATTCCAATTTATCTTAATACAATGAATATTCATTATAACAAATTATTTTATTACAATGAATATAACCTTTGATATTTCAAAATCTTATTTTATATAATGTATAGAGAAAAAGATAAGATATAAATAGTAGATATGCATAGTCACATGTTTGGTTGTATCATTCAAATAACAACATAATCTTTACGGGAGTATTAAAGATAATTAATCACAAATTAATCATCGTTAAAAAACATGAAAAAACATGAATTATCATCGTTAGCATGACCAGATAGACCCGCTAGTATTATATTAATACTAATAAATGAATGTGAGTGTGTTTGAAGGATAAAATTAGAGAGTTAAAAAATACGACGTAATAATAATATTTCTTATATTGTTATTTGCTATACGTTTTATCTCTTTAATTTACCTTGGGCATTGACATTTTTACCAGAAAAAAAGAATGTGAGTGTGTTTGATAAAACTGAGTAATTAGTGCTGAATAATTTATAATCTGAACGATTCAATATTTTTGAATAAACTTGATTTTAAATTTTAAATGAAAGTAAATTATTTGATAATTATTGTAAATAAATAAATGATATGAATTTGGTAAAAAAAACTTACTAATGTGTTAAATGAATAAAAATTTAAATGTACTTGTTTTTAAAGTATTTAGATATTATTTGAGGATGATATTTTAATTAACGTGCTTAATGATTAAAAGATTGTTTCAACTCTGAATGGTTTAACTAAATTTTAAATCATTAAATATAATGTATCATTTACATGTTATAAATAAACGCGTTAAATTTTTTACCGGAGTTCTTTAAGGAAAAAAAAAAAAATTAGATCACACGGATCGCGATCCAAGCTACAAATTCACCGTGCGATTAAACCTACCCAACGGATGTCACTATCTAAAAAAACATCTAATTACTCCGTAAAATTCAAATCCCGCCCTTTTATTCGATACCTACCCGTATCCCCAATTTTTCATGTATTCACCGTCAAATTCGTTTCATTTATCGATACATCAATCAATCCCAACTCACATACCAAAAACCCTAGCTTATTCCGATGGATTTCCGCCGTGGTCGCCGGCACCAGTATCGGCGTTGGAATATCTCTGTACTTTTATTCATCTGTTTCGTCAACGAATGCAGTGAAATCAGCTATGAGTTTCGCTAATTGGTTGACTGTAAGTGTTAATAGAATGGTAATTATGACGGTCAACGGGTCAACCGTTGTCAAGTTCAAGTTTCTTCATCATTGGTTTGTTTTTTGTTTTTGTGCTATGAGTTTTTGTAAGTCATATAATTTATTATTGATGATTATTGACTTGATGATATTTTGAGATGTAGAGACAGATGCATCACGGAGAATGATATTTTTTTACCTACGAAGAAAGGATTGAGGACGTCAAGTCCTTTTGAAAAGGTATATATATATAATATAATTATATTTTGGGCATATCTGCTTTGATTGAATATGTTGATGTTGCTAAGATAACTTTTGTTTTGTTTTTTTTTTTTTTTTTTTTTTTTTGCATTTAATGGATATGGCAAGATTGATTATAGCAATTTTTGAGCTATTTTTATAGCATCAAATACAAATACGGTTTGTAACAGTAATGTGTTTCATGCTTCACATTGCTTTGCTGTTGATAAGGCCTCCCGATTTTGTGAGTTATCTTTCATGATTTTTTATTTTGATTTTAGTAGGAATCATGTACTCGTAGTTGTTTGAATTAAGATACATCCGTTGGAGGTTCTATCTTTAAATGAAGTTGAGGACAACTTCTAACTCATCTACCATTTTTCAAAAAAATTCAAGATTTTAATTTTTACTTTTTACATAGGGAAAGTGAAAGTGTAATATTTTATCTTTGCTTAAGATCCATTTTTTTTTTCTTTTAAATATTATTAGTTTCCAAATCTTTTGCATGTATTGCCGCAGTCACAATTGGCCTTGGCTAATAGCATATTTATGGTGGATATGGTTTTACAATGGCTTACACAACTTAGTATAAACTGATTAACCCAATAAAAAACTTACATAATAAGAATCTATCTTCTATCCTTTGATCATTAACAAAAAAAATAAAAATAAAAAAAAAAATAAAAAAAAACTTTTAATTAATACATGTTAGAAAGGCAATTAGATTTCTCTACTTGTGTTCATTCATGAGATGAATCATTCGGGAATACGGTGAAAACTCCATATTAGACCATTCCCATCGGCCTATGATGGGGGATGTCTTCATCCACTTCCTGCGAGGGCGCCGATGGCAATGGTGCCGCCCTCGGCCACCCTCATCCGCTCTTGACACCATCGCCCTCCAATTTTTCATGTTTAAGTATAATTGAGGACGGGATGTGCTAGATAATTGATGGAAAATTCGACCGTTTGAGGCTAACGGCTACTTGCAGCTGTTTTTTTTCTTCATCTCATTTATTTACACTATATATATATCTCCTTTCCAACACTCCTAAAACATACACAACACTTCCAAAAATTCTAAACAACTACAACACTTCCAACTCTTTCATCCAACATTTCCATCCCTCAAAATGCCAAAAAAATCATCATTCAAAAAAAACCAAAACAAACCCAACGAGCAAATAAACGACACTCAACGAAGTAATGATTTTTTTCAAACTCTACTTGAAAACCAAATGTCTTTCAACTCACCATCCGGGTCATCTTCTATCCCGGCTCAAGACTTGGGGTTTGCCAAATACGCATCATCTTCACCTATTTTTAGTCCTACTCAACAATACCACAATTATCACCTACAACAACTACAATATGATCAACACCAATTTCGTCAACAACAATTTCATCAACAATAATTTCATCAACAACGAACTCGTCCAATAATACGACAACCAATCTTTCCAAATCAAGTTCCTACTCAAATTCCAACGGATACCTCCGGTGATGAAGATGTGGAAGCCGTTCCCGAAACTCAACCCGAAGATGTTGAAGACGAGGGTGAAAGTGACCCGATATCAAAAGGAAAAAAGAAAGTCACCTGCAAAAAAGTGTCGTGGACGGATGAAGAAAGTGTGATTTTGGCAAAGGTTTGGATGCAAGCATCCGAACTAACGGGAACGGGCAAAACAAAAGAGTCTTTTTGGGGTTATATCCGAGAAAATTACAATGCCCGAGTGCATGAAAAACGTCGAGCCGATCAAATAACGGGAAAATGGAGCAAGATGTCCAAAGATGTCAAGATTTTTATCGGAAATTACACGAATCTTGAAGCATTTTGGCAAAGTGGGAACAACGATGCCGATATCGTAAGTAGTGCACGCCGGGCATTTAAGGATCAAACGAAGCGTAAGTTTCTTTACGAGGAAGCGTGGCGAGTTCTTAAAGATTGTCCCAAATTTCTAACATTCGAGGGGGTTGTTCCCAAGCGTAATCGGCCTGTCGAGTTACCCCCACCGGTTGTGAGTGGCCCGGGTGAAGGTTCGAACCAAGGTGCGGGTGAAAGTGCGGGTGGGGATCCGAGTCAGTTTGAAAGGTTATTTCACGAAGTACCTCTACGTCGTCCACCGGGTCGTGCAAGAACCAAGAGTCAAAGGAGTTCGGGTTCATCCGACGCGGCCTCGCAATTGTCGTCTAATGAAGCTCGGGAAAAATTGATTGAATCCACCAACGCTACAAGGCGGACTATGGATAAGCTATATGACGCGACCGAGACTCGTGAAATGTTGGATAACTTGTCATTTCTCACCAACCATGTGCACCCGACTTGACAGAGGAACAACGCGCTTTGGTAATGAGAGCCCGAACAAAGATCACCAAGAAATACCAAAAAGCGTTTCAGTTATCCGACGACGACGACGAGTAGTTTTAATTGTTTTTATGTGGTTGTGTTTGTTTTCAATTATGTCTTTTTTTTATAAAAAAATGTAACCGTAACCTTTGTTGTTTAATAAATGTGATGTTCAAAAACAATTTTTTATTTATATAATAATAATAATAATAATAATAATAATAATAATAATAATAATAATAATAATAATAATAATAATAATAATAATAATAATAATAAAAATTGATGAAGTATGTCATGGTTGACAATGGTGTGTTATGGGAGTGTTATGGGAGGAAGTGGTGAGAAAGGAGGAGAGAGAAAGCTGATGTGGCAGTGAGGAAATGCCCATGACGGCGTCATGGTTGGGATTGGTCTTAGCTCATAATTTGCACTAGCTAGAATCAATTTTTTTCTTCTATTCTCTGTCTCACATGCAGAAGAGACACCGATTGGTTGGCCAGTATTTGCCACTATGTTGTCAGGAAATGCTAAAGTAACATTCAACATGATGTTTTTTTCTCAAGTTAAAACTTAATAATGTTTGGAGATCCAGAGCCCCATGGTTTTCATATACTATAATGATGTCATAAATCTGTTGGTTCACCGCGAGTTACGTTGAGATTTTGAGTAGTTAGGATTTTCATCATATTCCCAATGTTACTGATTTGTTTCAAGGCAGTAACGACAGGAAGAGGGTGAGAAGGGGGAACTATAATTTGATTCATTAATTGAAAATCCCTTATGTCATTGCAAAAATTATTTTAGAGCAAACTCAAATTTACTGGATACTTTTTCAGTGACATACTAGGTATTCATGTATATGAGTTGCCATAAATGGATAAAAATATGGTTGATTTATAGGAAGACAATGGTGTCAATGTCGGAGAAGGTCCTTCTGCTTATCTTCCCCTTGTTGTTGCTACCTTGCAAAAAATTAGAAACATCTGGAATATATGAAAATCCTAGTCACTCAAAATCTCAACATAACTCGCAATGAACTAACAGATCTACGCAATCATTATGGTGTACGAAAACTTTCGGCTCGAAATTTCCATTATGATTGAGTTTTAGTTGCGAAAATATGTCATGTTGAATGTTACTTTAGCATTTCTTGACAATAATAAAGTGGCAAATGTTGGCAACCAATTGTTGTCAAAGAAGATGACATAAGTCTGCATGTGAGACACAGAATAAAGGAAACATTGATTCTGGCTGTTGCTAATTATGAGGTGATATGATAACATTCACCGAATTCCCGAAGGATGCATCGGTTGGAGAAATCTAGTCGCCTTTTCTAATCGGTATTCCCCAAAAGTTTTATCTTTTTTGTTTCTTAATGATAGAACATAGATTAATTTTTGTTTGGTTAATTAGTTTATGCGGAGTTAAACATTATAAGGCAGTGATCTCTTATAAAGTTGCTGGTAGTGATAATGTAACTTTTTCTTGTTTTTTCTAGAATTTTCGGTGTAGTTTTCCACAAATTTGTAATGTCATTAATCTTTTGATGTGGTTATGAATTGTGAATAATACCATAGCTTGATGTCTTGTGGTGAGTATCTTTTGGATCTCCGGCAAAGCCTTTTCAAGTAATTGGCCAACTGATGTGTGCAAGGTGGTGTATAAAATAGTTATATTTTTACAAGGAAAAACTATTAAATACGATACATTTTTACACAAGTTATTTATTTATTTATAGAGTGGATATACTTAAACCTTGCTACAACACTTATAGGCAGTGTACCTAATCGTACAGTAGTGTAGTTTTTAGTAAGTCCGGTTCGTTCCACAGGGATCTTAGCCAAGTTTAACGATATATTAGTTTTAACTTATAATTGTAAAAATACAAAAATATATAAATAATATTATTATTATAAAAGGGAGATTTTACCGTTTAATGACCGGTTTGTTGATTTTAAAACTTTAGTCGCAGTTAAAACCTAATGTAAAATATTAAAAATAAATATAACTTAATTTAAAGCGTAAAATAAATAACGATAATGAAATTGCAATAAATAAAAGTGTGATAAAATAAAATTGCGATAATTAAAAAGTACGATAATTAAAAGCGCAATTAAATAAAATGACAGTAAATAAAAATGCGATAATTAAAAGTGCAATTAAATACGAAATAAAGAAATTATGCTTATTTAAACTTCCGTAATCATGATGTTTGATGTGTTGATTTTAATTTGTTACCATGGGTTAATTGTCCTTTGTCCTGGATTATTTAATATGTCCGTCTGGTTTTTGTCCATAACAGTCCATCAGTCATAAATATAAAGTGCTAGTGTCCTCGTCCAATTATCCTTATATCCGAAGTCAAATACTCCAACTAATTGGGGACTTAAACTGTAACAAGGTCTTAATACTTTGTTTAATAATTACACCATGATATCGACTGCGTGTAACCCAAGGTTTTAATACTTTGTTAACAATTACGCCAAGTGTCCTTGTACATAATTCACCCCTGTTTTAATAAGTCCATTGACTATTAATCCATTCCCGTGTCCGGTTAAATGAACGATTATTAGTACTCATAAATATCCCGCCCATCGTGTCCGATCAAGTATATATGGTTATTTATAGGTACGTCTAATTGTAAATCTTTATATTAAATTAACAAACTATCATTTAATTAAACAAATATAAAGCCCATTAATAGCCCATAGTTTAATTTCCACCAGTGTCGTTCTTTTGTCCAACCCCAATTATGGTACAAAGCACAATTACCACGTCTTAATATTTTAGCCCAACATCACGATTACTTCGGCTTAAATAAGCATAATAATAACTTAGCTACGAGACATTAATTTAAAAAGGTTGAACATAACTTACAATGATTAAAAATAGCGTAGTGTTACACGGACAGAATTTCGACTTACACCCTTACAACATTCGCTAACATACCCTTATTATTAGAATTTAAAATTAAAATTAAAATTAAAATATAATATATATATATATATATATATATATGTATACGTGAGAGAGATAGAGAAAAGGATATATTAAAACTGGCCAAAACACGCGAAATTTATAGATGTGGCCTGACTTATGGGGCCATGCGATCGCTTGACTTTTGTTCTTCCAGGCCATGCGATCGCATGGCCAGCTGGGAGAGTTCACATGACTTTGTTTTCTTTCTTGCCGACGGTTTTTAATAATAATATAATATATAAATAATTTATAGAATTATTTAAATATTATATTATATTTGTGTGCATAGTTGACTTGTAATTTTTAGTCCGTTGCGTCGAGCGTTGAGAGTTGACTCTGGTCCCGGTTCCGGATTTTCGAACGTCTTGCGTACAATTTAATATCTTGTATTTTGCGTTTTGCGTCTTGTACTCTTGTAATTTTGAGACGTTTCTCATCAATAATTTGAACCTCTTTGATTGTACTTTGTACTTTTTAGCTTTTTGGTCGTTTGCGTCTTCAATTCATAGAATCTATCTTTTGTCTTCACCTTTTATTATTTTACCCTAGATAAGTTTTCCGGAATAACCCTTCACCGGTGTTTGCAAATTGTTTTTGTGGATTTAGTGGGTTTCAGATTTGAAAATTTTAGCTCAAAACTTGCGGTTTTGTGTCACCTACTTGCTAACCTTGTATTGGAAAAGCAACACGTCCAGTATACTTGCTCCGTATATTACCTTTCGGTAAACTACCGTCCGGTTGTAAAGGAAAGCGTTGAACAAGCAACTGTTAGGGCAATGTCCCCTGACATGCTTTTAATTATGGTCTATAACGTGTCGGATGCAATTACTATCATTTGTAGGAACAATAGTAAAGATCACCCTATAATTTTTCGGTCTGGCACAAGGTCCTGTCTTTGACCATGCTATGCAACCATCGTTCTTACGGTTGACACCCGATTTGGTTCAGGTGACCTAATGAATTCCAGGTGAATTCCTAGGATTTTACGTTCAATGGTAATGAACGCATTAAAAATGGGTTTTTCAGAAAACAAATCGGTTTGTAATTTTGATCAAAATATTTTACCGTTCAAGCTCGAGTTTAGATATTATCGAATTCCATGAGTTTGAATTCTCAATCTTTAAAAGTCAATTTCAAGGATTGAGTAATAATAGTCTTAAAAGCTGATTTTTGATCTTTTAAGGAGATTATCCTTTCTGGGGATCTGATTCATTAGTCTTATCAAGCTAATTTGCACGGCGCCCTCCCCATTTTACGAGACAGATCCTCTCATGGTTAGGATAAGTCTGACCACTTGGCGACCCTGTTTGATGCTGAGGTCCGTGGATTTCTTGCTGATTTTAGAGATGCCTTTTCTAGATTTTCCGTCAACCTACAGATGGTCTGGACGACAACTTCATGACCTAAATCAAGAAGCGCGTTTATTTTTCGGAAGACTTTACTTCCTTTTAATGATGGAATTGATTCATCGTGTAGATCCATCTTTCTTTCAAATATATTACAGTTTTCCGGGTAAAACAGATATTTTTGTCCAAAACAAAAGTATCTTCAATTATTTGTACAAAAATATGTGATATATGTTTTAAATAACTTGGTAAATTTTTCCCACACTTGGCTTTTATTTTCCTTTCTTCGCCTTTTTATTGTCCTCTATTCCATTTTAAACGAATTCTAACATTTTGGTTTGTTTCTCAATTTATGTCCTTTCCGAGGTAACAATAATTTTGGTATTAACACCTAGTTTTATCGTTCATAAATATGTATAAACATGATTTTGAATTCATTTATTTGAAAAATTTTGAAAATTTTTACTAGAATTGGGTAGTCAGTATATAAGACTAGGGCTGTTCTTTATTATCAGAGAGCACTAGATTCTAATACAACTACTGCGTTACTAGTATTTTTAATGGTAATCAAGTGTATAAGTCAAGAAATTTATTTTTTTTTTAAAATCCGAAAGAATTTAACCTCTTCCCACACTTAAGATCTTGCAATGCCCTCATTTGCAAGAAATCAGTAACAATTTAAATTATTGAGGGTGATTAGCGTAGAAAAATGATTAAATTTTACCAAAGTTTCCAAACATATTGGCGTTTGTTTGCTGAATGATAAATGGTGCATATCATTTGTTCATTCCTTCTTGTTGTTACATTACATTCATTTTTCGTTTTGTCGTCAAAATTAGTTGCTTTTGCTGAACTTAATGCCAGTCTTTGAAAATGCGCTGTTTTACCCTGTTGTGTACATGAAATAAAATACATACAATACAAATATAAATATGCGTGGTAATTTGAAATGGGACTTAAAATCCCACTTTCAAATCAAATATGAAATATTAGTACAACAAATAAAAATATTAAACATTACAATAAAAGTATCAAAATATAATGTGTTTAAACATAAATAAATAGAAATAATAAAAAGATAAAAATCACCAACAGGAACTATATCAATCTGGATAGGGGTTCCAGTTCATGTCGTCGTGCGGGTTCCATGGTTGGTGATAGGTGTACTGGTAGGCCTGGTTAGGGTCGTAGAGAGTATATGGTGGTCTTATCTCGGGCTGGTGTGGAGGATAGTAAGCAGGTCGGGTCGGTACGTAGTGATCCTGAGGTGACAGCCAGCTCATTATCTGACGCTGATGATAGTCCCATCTATCATGCTGTCGTTTCCTGGAATGCTCGTAATCATTCCGGGCTTGCCACTGCTCCATCCGACTAAATCTCTCCTCGTTTGTCATTTCTACCTCATCTACACGCTGGTAGACGTCAGTCATAGCCTCCCTAATGACATCCCTAATGTCATTTGCTTCCTCCATTTCCTCATCTGAACCTCTCTCTACCTGAGGATGATTACCAACATATGATATTGCCTGATTGCGTCTACTTTTCAATACCTTAGCACCCTGATAGACCCTCAATCCTAAAGGCTCAACCTGTTCCCTACATTCCAAAAGTGGACCCCCTTGATTCCTATCTACACTCAAATACTCTCCAATGAGAGTAACAAAAATACCTCATCCTATTATTCCCCCTTCCTGTATTCCTTCCACCATCTTAGACAAATAAAAACCAACACAGTAAGGGATATTAACAAAGCCTCTTGGGTCTCGAATACACTTTAGGTAAAATAAATCATGTAAAGTCATTTTCTCCTCATTGTGACCTCTTTGTGTAATCGAGTTAGCCAAAAATCTATGAATTATACGAAGCTCGGCTTTGTTAATATGTAAGTAGGAGTGTTTTCCTCCCAGCGTAAAAACATTATAATCTGACATATGTTGGGTAATCTCTCCAGCTTCTATCAAATCTTAGATTAGGATGCAACGTGTGTTCAGGAATCATTGGGTATTCTACAGGCGGATGCATCGGAAATACTATAAAGGTATCAATAAATTGTAGCGGATCATAATAAGGTACGTGTTGATCAGGTTGATGTTGTTGTTCCTGTTGTGGTTCTTGTTCGGGTTCTGGTTCGTATTGCAATTCTGGCTCAGGTTCCGGTTGTGGTTGTCTAGATGATGATGATGCACCTCCAGTTTCAGTATATTTCTGCAAAACACATTAAACACAAAATTTGTGCATCCAAATATGCATTAGTGTTAGCAAAATAACAACTTAAAACAATCACAATGACATGTTTAATCTATATTAAACTTATGCTCATTTTCACATTTTTATCAAAATCTACACTTTTTCAAATAAGCATATATGAAAATGTATACAAAGTTCATAAGCATTTAACTTAAATTACATGTCAAAATAGTCATTACTAGTAATTAAACAAGTCTCAAATGACAATTATATCAAATTAATCAAGTTCATGAATTTTAGACTTAAAAAGTCCACTTTAATTCTCAAAAATCATGTTTAGTATCAAAGTTTGGATCATTTAGCTACCTAAACATGTTACACTACTTAATTTAGCAATAATTCATGACAAAAATCGGCTATAACCTATTTATATCAAAAAGCCCCAAATTGCTCAAGAACACAAACCCTAGATTCCTAAAATTTTTGAAGTTTTTGGCTTCAAATCATGTTAAATAGCACCAATCTAGGTTATACATGCATAATATACAAATAATTTAACATTAATTACACTAGAAATTAACAAAATTGAATTAGGTAAAATATTGATAAATATCACAAAAACTAGAAAATTTAAGAGTTTAGGGGTGTAATTTTTACCTTCTTGTTGAAAAATTCGAACCTAGGCATGATTATAGCGGATTGTATGACGAAATTTGGTGAATTTTGGTGAAAAATTGATGAAATTTGGGTGATATGTGTGTGTTTTTTTCGTATATATGTGTGTGTTGTGTGGAGACAGAGAAGCTCGACTGATATTTGATCCTGTCCAGATTTTCAATTCCATGCGATCGCATGGCTCTGAAGGCCAAATCCCATGCGATCGCATGGGGTCCGGGTACAGTTGTTTTTTTTTATTTATAAAAATCTTATACTAATAAAACATAAATTAATAAAATTTTAAAATTTTGTTTCTTTTTAGGAGTGAGGGTGTTTCGGATCGTTGTCCTAGTCCGTCCCTCGACAAAATTTTAAAATTTGTCAATTCAAAGCGCGGTTTTAAAAGTAAAGATTTTTGAGTTTTTTAATGTTTTTGGCTTACTTTAATTCAATAAGATTAAAAATAATGATAATAAAAGTTCTCGTCCCTCCATTGGGTAGAGCAATTTCGGTTCAATGACCTAGTTTTCAACTCACGATGAATTTTAAAAATCATATTTTTATCTTAGTGAAATAAAGTAAATTTTTGTTTTTAAATTCACACCAAACTTAAATTTAAAATGCATAAAATTAAAAATTTAAAATTTTAAAAATTCACACCAAATTTATATTATAATTTTGTTTTTATACATACAAACTTATATTAAAAACATAAAATTTTCAAATATTTACAAACTTAAATATATTGATTTAAAAAGTTTACAATAATAATCTAATATTAATATATTAATTTTAAAAACAAAGTAAAAATAAAAATTAAAAATCTTTTTCGTCTTTTATCCCACTTTAATCAATCAAATATTATCAAAAATATACGCTCCTCTTTTCGGTAAAGTAATTTCGGCTATATTACCTAGTTTTACTCCTGACGAATTTCTGAAATATTTTGGGTTGATTGATTAAAGATATTTATACCTTAAGAATAAACGGTAAATTTCGCAGTGATGTAACAAATTTTTGCATGATATCAATAATTTCGGTTACGCATACCTAATTTTATTGAATACCAATTTAATACTTTATAGCGAACGATTTAGCGTTTATTATTAAAAGGTTAAAAGCAGTAAAATAAAAATAAAAACTGTACATACTTACCTGTGAGATAGAATTCTCAGTGACCTGCTTTAACCCACTCATAAGATAGTCGGACTAATTGGTTTTCCATAGCTACATAGGCATAACCTCGAGCATTCAACGATTTTTCTTCGAAAAATATGAATGGTCCTTCTCTACATAAAGTAACGAACTCGGTATTGGAATATGTCTGATTCGTCGAGCATTTTCCTTCGTGTGACCATTTTTCGCATTTGTGACATCTTTCAAGGTGCCGTGCTCTTCTTTTCGCTGCGGATTTTGATTTTCCTTTACCAAAATGTAACTTATTATGATCGTTCCTGAGTTCTTTTCTTACTCCGTCCAATTTGGCTCTTATTACTGATACCAGGTCACTCGGGAGTGTGTCATTATTACGTTTTGTTATCAAAGCGTGTAGCATTAGACCATGGTTTAGTTCACATGAATTCTTCATCTCGTAAAACCTAAAAAAAATAAAAATTCAGAATGGGGGGAGAAGACTAGTTCTTTAGGGTCTGCTAGGGAAAGACCATTCGGATTCCATTCTCGAGAACTACACGAAAACAGAATATCTAACTCTAATAGAAATACATATTACCCTAAAAAGATTCGAACCTTCCCACACTTAGTTAGCTGTGATGTCGAAATTGTGATTAACTTCATCTTCAACTTTTATTGGATTATCTATGTAATGTTTAACTCTGTGACCATTAACCTTAAATTCAATCCCATTTGAATTTATTAATTCTACTGTTCCGTACGGGAAATCTCTTTTGACTATGAATGGTCCAGACCATCTTGATTTCAATTTTCCAGGAAACAGCTTGAATCGTGAATTGAAAAGAAGAACTCTGTCTCCTTCTTTAAATTCTTTTGAACTTCTGATTCTTTTATCATGCCATTTCTTCGTTCTTTCCTTATAGATTAACGAATTTTCATATGCTTCATGTCTTAATTCTTCTAATTCATTTAGCTGACTTAATCGTAGACGTCCGGCTTCATGTAAATCAAGATTACATGTCTTCAAAGCCCAAAATGCATTATGTTCAATTTCTACTGGAAGATGACACGCTTTTCCGTAAACGAGTCTAAAAGGAGTGGTTCCAATTGGAGTTTTGTAGGCTGTTCTAAAAGCCCAGAGTGCATCCTCCAATTTCATGGACCATTCCTTCGGATTTGATCCTACGGTTTTCTCTAGAATACGTTTTAATGCTCGGTTGGTATTTTCAACTTGTCCACTTGTTTGTGGATGATAAGCGGTTGAGATTTTATGAGGTACTCCATATCTCTTAAGAACTTTCTCAAGTTGATTATTACAAAAATGAGTACCCCGATCACTTATTAAAGCTTTCGGTGTTCCAAACCTGGCAAAAAGACGTTTTAAAAAGTTAACTACAACTCGTGCATCGTTAGTTGGGAGAGCTTGTGCTTCCGCCCATTTAGATACATAATCAATGGCAACGAGAATGTAGAGATTATTATGAGATTTTGGAAATGGACCCATAAAGTCAATACCCCAAATGTCAAATACTTCACATACTTGAATGACATTTTGTGGCATTTCATCACGTTGACTTATTTTTCTGGCCCTTTGACATGCATCACAGGATTTGCAAAGAAGGTGTGCGTCTTTGAAAATTGTAGGCCAATAGAATCCAGCGTGGTAAACTTTTCTTGCTGTGAGCAGAGGCCCATAATGCCCTCCTGTTGGCCCTGTGTGACAATGGTTTAAGATTTTACTAGCTTCATCCCCGAATACACATCGACGTATTATTCCATCGGGATAACTTTTAAACAAATGTGGATCTTCCTAGAAATAGTTTTTTATATCACTAAAGAATTTCTTTCGTTTTTGGTACGACAATCCTTTTTCAAGGAATCCACATGCTAAGTAATTCGCATAATCTGCAAACCATGAAATTTCACTATAATCTATCTTCAATAGATATTCATCAGAAAAGTTGTCTTGTATGGCCGATTCATTTAGAACTTCTAATTCGGGATTTTCAAGACGAGAAAGATGATCAGCTGCGAGATTTTCTGCTCCCTTTTTGTCTCGGATTTCAATATCGAACTCTTGTAAGAGTAAGATCCAACGGATTAATCTTGGTTTAGCATCTTGTTTCAAAAACAGGTATCTAAGAGCAGAATGGTCGGTATAGACCACCGTTTTAGCTAGAACGAGATATGAACGAAATTTGTCAAAAGCAAAGACAATAGCAAGGAGTTCTTTTTCAGTAGTTGTGTAATTCCTTTGTGCTCCTTGTAACGTCTTACTAGCATAATAAATAGGTTGAAATCGTTTTTCAATCCTTTGTCCTAAAACGGCTCCCATTGCAAAATCACTTGCATCGCACATAAGTTCAAACGGTAGATTCCAATTTGGAGTTATCATGATCGGCGCATTAGTAAGTTTTTCTTTAAGAATATTAAAAGATTTGATGCATTCATCTGAAAAGATGAATGGAGCATCCTTTTCTAGGAGTTTATTCATAGGAGTGGCAAATTTAGAAAAATCTTTTATACAACGTCGGTAAAAACCGGTATGCCCTAGAAAACTCCTAACTCCTCTAACATTGGTGGGATGTGGAAGTTTAGAAATTACATCTACTTTAGCTCTATCCATTTCAATTCCTTCCTTTGAAATCTTATGACCAAGAACGATGCATTCTTTAACCATGAAATGACATTTCTCCCAATTAAGTACTAGATTTGATTGTTCGCATCTAATAAGCATTCGTTCAAGATTAACTAGACATGTTTCAAAAGTATCACCGAAGACTGAAAAGTCATCCATGAAAACTTCCATGCATTCTTCTATCATGTCGTGAAAAATCGCCATCATGCACATTTGAAAGGTTGCAGGGGCGTTGCAAAGTCCCAATGGCATGCGTTTATAAGCAAAAGTACCATAAGGGCACGTGAACGTGGTTTTCTCTTGGTCCTCGGGTGCTATTGGAATTTGAAAATATCCGGAAAAACCATCAAGAAAACAATAGTAACTATTTCCGGCTAATCTTTCCAACATTTGATCAATGAAAGGTAAGGGAAAGTGATCTTTTCTGGTGGCGTCATTTAATTTTCTGTAATCAATACAAACACGCTATCCTGTTACAGTCCTAGCAGGAATAAGCTCATTTTTTTCATTTGTGATGACAGTCATGCCACCCTTCTTAGGCACGCATTGAACTGGGCTTACCGATGGACTATCAGAGATTGGGTAAATTAAACCCGCATCAAGCAGTTTAATAATTTCTTTCTTAACAACATCTTGCATATTCGAATTTAGTCTTCGTTGGCGTTGCACATACGTTTTATGACCTTCCATAAGGATTTTATGTGTGCAATACGAAGGATTTATTCCTTTAATATCATGAATCTTCCATGCAATAGCTGGTTTATGAGCTTTTAGCACAGAAATGAGTTGTGATTTTTCATTTTCAGTAAGAGAAGACGATATTATTACAGGTAATTCAGATTCACCATGTAAATAAGCGTATTTCAAATGGTTTGGAAGTGGCTTTAACTCTAATGTCGATGGTTCTTCTATCGATGATTTATATCGATATTTGTCTTCCTCTTTTAGCATTTGAATTTCTTCTGTTGTTGGTTCATATCCATTAGCCATAAGTGTAGCTAACATTTCAGTTTCATCAATTGGTTCAGTTCCTTCTCCTAAAGAACATTCTCCTGTTCCTTGTAATTCTGGAAATTCTTCTAATAATTCTGCATGTGAATCTATAGTTTGAATATAATAACATGTATCATCTGCAGATTGCGGTTGTTGCATGGCTCTATCAACAGAAAAGGTAACACTCTCGTCCTCTATACTTAGGGTCAGTTTCTTATCAAACACGTCTATTATTGCTTTAGCCGTGTTTAAGAATGGTCTTCCTAATATGAGAGGAACTCGAGAATCTTCTTCCATGTCTAGAATAACAAAATCTACTGGAAATACTAAAGTACCAACTTTAACTAGCATGTTCTCCATTATCCCTCTAGGATATTTTACCGATCTATCTGCCAGTTGTATGCTTATTCGTGTTGGTTTCAATTCTCCAAGGTCTAGTTTAGCGTATAGTGAATACGGCATTAGATTTATACTAGCACCTAAGTCTGCCAATGCTTCTATTGAACTAAGACTACCCAGAAAATATGGAATTGTGAAACTTCCTGGATCTGATAATTTTTTTGGTATCTTATTCAACAGCACTGCAGAACAATTGGCATTCATAGTAACAGCCGAGAGTTCTTCCATTTTTTTTTTCTATTTGTGATTAGATCTTTCAGAAATTTAGCATATCTAGGCATTCTTGAAATTACATCAATGAAAGGAAGATTTACATTTATCTGTTTAAACATATCCAAGAATTTGAATTTGAAATGTCCCGTTCTTATTGATTAAAAACGTTCCATATTAATTGATTTCGTTGCGAGGTTTTGACCTCTATATGAGACGTTTTTCAAA
Source organism: Rutidosis leptorrhynchoides (assembly GCF_046630445.1). NCBI lineage: Eukaryota > Viridiplantae > Streptophyta > Magnoliopsida > Asterales > Asteraceae > Rutidosis > Rutidosis leptorrhynchoides. The sequence goes on from NC_092337.1 coordinate 87,182,307, forward strand.
GACTGCATTCATTTTTAAAACAAACCATAACCTTTATTTCATAAATAAAGGTTTAAAAAGCTTTACGTAGATTATCAAATAATGATAATCTAAAATATCATGTTTACACACGACCATTACATAATGGTTTACAATACAAATATGTTACATCGAAATCAGTTTCTTGAATGCAGTTTTTACACAATATCATACAAACATGGACTCCAAATCTTGTCCTTATTTTAGTATGCAACAGCGGAAGCTCTTAGTATTCACCTGAGAATAAACATGCTTTAAACGTCAACAAAAATGTTGGTGAGTTATAGGTTTAACCTATATATATCAAATCGTAACAATAGACCACAAGATTTCATATTTCAATACACATCCCATACATAGAGATAAAAATCATTCATATGGTGAACACCTGGTAACCGACATTAACAAGATGCATATATAAGAATATCCCCATCATTCCGGGACACCCTTCGGATATGATATAAATTTCGAAGTACTAAAGCATCCGGTACTTTGGATGGGGTTTGTTAGGCCCAATAGATCTATCTTTAGGATTCGCGTCAATTAGGGTGTCTGTTCCCTAATTCTTAGATTACCAGACTTAATAAAAAGGGGCATATTCGATTTCGATAATTCAACCATAGAATGTAGTTTCACGTACTTGTGTCTATTTTGTAAATCATTTATAAAACCTGCATGTATTCTCATCCCAAAAATATTAGATTTTAAAAGTGGGACTATAACTCACTTTCACAGATTTTTACTTCGTCGGGAAGTAAGACTTGGCCACTGGTTGATTCACGAACCTATAACAATATATACATATATATCAAAGTATGTTCAAAATATATTTACAACACTTTTAATATATTTTGATGTTTTAAGTTTATTAAGTCAGCTGTCCTCGTTAGTAACCTACAACTAGTTGTCCACAGTTAGATGTACAGAAATAAATCGATAAATATTATCTTGAATCAATCCACGACCCAGTGTATACGTATCTCAGTATTGATCACAACTCAAACTATATATATTTTGGAATCAACCTCAACCCTGTATAGCTAACTCCAACATTCGCATATAGAGTGTCTATGGTTGTTCCGAAATATATATAGATGTGTCTATGGTGTTACTACGACGGCGTAAATCCGGTTTTACGGTGTTTTTTGTGTTTCCAGGTTTTAAATCATTAAGTTAGCATATCATATAGATATAGAACATGTGTTTAGTTGATTTTAAAAGTCAAGTTAGAAGAATTAACTTTTATTTGCGAACAAGTTTAGAATTAACTAAACTATGTTCTAGTGATTACAAGTTTAAACCTTCGAATAAGATAGCTTTATATGTATGAATCGAATGATGTTATGAACATCATTACTACCTCAAGTTCCTTGGATAAACCTACTTGAAATGAAAAAAATAGATCTAGCTTCAAAGGATCCTTGGATGGCTTGAAAGTTCTTGAAGCAGAATCATGACACGAAAACAATTTCAAGTAAGATTTCCACTCGAAATAAGATTGTTATAGTTATAGAAATTGAATTAAAGTTTGAATATGATTATTACCTTGTATTAGAAAGATAACCTACTGTAAGTAATAAAGGTTTCTTGATCTTGGATGATTACTTGGAATGGATTTAGAAAACTTGGAAGTAAACTTACAATCTTGGAAGTATTCTTGATTTTATAAAACTAGAACTTTTTGAATTTATGAAGAACACTTAGAACTTGAAGATAGAACTTGAGTGAGATCAATTAGATGAAGAAAATTGAAGAATGAAAGTGTTTGTAGGTGTTTTTGGTCGTTGGTGTATGGATTAGATATAAAGGATATGTAATTTTGTTTTCATGTAAATAAGTCATGAATGATTACTCATATTTTTGTAATTTTATGAGATATTTCATGCTAGTTGCCAAATGATGGTTCCCACATGTGTTAGGTGACTCACATGGGCTGCTAAGAGCTGATCATTGGAGTGTATATACCAATAGTACATACATCTAAAAGCTGTGTATTGTACGAGTACGAATACGGGTGCATACCAGTAAAATTGTTGATGAAACTGAACGAGGATGTAATTGTAAGCATTTTTGTTAAGTAGAAGTGTTTTGATAAGTGTCTTGAAGTCTTTCAAAAGTGTATGAATACATATTAAAACACTACATGTATATACATTTTAACTGAGTCGTTAAGTCATCGTTAGTCGTTACATGTAAATGTTGTTTTGAAACCTTTAGGTTAACGATCTTGTTGAATGTTGTTAACCCATTGTTTATTATAACAAATGAGATGTTAAATTGTTATATTATCATGATATTATGATATATAATATATCTTAGCATGATATATATACAGTTAAATGTCGTTACAACGATAATCGTTACATATATGTCTCGTTTCGAAATAATTAAGTTAGTAGTCTTATTTTTACATATGTATTTCATTGTTAATACACTTAATAATATATTTACTTATCATTTAACATAATTAACCAAGTGTATCAATATCTTAATATGATTCATATGTACCTAGTAAGACGTTGTTATAACGATAATCGTTATATATATCGTTTTCGAGTTTCTTAAATTAATAGTCTCATTTTTATGTATATAACTCATTGTTAAAATACCTAATGAAATACATACTTATAATAAAATCATGTTAACTATATATATAACCATATATATGTCATCGTATAGTTTTTACAAGTTTTAACGTTCGTGAATCACCGGTCAACTTGGGTGGTCAATTGTCTATATGAAACCTATTTCAATTAATCAAGTCTTAACAAGTTTGATTGCTTAACATGTTGGAAACACTTAATCATGTAAATAACAATTTCATTTAATATATATATATAAACATGGAAAAGTTCGGGTCACTACAGGATTGCTCGGCTTCAAGTCTTTCTTTTCTCATTTTACTCGGGTAAGGAAGTAGTGGTTGGTATGGTTTAACATAAGGTTTAGCCTTAACTGTTGTAATGACCCGCACTTTTTCGATCATTCTATACTTGTAAGATTAATATTTACATAAATTAAACCTTACCAACATGATAAGCAATCCAAATTGTTGAGATTTATGTTTTTGAAAAGAGTTTTACACAACGTTTGACCGTCTAGTTTGACCGATGATATCACGAACTATATAACATATGATAATTATACGTTTGTGTATATATATGTATATATACATATTTAACATGATCTAAGAATGTTTTAATATCTCATTTTGTATTAATAACAATAAGTTATATGTATACTTTGAAACTACTAACTTAAGTTTTCAAAACGATAACCATACGCAACGTTATTTGACTTAAATACTTATGACCTATAATGTTTATACATATATCGTATAAGTAATGAATTTAATCACTTTTAAGAACTTAAATACATAAAACCATATAAGTGTATTCACAAAAGATAGCTATATTTGAATCCTCATTCCATTTTTCACAAAATTTCTATACGTATATCTAGAGTATATGTACTCGTATCATACGCAGCTTCTAGATGTATTTACTATTGGTATATACCAATAAAAATCTGCTCCTTAGCAGCCTTAAATGATTAAGAAACATGTGGAACCAACCATTTGTCAAGTAGCATGAATTATTTAGCAAGAAAACAAAGTTAGGTATCTTTTTTTTCCTTTATAACCTAAAAACGTTTTTATGCATGCACACCATTTCTTCGCCCCATTTTCTCATACTTACACTTCCATTTCTCTCTCAAAATACTCTTAACTTCATACTTGATCATCTCCAAGCATTTTCTCCATCATTTAGCTTCAAAAACAACACTTAAATCTCATAAGAAAACCTTACAAAAACACTTCAAGAAATCCTTCTAAGAACACAAACTTACTTCCAATCTTTCATCCAATTCCATCACCCTTTTGGTTCTAGGTTCTTACTCCTCTTTTACAGAAACCTTGTCCAAGGAACTTGAGGTAGTATCTATGTTCATAACCTTATTCGATTCATATATATATAGCTATCATATTTTGTGGTATACAATTTTAACAACAAGAACATAGTTTGAATGTTTTCAAACTTGTTTGCAAACTAAATAGATCCTTCTAACTTAACTTTTAAAATACTTCAAGACCTTTAATATAACTTAAATATATGCTAATTTAACAAGGTATAACATGGTTTTTCAAAGAACACCTTAAAAACTATTTTTACGACGTCGGAGTGTAACCGGGGGCTGTTTTGGGTTGGATAATTAAAAACCATCTTAAACTTTGAATTGAAGGTTTATGTTCTGGAAAAATGATTTTTACTATGAATATGGTAACACATAAAAATTTCATGATTTAATTCAAAGTATAAGTATTTTTAAAAAAATAATCATTTAAGGTTGCCTACATAAAGGAAAAGGTTTAACTTCATAAGTTTCACTAAAGTTTCACCTATGCCGTGTGATTTTGAATACAAACTAAGATATTTACAGCTCATAGTCTTAAAGAGGAACTCGATCCAAGGAGATGGCAAGTTGAATCAACGAAAACGGAGTTGTAACGAAGAAACTATGACCGAAACAAAATTGGCTATCCAAGACTAGTTTAACTTCGGGATTAATTGGAGAAAATTAAAATAAATCACATCTTTTTAAGATAACATGATATTTTATATATATGTACTCATAATTCAATTTTATATGGTTCAGGATCACCCGTAAACAACACGAGAAGATTAATCATAAGATCCCATGTTTGTACGCAACACGTCATTTGACAACACCGGTACCGTGGGTCAAGATTAATCTCGACCAATACATATACGTTGGGGGTTTTATTTATTTCGTTGGGGGTTTATTAAACATCTAAATATGAACCATTAAAATTGAATTACTAACAACGAACTGCTAACTACGGACTAAGGAATTATAAAAAGTATTAAAAGTATAACAAGAATATATATGTGACGTTGTTTAAAAAGAAAAGGTATTGATATATTATATATGGATAGGTTCGTGATATCAACCGGGAGACCAAGTCAAAATATATATATCTTCAAGACGAAAGTGAGTATATAGTCCCACTTTTAAACTCTAAATATTTCGGGATGAGAATACATGTATTTTATGTTTTACGTTATGGACACAAGTAACTGAAAAATATATTCTACGTTGAGTTGTACCACTGGCATACTTCCCTGTAGCTTGGTAACTAATATTTACAGCGGTATTGTAAACGCGAATCCTGTTGATAGATCTATCGGGCTTGACAACCCCAGCCGGACTGGACGACCAGTATTCAACGGTTGCACAGTACTTCGTTTCGTGACTACACTTGGTACAGTGTAGTAAGATTTCATATTAAAGGGAATATGCGACGTGATTAATTGTTAAGTATGGTTACCAAGTGCTCAACCACTTAGAATATTTTTATTAAACTGTTTATATACAAAATCTTATGGTCTATATATATATTGCTGCCGGCACTAAACCTATATCTCACCAACTTTATGTTGACGTTTTAAACATGTTTATTCTCAGGTGATAATTAGAAGTTTCCGCTGCATTATGTTGAATTTGAGCAGGATCTTGCGTACGCATATTTGTGTCAAATATAAGACTGCATATCCAAGAACTTGTGTTGTAAAATATGCTAGAAATCGTGTTGTTATCATCATTTGTAAAGTTTGTAAGTCGAAGATTATCGCTAAACGATAATCATCTTTATTTCGTCCAAAGCTTGTATCAAAAATAAGAATCATGGTTTGTAATGTATAATATATGCAGTTTTTCTTTTAAAAATGTCGCATATAGAGGTCAATACCTCGCAATGAAATCATACGTTATCTAACACGTTCTTACGGTTAAGGACGGGTTATGACATGTGGTATCAGAGCGGTGGTCTTAGCGAACCAAGTTTGCATTAGTGTGTCTAACTGATAAGTCGTTAGGATACATTAGTAAGTCTGGACTTTGACCGGGTCTGATTTAAAAACCATTGCTTATCATTGTTGGTTAAAATTTATATGTAAATATTATGTAGTACTAATGGGTTAGTTGTTGTGTGATAGATGTCGGGCTCAAAACTTGTTATCACATTCAGCGACTCCGAACCAGAATCTTCAGATGGTGTTCCAGTCATTAACCTATCCGATGACGAAAATAATATCTTTGGGGAAGACTCACAAATTCCGGATGAACCGACTATAGAGAACCCGGAAAGTGAACCCGAGGAGGAAAGTGAACCCGAGGAGGAAAGTGAACCCGAGGAAGAAATACAGGAAATTACAAAAGAAGAGTTCGAACTAGGAAAGAAACGAAAGGCTAATGAATTAGAAAATTCAAATCCTGAGTTTAATAAGGATGATGTGGCACCAACTCCACTAGACACTACCACCCCTATTCCCGCTATTCCTATTCGTTCTATCCCGGCATCCAGTTCTTCAGTCCCACAGCCAAAATATAGGCAGACAGCCAGGATAAGCGTTAAGCGATTCTTTGAACCTAAACGTCCTAGAAAATAGACCAAACGATGCGCTGCCGTATTAAACCATGGGATCATATAATGTTTTGTATAATATTATTAGTGTGGTTTGCTTAATGTTCGATGTAAGATAAGCATATGTAAAATAGTGAAGTGTGAAATGCAATAATTTTCCATGGTTAAGTATTATTTAGATGGTAGTAATTGATTCTGTACTAAGCTATTAAGTATGGACATTAACGGGTAGGTACTACCCTAGATATAATTATAAAACGCTAATAAGAAGAAAAGGCTTTTATAATAATACCTGGTTCATATTATTAATAAGCTATAATGTACTGTAAATATATACTACATCTATAATATTCCATGTGAATAATTATTTTCTTTTCATTCTTATAGAAGAATATGGCGCGATTGAACCGAATGACGGAACAAGAAATCCAGGAACTCATCAATCAGCGAGTGAACGACAGAATGTTATGGGTCGAGGCTGCAAGAGGTGCTACAGTTAACCCAAATCCTCGTGTGGGGTGCACTTACAAAACTTTTCAAGCTTGCAAGCCCTCATCATTCAGTGGAACAGAAGGACCGATCGGTTTAACCCGGTGGATAGAAAAGATGGAAACTGTGTTCAAAATCAGTGGTTGTGTTGAAAAGGACATGACCAAATACGCATCGTGCACTTTACAAGATAGTGCACTCACGTGGTGGAAAAATTATGTGAAGGCTGTAGGAGGAGATGTAGCTTATGATACTCCGTGGGAAGAATTCAAAATAATGTTAATCAATGAATATTGTCCAAGGAACGAGGTTAGGAAGTTGGAAGATGAGTTACGAAGTCTGAAGGTTATTGGTACTGAAATCACCAACTACAATCAGCGATTCATGGAATTAGTTTTGCTATGTCCTGAATTGGTTCCAACCGAAGAACGGAAGATTGAAATGTACAAAGATGGTTTGCCCAAAAAGGTCAAAGCAAATGTTACAGCATCGAAACCTAAGACAATTCATGAAGCTATAACCATGGTAAACGAGCTAATGGATCAGGTCATCATGGATAAGAAAGTATCCAATACTGATGTGAAGGTATCAGGTAACAAAAGAAAGTGGAATGGAAATTATGATCGAGGTAACCAACAACAATCTTTTAAGAAACAAGAAAACACGCAAGGTACGGGTAGTGGTTTAAGCTTTGGTTATAAAGGACAAAATCCTTTATGCAACCGATGCCACAAACATCACTCTGGTTACTGTAATGTGGTATGCAACAAATGTAATTGAAAGGGTCATCTTGCTGAAGATTGTAGGGCTCTCGTTACAAATACAAATGGTACCAAGACTCCTGCCACCAATGCAAATAGAACTGCTTTGGCTACCATTACTTGTTTTGGGTGTGGAAAACAAGGTCACTATAAGAGCCAGTACCCGAATCCAGAGAAGAATATCGGACCTGCACGTGGAAGAGCATTTGTTATTAATGCTAAAGAGGCATGTGAAGACCCGGAGCTTGTTACGGGTACGTTTACCATTAATAACTTATCCGCATCTATTATATTTGATACTGGTGCTGATAGAAGTTACGTGTGTAGAGACTTTCACGCTAAATTGAATTGTTCATCATTACCTCTCGATGCTAAGTACATGATTGAGTTAGCTAATGGTAAACTAATTAAAGCCGATAAAATTTGCCGTGATTGTAAAATAAATTTAGCCGGAGAAACGTTTAAAATTGACTTGATACCCGTAGAATTAGGAAGTTTTGATGTAATAGTCGGCATGGACTGGATGCCCAAAATAGGAGCTAAAGTTGTGTGCGCCAAGAAGGCAATTCGCATTCCTCGTAAGGATAAAACGCCAGTAATGATTTATGGAGAGAAGGGTAACTCAAAGCTAAAACTCATTAGTTATTTGAAAGCTCAAAAGTGCTTGAAGAAAGGGTTCTATGCTATCTTAGCACATGTTAATAAAGTCGAAACAAAGGAAAAAGTGAAGAGCATCAATGACGTGCATGTGGCAAGAGATTTTCCTGAAGTCTTTCCGGAAAAGTTGCCGGGATTACCTCCATTTAGATCTGTAGAATTTCAAATAGATTTAGTACCAGGAGCTGCACCAGTGGCTCGTGCTCCATATAGACTTGCACCGTCCGAGTTAAAAGAACTTCAGAGTCAGTTAAAAGAATTACTGGATCATGGATTCATACGACCAAGTACTTCACCGTGGGGAGCTCAGATTCTATTTGTTAAAAAGAAAGATGGATCTTTTAGGATGTGTATAGATTATCGTGAATTAAATAAGTTAACTATCAAGAATTGGTATCCACTACCGAGAATTGACGACTTATTTGATCAACTCCAAGGATCATGTGTGTACTCAAAAATTGACTTAAGGTCGGGCTATCATCAATTACGTGTCAAAGAAGAGGACATTCCGAAAATTGCTTTTCGGACACGTTATGGTCATTACGAATTTTTGGTCATGCCGTTTGGGTTGACAAATGCGCAAGCTGTATTCATGGACCTCATGAATCGAGTTTGTAGTCCATATTTAGATAAGTTTGTTATCGTTTTCATTGATGATATTCTTATCTATTCCAAGAGTGAGCAAGAGCATGAGCAGCATTTAAGGTTGATATTAGAGTTGTTGAGAAAAGAACAGCTATATGCTAAATTTTCTAAATGTGCTTTCTGGTTGAAAGAAGTGCAATTTCTTGGCCACGTTGTTAGTAGCAAAGGAATTCAGGTTGATCCAGCAAAAATTGAAGCCATTGAAAAATGGGAGACTCCTAAGACACCAACGCAGATACGTCAATTTTTGGGTTTAGCCGGTTATTATAGAAGGTTTATTCAAGATTTTTCCCGAATAGCTAAGCCGTTGACAGCGTTAACGCAAAAAGGGAAGAAATATGAATGGACTTCTGAGCAGGAGAGTGCATTTCAATTACTAAAGAAGAAGTTAACTACGGCGCCTATTTTATCGTTACCAGAAGGGAACGATGATTTTGAAATATATTGTGACGCTTCGCGACAAGGTTTTGGTTGCGTTCTTATGCAACGAAAGAAAGTTATTGCATACGCATCCCGACAATTGAAGATTCACGAGCGGAATTATACGACGCATGATCTAGAACTGGGAGCAGTCGTGTTTGCATTAAAGATATGGAGACACTACTTGTATGGGGTTAAATGCACTGTGTTTACTGATCATAAAAGCCTTCAACATATTTTTGATCAGAAACAGCTGAACATGAGACAACGTAGGTGGGTCGAGTTAATAAACGACTATGATTGTGAAATTCGTTATCATCCCGGGAAGGCGAACGTGGTGGCCGATGCTTTAAGCAGAAAGGAACGAGAACCAATTCGAGTACGAGCGATGAACATAAAAATTCGCATGAATCTCAACTCACAAATCAAAGAAGTTCAACGAGAAGCACTTACTAAAGAAAATATAGGAAATGAAATAATGAAGAAGTATGAGAAGCAACTCGTTATGCGGGAAGATGGAATTCGATATTTTGCAAATCGTATTTGGGTACCGAAGTTGGGTGGATTAAGGAAGTTGATATTAAATGAGGCACATAAGACAAGATACTCGATACATCCTGGAGTTGGAAAGATGTACCAAGATCTTAAGACACATTATTGGTGGCCTAATTTAAAGACAGACGTTGCAACATATGTTGGGGAATGTTTAACTTGTTCCAAAGTCAAAGCTGAACACCAGAAGCCGTCAGGGTTACTTCAACAACCAGAAATCCCAGAATGGAAATGGGATGGTATTACCATGGATTTCATCACGAAGTTACCAAGGACTGCCTGGGGATACGACACCATTTGGGTGATTGTTGATCGTCTCACCAAGTCTGCACACTTCTTGCCTATAAAGGAAACGGATAGAATGGAGAAACTATTACGATTGTATATAAAGGAAGTTGTTTCAAGGCATGGAATACCTATTTCCATTATATCCGATCGTGATAGTAGATTTACATCAAAGTTCTGGCAATCACTACAGGAGGCCCTAGGAACTCGTTTGGATATGAGTACCGCGTATCATCCGCAAACCGACGGGCATAGTGAAAGAACGATTCAGACTCTTGAAGACATGCTCAGGGCATGTGTGATCGATTTTGGAAACAGATGGGATAAATATCTACCATTAGCAGAATTCTCGTATAATAATAGTTATCATGTGAGCATTAAAGCTGCGCCATTCGAAGCATTGTACGGAAGGAAGTGTAGATCTCCTATTTGTTGGAATGAAGTAGGAGATCGATAATTAACTGGTCCCGAGATCATACACGAAACGACTGAGAAGATAGTACAAATCAAGGAGAGATTGAAAACAGCCCGTAGTCGCCAAAAGAGCTACACCGATGTTCGAAGGAAACCATTAGAGTTTCAGATCGGTGACATGGTTATGTTAAAGGTGTCACCTTGGAAAGGTGTAATACGTTTTGGAAAAAGGGGTAAACTAAACCCAAGGTATGTAGGCCCGTTCAAGATCATCGAACGCATTGGACCGGTAGCTTATCGACTCGAGTTACCGCAACAACTCGCCGGAGTACATAATACCTTTCACGTCTCAAACCTTAAGAAGTGTCTTGCAAAGGAAGACCTCACCATTCCTCTTGAAGAAATCCATGTCGACGAGAAACTACAATTCATCGAAGAACCAATCGAAATCATGGATCGTGAAGTTAAACGGCTCAAGCAGAGCAACATACCGATCGTTAAGGTTCGTTGGAATGCTCGAAGGGGTCCCGAGTTTACTTGGGAACGAGAGGATCAAATGAAACAAAAGTATCCACACTTGTTTCCCGATGACGCAAAATAGGTACAATTTTAAAATTTCGGGACGAAATTTATTTAACGGGTAGGTACTGTAATGACCCGCACTTTTTCGATCATTCTATACTTGTAAGATTAATATTTACATAAATTAAACCTTACCAACATGATAAGCAATCCAAATTGTTGAGATTTATGTTTTTGAAAAGAGTTTTACACAACGTTTGACCGTCTAGTTTGACCGATGATATCACGAACTATATAACATATGATAATTATACGTTTGTGTATATATATGTATATATACATATTTAACATGATCTAAGAATGTTTTAATATCTCATTTTGTATTAATAACAATAAGTTATATGTATATTTTGAAACTACTAACTTAAGTTTTCAAAACGATAACCATACGTAACGTTATTTGACTTAAATACTTATGACCTATAATGTTTATACATATATCGTATAAGTAATGAATTTAATCACTTTTAAGAACTTAAATACATAAAACCATATAAGTGTATTCACAAAAGATAGCTATATTTGAATCCTCATTCCATTTTTCACAAAATTTCTATACGTATATCTAGAGTATATGTACTCGTATCATACGCAGCTTCTAGATGTATTTACTATTGGTATATACCAATAAAAATCTGCTCCTTAGCAGCCTTAAATGATTAAGAAACATGTGGAACCAACTATTTGTCAAGTAGCATGAATTATTTAGCAAGAAAACAAAGTTAGGTATCTTTTTTTTCCTTTATAACCTAAAAACGTTTTTATGCATGCACACCATTTCTTCGCCCCATTTTCTCATACTTACACTTCCATTTCTCTCTCAAAATACTCTTAACTTCATACTTGATCATCTCCAAGCATTTTCTCCATCATTTAGCTTCAAAAACAACACTTAAATCTCATAAGAAAACCTTACAAAAACACTTCAAGAAATCCTTCCAAGAACACAAACTTACTTCCAATCTTTCATCCAATTCCATCACCCTTTTGGTTCTAGGTTCTTACTCCTCTTTTACAGAAACCTTGTCCAAGGAACTTGAGGTAGTATCTATGTTCATAACCTTATTCGATTCATATATATATAGCTATCATATTTTGTGGTATACAATTTTAACAACAAGAACATAGTTTGAATGTTTTCAAACTTGTTTGCAAACTAAATAGATCCTTCTAACTTAACTTTTAAAATACTTCAAGACCTGTAATATAACTTAAATATATGCTAATTTAACAAGGTATAACATGGTTTTTCAAAGAACACCTTAAAAACTGTTTTTACGACGTCGGAGTGTAACCGGGGGCTGTTTTGGGTTGGATAATTAAAAACCATCTTAAACTTTGAATTGAAGGTTTATGTTCTGGAAAAATGATTTTTACTATGAATATGGTAACACATAAAAATTTCATGATTTAATTCAAAGTATAAGTATTTTTAGAAAAATAATCATTTAAGGTTGCCTACATAAAAGAAAAGGTTTAACTTCATAAGTTTCACTAAAGTTTCACCTATGCCGTGTGATTTTGAATACAAACTAAGATGTTTACAGTTCATAGTCTTAAAGAGGAACTCTATCCAAGGAGATGGCAAGTTGAATCAACGAAAACGGAGTTGTAACGAAGAAACTATGACCGAAACAAAATTGGCTATCCAAGACTAGTTTAACTTCGGGATTAATTGGAGAAAATTAAAATAAATCACATCTTTTTAAGATAACATGATATTTTATATATATGTACTCATAATTCAATTTTATATGGTTCAGGATCACCCGTAAACAACACGAGAAGATTAATCATAAGATCCCATGTTTGTACGCAACACGTCATTTGACAACACCGGTACCGTGGGTCAAGATTAATCTCGACCAATACATATACGTTGGGGGTTTTATTTATTTCGTTGGGGGTTTATTAAACATCTAAATATGAACCATTAAAATTGAATTACTAACAACGAACTGCTAACTACGGACTAAGGAATTATAAAAAGTATTAAAAGTATAACAAGAATATATATGTGACGTTGTTTAAAAAGAAAAGGTATTGATATATTATATATGGATAGGTTCGTGATATCAACCGGGAGACCAAGTCAAAATATATATATCTTCAAGACGAAAGTGAGTATATAGTCCCACTTTTAAACTCTAAATATTTCGGGATGAGAATACATGTATTTTATGTTTTACGTTATGGACACAAGTAACTGAAAAATATATTCTACGTTGAGTTGTACCACTGGCATACTTCCCTGTAGCTTGGTAACTAATATTTACAGCGGTATTGTAAACGCGAATCCTGTTGATAGATCTATCGGGCTTGACAACCCCAGCCGGACTGGACGACCAGTATTCAACGGTTGCACAGTACTTCGTTTCGTGACTACACTTGGTACAGTGTAGTAAGATTTCATATTAAAGGGAATATGCGACGTGATTAATTGTTAAGTATGGTTACCAAGTGCTCAACCACTTAGAATATTTTTATTAAACTGTTTATATACGAAATCTTGTGGTCTATATATATATTGCTGCCGGCACTAAACCTATATCTCACCAACTTTATGTTGACGTTTTAAACATGTTTATTCTCAGGTGATAATTAGAAGTTTCCGCTGCATTATGTTGAATTTGAGCAGGATCTTGCGTACGCATATTTGTGTCAAAAAATAAGACTGCATATCCAAGAACTTGTGTTGTAAAATATGCTAGAAATCGTGTTGTTATCATCATTTGTAAAGTTTGTAAGTCAAAGATTATCGCTAAACGATAATCATCTTTATTTCGTCCAAAGCTTGTATCAAAAATAAGAATCATGGTTTGTAATGTATAATATATGCAGTTTTTCTTTTAAAAATGTCGCATATAGAGGTCAATACCTCGCAATGAAATCATACGTTATCTAACACGTTCTTACGGTTAAGGACGGGTTATGACAACTGTGTTATCTTCATTAACCTTTTCAACTACCGGTTCTTTTTCCTTATCTTGCTCAGGTTGTGGTTCTTGTGGAGTAGGAATAGCTTCATCAGAAATTACAGGTATTTCAGGTAGTTTAAGTGTAATACCACTTCTTGTGGTAATAGCTTTAGCTGTTTCATTCCGGGGGTTAGCATTTGTATCACTAGGTAGACTTCCCGGTTTTCTTTCACCTATTAACCTTGCTAGGTTGCTCACTTCTTGTTTCAGATTTTGAATAGAAGCTTGTTGATTTCTAAATGCTTGAGCATTTTGTTCATTGGTTTGTTTCTGAGATGCGAAAAACTGAGTTTGAGATTCAACTAGCTTCGACATCATATCTTCTAAATTTGACTTTTTATCATCCGTTTGTGGTGGTTTGTTTTGAAAATTAGGTCTTTGCTGATTGTAAGTATTATTGGATACTTGTTGATTGCTAGGACCTTGTTGGTTGTTGTATGGAACATTTCGGTTATAATTCTAATTTTGATTGTAGATTGGTCTTGGCGGTTGATAATTATTCTGATAATTATTTCCAGGCCTTTGGTTCATGTATGAAACATTCTCTCTTTGTTCCATTGTTTATTCAATACTGAGACAATCTTTTGTCAAATGTGGTCCTCCACACTGCTCATAACTAATTCTTATTGAGTGAATATCTTTAGTCTTCTTTTCCATTCGTCTCTCGACAGCATATATCTTTGCGGAAATGGAATCTAAGTCATGGCTAGAATCGGCTCTAGCTGCTTTAGATGATCTAACGATATCTTTTTCTTGGTGCCACTCATGTGAGTGGGAAGCAGTGTTATCAATAATTTTGTAAGCGTCAGTTGAGGTTTTCTTCATAATGGAACCACCAGCTGCTATATCGATGTCTTTCCTTGTAGTGATGTCGCATCCTTGGTAGAATATTTGTACTATTTGACAAGTGTCTAAACCATGTTGCGGACATCCTCTTAATAACTTTCCAAATCTGGTCCACGCCTCATATATAGTTTCATTTGGCTTTTGTGTGAACGTAACAATTTCTCCTTGAAGTCTCACGGCTTTAGATGCTGGAAAGAATTGTTTAAGAAAATTTTCAACTAAAACATCCTATGTTTCAATCGCCCCTTCAGGTAACGATTCTAACCAATATTTGGCTTCTCCCTTTAAAGTCCAGGGAAATAACATGAGATATATCTGTTTATCCTCCACTTCTCTGATTTTGAATAAAGTACAGATCCTATTAAAAGTACGAAGATGTTCGTTTGGATCTTCCTTCGGCGCACCACTAAATTGGCATTGATTAGTTACCATGTGTAGGATTTGTCCTTTGATTTCATAATCTGGCGCATTAATGTCTGGTTGAGTAATTGCGTGACCTTGGCCAGTGCGTTTAGCTCGCATTCGGTCTTCCATACTTAGAGGTTCCAGATTTTCCATGATTGAATTTGTTGAATCTGAATCACTATAGGATTCTGATTTAATGGGTTATTCCTCAACAATCTCTGTTTGAATGATTGGTGGTTTCGAAGGAAAGATTAATGGTTCAGAATCTCTGAATTGTCCCTGAATATCCTCCGGATTCTCAATTGTGAGGTCAGGTTCAAAAAATGGATTATCGGAAATTTGAATTGGAGTACTTGGTCGACTTGATTACGATTCTAAAGAAAAATCAACGGCGACAATATTTGCTAGATGTCTTGATCTGGTTACAGGTGGTGAACGTACAAAAGGTGGTGAACGTTTTGCTCGGTGCATTCACTGAATATCCTACTAGTTATAAAAGTTAAAAATTATATAAGTTATCAAATTAATAGACTTTTCTGATTTTGCCCACGTTTCGAATAGCCAATAGATGTAGCAGGTAGCCAGGACCCTTTAAATCGGAAGCCCACAACTCGCCACTAACAAATCCAACTATCACTACGAACCAGAAAATTTTGGATGTCTATCAATTTAACCACTTAAAATAATTTTCCGCTAAAATTTAAAGAAATTTAGAGAAGAAATAGAAAAAAATCTAAGTCCTAAAAACTAGAGTGTCGAGAAATAAAGAAAAAAAAGGGCGCGTCGGAAAACGTCGAAAAATAAAAGGTCGAAAAAAAATAATAGGCGTCCAAAAATAAAAATAAGAAAGTAGCGCGTCGAAACTTAAAAAGGAACTAAAAACTAAGAATTAAAAGTTGCGTCTAAAAATATTAAAGCTTACAAGAAATTCTATATCCAAAACGGCAAAAACTTAAAAAGGTACTAAAATATAAAAACGGCGTCGCAAAATTCTAAAGCACCTAACTCTTAGTATAAAGAAAAAGTACTTAAAGGATTTTACGGCAAAGCGTAAGAATCTAGAAATAAAAATAACTATGGCAAAAACTATGACTTAAAACTAAATACGAGCGAAAAATACAAATATTACGCTAAACAAATAAAAAGAAACAAAATATAAAAATAAACTTAAAGTTGTAAAAAGTACAATTTTTATAAAAATATTATTTTTATATTATTTATTTTATAAAACTATTAATTTTTATATATTAATAAAACTAATTAAACTAAAAATACAAATTAATAATAAAAACTAAACTAATTAATTAAAAACTAAACCCTAATTAGGGTTTTAATAATAATAATAATAATATACTCCGTAATTATTGCTGTAATCAGGTCAACTTCGGCGTGTCAGAACAGGCCATGCGAGCGCATGGTCTTCACGTTATATATCCATGCGGTCGCATGGAGTAGGGTTTCGGGCCAGAGTTGGGCTGCTACAGTACCAGGCCGTTTGATTTCTTTTATATTTTTTTTTCTGTTTTAAAATATATAGAATATTTATATAGAGTAAATAAAAACTTAATTGTTAAAAACTAAAAATAAAAATAGAAAAATTTATAATTTTATATATTTTTATCAATCTCTTAAAAATATATATATTTTGTTTTTCTTTTTATATTTTTGTATTTTTAATATTTAAAACGTATATTTTTTTATACAAAGAACTTAATAAAAAATCTTTTTTTTATATATATAGCGTTTCGCTTCCGGCGTTTAAGCAAGTCCCCGGCAGCGGCGCCAAAAATACTTGATGTGTGCGAGGTGGTGTATAAAATAGTTATATTTTTACAAGGAAAAGCTATTAAATACGATACATTTTTACACAAGTTATTTATTTATTTATAGAGTGTATATACTTAAACCTTGCTACAACACTTATAGGCAGTGTACCTAATCGTACAGTAGTGTAGTTTTTAGTAAGTCCGGTTCGTTCCACAGGGATCTTAGCCAAGTTTAACGATATATTAGTTTTAACTTATAATTGTAAAAATACAAAAATATATAAATAATATTATTATTATAAAAGGGGGATTTTACCGTTTAATGACCGGTTTGTCGATTTTAAAACTTTAGTCGCAGTTAAAACCTAATGTAAAATATTAAAAATAAATATAACTTAATTTAAAGCGTAAAATAAATAACGATAATGAAATTGCAATAAATAAAAGTGCGATAAAATAAAATTGCGATAATTAAAAAGTACGATAATTAAAAGCGCAATTAAATAAAATGACAGTAAATAAAAGTGCGATAATTAAAAGTGCAATTAAATACAAAATAAAGAAATTATGCTTATTTAAACTTCCGTAATCATGATGTTTGACGTGTTGATTTTAATTTGTTACCATGGGTTAATTGTCCTTTGTCCTGGATTATTTAATATGTCCGTCTGGTTTTTGTCCATAACAGTCCATCAGTCATAAATATAAAGTGCGAGTGTCCTCGTCAAATTATCCTTATATCCGAAGTCAAATACTCCAACTAATTGGGGACTTAAACTGTAACAAGGTCTTAATACTTTGTTTAATAATTACACCAGGATATCGACTGCGTGTAACCCAAGGTTTTAATACTTTGTTAACAATTACGCCAAGTGTCCTTGTACATAATTCACCCCTGTTTTAATAAGTCCATTGACTATTAATCTATTCCCGTGTCCGGTTAAATGAACGATTATTAGTACTCATAAATATCCCGCCCATCGTGTCCGATCAAGTGTATATGGTTATTTATAGGTACGTCCAATTGTAAATCTTTATATTAAATTAACAAACTATCATTTAATTAAACAAATATAAAGCCCATTAATAGCCCATAGTTTAATTTCCCCCAGTGTCGTTCTTTTGTCCAAACTCCAATTATGGTACAAAGCCCAATTACCCCGTCTTAATATTTTAGCCCAACATCACGATTACTTCGGCTTAAATAAGCATAATAATAACTTAGCTACGAGACATTAATTTAAAAAGGTTGAACATAACTTACAATGATTAAAAATAGCGTAGCGTTACACGGACAGAATTTCGACTTACACCCTTACAACATTCGCTAACATACCCTTATTATTAGAATTTAAAATTAAAATATATATATATATATATATATATATATATATATATATATATATATATATATATATATATATATATATATATATATATATATATATATATATATATATATATATATATATATATATGTATGTATACGCGAGAGAGATAGAGAAAAAGATATATTAAAACTGGCCAAAACACGCGAAATTTATAGATGTGGCCTGACTTCTGGGGCCATGCGATCGCATGACTTTTGTTCTTCCAGGCCATGCGATCGCATGGCCAGCTGGGAGAGTTCACATGACTTTGTTTTCTTTCTTGCCGACGGTTTTTAATAATAATATAATATATAAATAATTTATAGAATTATTTAAATATTATATTATATTCGTGTGCATAGTTGACTTGTAATTTTTAGTCCGTTGCGTTGAGCGTTGAGAGTTGACTCTGGTCCCGGTTCCGGATTTTCGAACGTCCTTGCGTACAATTTAATATCTTGTATTTTGCATTTTGCGTCTTGTACTCTTGTAATTTTGAGACGTTTCTCATCAATAATTTGAACCTCTTTGATTGTACTTTGTACTTTTGAGCTTTTTGGTCGTTTGCGTCTTCAATTCGTCGAATCTGTCTTTTGTCTTCACCTTTTATTATTTAAACGTATATCACTTGTGAATAGAACAATTGCAACTAAAAGCTTGTCTTTCTTGAGGGATAATGCTATGAAATATATGTTCGTTTTTAGCATTATCACCACCCTGTAAAAAACTGAATATTATATTCCGGTACAAATGTGTATATTATTAAAATATATTTAAAGTTGAAAATATATTGATCAGTTTACCTGATGCATAAAGTTTTGCATGATACTTAGCTTTCCAATTAAACTTGACATACAATTTTCGTGATTTGAAATGGCAAATAATTGAATAAAAATCTTGCCTAGTTGTTAGAACCTTAAAAAGAGCTGATTATGTATCAAGGATTGTAACAGAGGTGTTTTGTAGATCAGGGTTATATATAGAACACCAAGCCTCCCTTAGTCACTAACATTAACCATCGTTATGTAAAGTATTTTAAGAGAGCCGTGGAATAATAGTTGACTATTTGACTAATGCTCTTTAGCTTTTTGACTAATTGTTTAACATTCATCATATTCATGGGTCTAAGGTCATAATAATTGGGCTGGACTATTTCATCGTTCGACCCATCTCGAGTTTTATAATAAAATCTTGCTTTTCGAGAAAATGTCCTAATATTGGTATCAGATTCATGGCCTTCAACACACCAAAGGAGATCCTATGAATATCGATGAATGTTTACCTCTCACCTTTAAACTGTCAACACCAAACCTTCATACCCTCATCATCTTCATCATGAAGATATGAAGATCTTCAATTTTTTTTTTTTGAAAATATTTCATGATCAATCATCACATTGTGTGGCTTTACATCTCGATGCATGATCCCTTGAGTGTGACAGTAATCTAAAGCGTTCAAAAGTTTGTATATATAATAACGAATATCGACATCGGAAAGAGTTGGGTATAACACTTAAAAATCGGTGTTGTTCACATACTCAAATATGAGACTTGGTGTCTTTGATTGCTGATCTCTAACAATATCCAGCAACTTAATAATAATTTGCCTACCAGAAAGGTTTTGTAGAATTTTTATCTTCTTCTTCTTCTTCTTCTTCTTCTTCTTCTTCTTCTTCTTCTTCTTCTTCTTCTTCTTCTTCATAGGTTTAAGTATTTTAATAATGCATTTTTCATCACATGTGCAATGAAATCCTTCAAAAACCTCACCGTATTTCCCTCTCTCAATCTTCCTTACCACCTCATAACCATCATTTTCCCTCTTTTGAACGGTCTATGATTCGTAATCCCAATACTTCTTAGGACGAGCAACATTAACATTGGTATAAACCTTAGATTTCGAAGGAGTGCCAGGACGTCGAGTAACTTTACCGATCTTCTGAGCCAGGGTTTCATGTAGAGAAGGCGTCGGTCGAAGGCTGTTGTAGAATGAAGGTTGAGGTGGTTGACAGAGGGTTTGATTCTGATGAGGACTTTTGCGTTTACGGTGTTGTTGTTGCGGAGGCGATGTGACGGAGAGGGCGGAGTAGGGTTGAAGCTGATGGAGGGAATTTGGGGATGATGAATTGAAGAGAACCATAAAAATATAGTTAAAGCATCTACTATAGTTAGTTCAACTCTAGCAGCTTTCAAAGATTTCATTTTTGAGCCCGTGCGTTGCACGGATGCGATTGAAACCATTAAATATTTTTGGATAAAACTTTTCTTTTTTCCTCACCGAAACCTTTACACTTTCCTATTCGTCTAGAAAGTAAATCTATACAATCACCAATATCATAACATATTCTAGAAAACATGAAATCTATACAATCATCAATACCATGCTTAAAATTATTAAAAATGAAAACTATAGTTCTTCCCACCTGCATAGATCACATTTATTTAATATCAATATCCAAAACCATACTTGTTATCTTCACTTTAAGGCAGAAATGCATAATCATCATAACATTCTTCCTCATTGAATTCATCTGACTTTGACTCTTTAAATCTTCACGTCTTCTAATAACTTTAAACTTCAAATCTATAGTTTTGACAGCTTCAATCCTTTGATTCCTCAAAACTTGAATGCCTTTACTCTTTAAATCTTCAATCATTTTAAACCATGATGTAAACAGCCTACATACACAAACATCTATACCAACCATAAAGCTATAATATTTTTCTTTCATTTTCATTATGATTACCACATTTTCATTATCATTTTCATCTATACCAACCATAAACCATGATGTAAACAGCATGCATACTCAAACATGATATTTTGTTTAGATTTTAGTAGGAATCATGTAGTTATTTGGATTAAGATAGATCTGTTGGAGGTTATGTCTTTGGATGAAGTTGAGGACCACAACTTCCAACTCATCTACCATTTTTCTGAAAATTCCAAGATTTTATCTTTTACGTTGCACATAGGAATAACAGAAGAGTAACATTTTATCTTTGCTCAAGTTCCATTTGTTTGTTGCTTTTGTGTATAGTATAAGGTTCTAAATCTTTTGTATGTTTTTGTTGCAGGCACAACTGGCCTTTGTTCTAGCATATTTATGGTGGAATTGGTTCTAAGATTGCTTACATAACTTAGCATTAACTAATTAACCCAATAAAAACTTCACATAATAAGAATCAGTCTTCTATCTTTTTATAATTGAGAAACAAAAACAGAAAAAATTTTCAAGAAAATCTTGTTAGAAAAGGTGACTGGATTTCTCCGGTCTTGTTCATTCATGAGATGGATCCTTCGAAAATCCTATGAAGGCTCCCATAACAGCTCATAATTTGAATAAGTGAGAATCAATGTTTCTTCTCTTCTCTGTCTCACATGTAGAAGAGTGTCATCTTCTCTAACAATAATTGGTTGGCTAATATTTGCCACTATGTTGTAAACAATGCCAAAATACCATTCACCATGATGTTATTCGTAAGTAAAACTCAATCATGTTTGGATCTCGAGCACCAAGGTTTTCTTATACCATAATGAGCGGCTATGGTTATAAACGTTTTTAATTTGATGTAAGGAAGGAGCGACACGAGGAAGGTGAGAAGGGTGAAGAGTTACGTTGATGCCATTGTCTTCTTCTTAATCAACCATAAACTCGTTTATTAACGACGGCTCGTCTACTTGAAACACTAGTATGTCATTGAAAAAATTATTTAGAGCAGACTAAAGTTTACCAAATAATCTTTTCATTGACATACCAGTTTTTCAAGAAGATGAGTCACTGTTAATGTATGAATTTATGGATGATTTTGAGGAAGATAATGGTGTCAACGTTAGAGAATGTCTTCCTCACTCTCCTCTTGTCGTTCCTAACTTGCAACAAATCAGAAACATTTAGAATATGGTGAAAACCCTAGCCGCTGAAAATCTCAATGTAACTCGCGACGGACTAACAGATCTATGTCATCATTATGGTATAGGAGAACCTTGGGGCTCGGGATCTTCAAACATGATTGAGTTTTAATTACGAAAAACGTCATGTTGAATGTTACTTAAGCATTTCTTGACAATAACATAATGGCAAATGCTGGTCAATCAATTGTCTGAGAAGATAATATTATTATGCATGTGAGACACAGAATAGAGGAAACACTGATTCTGGTTGGTGGAAATTATGGGTTGATATGAGAGTTTTCACTGGATTCCTGAAAGTTTCATCTCATGAACGAACATGACCGGAGAAATCTAGTCGCTTTTTCTAACAGGTATTTCTTAAAATTTCCATCCTTTTCATTCTTAATGATAAAGGATAGAAAATAGAATGGGAGTTTTTGTTGGGTTAATTCATGCTTAGTCAGACATTGTAGTGGAGGGATCTCATAGAAGGGAATGGGGTATGGGGAAGTTACATTGTGCCCCTTCAGAAATTTTTATGTCGTTTGATGTAAACAACGATGGACTCATTTCTTTTATAGAGTAAGTTAAAGCTTGTCGGTAGAATGTCTACATGTTTGCATGGGATTGCTTGATAGCAATTTCTCCCTTTTTGTATGATATTCATGTGATATTACATAGATCTTTTACTAATGCTTTATTTTCTTTACAGGTATATATTTTTTGTTGCACTGCTCAGCATTTTCGAGTCGAGCTTTTCAATGGTTTTCACAATAGTTAACATTAACAATGATTTTTAGGCATCAATCATGAAATCTTGAGTTTTATATCACATGCACACGCAAACACGCGCATGCGCGTTAGCATGCATGCACACACGCGCGCACACACACACATTTATATATAATTTTCTATTGCTGAAAGTAGTGATATAGTAATGACGTTGTGACAACCCGGAAATTTTCGACTAAATTTAAACTTAATCTTATATGATTATTCCATGATAAGCAAAGTCTTTTAAGTTAAATCTCAAATATTTTGAACTATGTTCATGTATTCATTTAACCTCGACCAGATTCCGACGATTCACGAACGATTATATACATGGATATGAATATATATATATATATATATATATATATATATATATATATATATATATATATATATATATATATATATATATATATATATATATATATATATATATATATATATATATATATCATAACTTGAAAACGTTAACAAAGTATTAAATGTATAATACTTTACATTAAACGTATTTTTCTCAATATATGTTTAATATACTCATCTACGGAATTAGAAAGTAATACCAATGATTGATTTAGGAGATACCTCGGCACTTATAAATCCGGTAAATATTATGATATGATTTATTTATAGGTCTCTATTGTGAGGTCCACGTTGATTTGAGAAATCGTTTCTTTTGACAATATTCGGAATAAATAGTAAAGTGTTCTACAAGTAGGAACAAAATGTCAAATAACGAAAATTGGACAAAAGTTAGTAGAAAACTGAAATTCATAATATTCGATTGATTTATTTTCAAACGTACCGATTATACATTCATGAATGTTAATATGTATGTTTTATAATATAAACTTAGATTTAAAATGATTTATTATAAAGACTTAATATATTATTAAATATATTTCAATAAGTAACGAGACAATGAATTAAAGAAGCAAATGACCAAAACACTCGAACGTTCAAGTTATACTTCGAGTGATATAGTGTATTGATAATGTAAGTCTATATTTTGGCAAAGGTACGAGTCACGAAACGTAAAGTACAAGTTTTCTAAGCATACGAAAGGACGTTCGAAAAACCGGAACCGGGACATTAGTCGAGCGTCAACGTACAGATTATCGGAACTGAAATTACAAGTCACCTATACACGAAAATATAATATAATATATATATATAATTAATATAAATTATATATATATATATATTATAAAAATATGTCGACAAACAAGAAAACAAAACATTGTGAGCTGGAGACAGGTGGCCATGCGATCACATGGCCATAAGCCTATCAAACCATGCGATCGCATGGGGTTAATTTTCAGGACAAGTCTATAAAAGCTCGATCGAACTGGTGCTCATCCATTTCTCTATCTCACATATTACTCTGTTTTATATTTATATTATTATTATTATTATTATTATTATTATTATTATTATTATTATTATTATTATTATTATTATTATTATTATTATTATTATTATTATTATTATTATTATTATTATTAATCTTATTATTATTATTATTATTATTATTATTATTATTATTATTATTATTATTATTATTATTATTATTATTATTATTATTATTATTATTATTATTATTATTATTAGTATTATACATAAAATATTACGACGAGGTTATGACCAAACGATTTCAAAACAAGCTTTTCGAGCGGGATAGAGCTAATGAAATTATGGGTTATAGCTATGGAGGTTATGGGTATTACTTGGGGGTTATGATCATGAGTCAAAGGTCAACCTAGCGTTTATCATCTCCGTTGCGTCTACGTACTTTCCTGCAATATTGAATCACAATATTGATATGTGAGCATTCATATCTTATCTTTTATATGTTAATAGTGTATCCATGTCTAGTGCTCGAGTATATCTGTTTATGCATGATTGTATGCTTTAATTTTATCTTTAGATAGTTTATGATGAATCACGAATTTGATACATATGTTATTGATATAAGGTATATGATATGCATGTCGTTGGAAAGCTATCGAAAAATTAATAACTTTTTATTTAGAAATCGTGTGTTTTCGAGGAACGGATTAAAAGTTATGGTCAACTGAATTATGATTAATATTAATTGAAATTGTGTTTGAAACTGTAAATTGATATTTAAACAACTTGTTTATGAGATTGATAAATTGAATTTCCAAATATTATTAGTCGAGTAAATGAATTCTTATATAAGGCACGTCTCGTTGAACAATTGTCAAAGTTGACTGTCTTATCATGTTTTAAAGCTTTATAAACACTATAATCTGATTTTACAAGTATTGGAAAACTATGTGAAATAATAAAATATTTTCGATTGCCATGATAATTCAAATATAATATAGCTCCTGAAATAAATAATATTTAGAGTTTGATAAACTATAAATTCGTTCAATTATCAAGACTTATACTATGTTAATAAACATGTATAGATTTAAAGATCATATTGGGTCAGTTTGATTTTTGAGATGAATTTTGTTAACTTTTTGTATGACGGTCTCGAGCATTAGGATTGTGATACACTATGACCAGACCTATCTTGTTAGACATGTATTGACCAACATATGTTCTCTAGGTTGAGATCTACGGTTATTTTGCATTCCAAGTTTCGGTCACATTTCGGTGAATGACCTTATGTGCTGCTAAGGTGAGTTTATAGATCCCCTTTTAATTGCTTTTGCAATCTATATTTTTGGGCTGAGAATACATGCACTTTATTTTAAACACAATGGATACAAGTACATACTAAATTCTACACTGAGTTTGAACCGAAAATTCCTTAGCTTTGGTAACTAGTAACTGCCGGTTATAAGAACTGGTGGGTGCGAATAGTTGTATATGGATCCATAGGGCTTGACATCCCCGTCTGTTCCAGGTATAGAAACCCTAGCCTGAACTGTAAAACAGAAGTATGCTATTTGAGTTTAGTACACGTTGGATTGCGTGTATTGTACATGTTGGTTGCATGTATGTTAAAACAGGGGTACTTATTATATATACGTTAAAGTTTAGTTACCAGGGTGCACAATCTTGTAGAATATTTTGTTAAACGTTTCTGGATGAAACAACTGAAATCTTGTGATCCACCTTTATATACAGATTATGCGCAACATTAAGGTGCTGTTTGTTTTTTAAGATGTTTTTGTCTGAAATCTACGAACCACATCTGTAGAGAAGATGTGATCCGAAGGTCTGTAAGCTGAATATTGAAGACTGTTTGTTTTTATGTCTGCCAAATATAAATTAAAATCCTGAATTATAGTAATTTTCAATTTTTATATAAAAAATAAAAAAGTTGTTGAATAAAAAAATAATAAGAAAAGTTATATACAAGAATCACATTCGTATAATTAATTTATAAAATTAATAATTTCAGAAAATACCGTAACATTTTTAAACATGTCATTTGAGTTAGTTTTTTTTCATGATGTTCACTTTACTCTTTTTTTTTATATATATAAACAAAAACGTCATTTTTACTTTATATATCTAATCTACTTGAAACTTCAATCTCCCTAAATTGATACACACGCTTGTTTTTAATTAAAATTAAAACTTAAATCTCCCTAGATTGATATCCATATCCATGCTCTGTTATTATTGACAACTTTATAGCTTCATAAAGCATTTATCAAAATTTATTTATTGTATAGTAAACATATGAAATAAGTCACGGAGGTAACCATAAGAAATTGGTATTTCTCTACTTCAAATTAGTCATGATTAAAGGTACAACATCTTTGATCTAATTAAATCCATGCTCTTGGCATTCAACGAAGGTTGAAAAAGCTTTTATTTTACAAGTGAAAGCAATAATATGCCTAAATGCCTAAAGGGGTAGTGTCGCCGGAGGTTGTAGCAGGACGGAGGTGGAAGTCCCACCGGAAGTTTTAGTTCAGTTGGCTGTGATGGAGTTGATGTTGGTGGTGGTTGGATTATGTGAAAGGGTAGGAAGAGGTGGGTGGCTGGAGCTGCTGTTAGATTGGAATGTCTTAAAATGTTAGAAGTAGTAGTTTATAGCTTCTATTTAGAAGATATAAAAAGGTCTTATAATGTCTTTTGTCTTCGAAAAAACAAACCATCTGAAACCAAAATGTCTGCCCGCCCGTAGACATAGTGAAAATAAGGTCTTCAATAGAGAAAACAAACAACACCTAAAACTATGAACTCACCAACCTTTGTGTTGACACTTTTAAGCATGTTTATTCTCAGGTTCCTAGAAGTCTTCAGCTGTTTGCTTATATGTGATACAAGCTATGTGCATGAAGTCATACATGCTTTATTCGAGAAAACGTTGCATTCACACAATCATCACCATGTATCTTATTTTGACTGCATTATCAACGGATATAGTATTGTAAACTATTAATTACGGTGATTGTCTATATGTAGAAATCATCAATCGTCAAAAACCTTGGAATTTGATATTCAATTATGGTGTGCCTTTTCAAAAGAATGCAATGTTTATAAAACATATCATGTAGAGGTCAGTACCTCACTGTGAAATCGATGAATGATGTATTAGTCTAAATGGATTTGGACGGGTCATCACAGTTGGTATCAGAGCTTGAGGTCATAGGGAATCAGAATTTGCATTAGTGTATTTAACTAGTAATTGTTGGGATGCATTAGTGAGTCTGGACTATGACCGTATTTTTTTATTATCGATTTTTGCTTATCATTTCTTGTCGAAAATTACCTTTCTATCATCTTAAGTCTAAACGCGTCTTACTGCATTGATTGCATAGATAGTGTATAGAAAAAAATTCATATCTTGGCATATCTATTATAGTAAACTTTGCCTAACATCTTCCGTAAAATCCTCCGTAATTTATGGGATTCTGGTATTATAAATACATATGTAAACTATGTATTGAGGAATACCAAATTAGTCCTATAATCTATTTCATTCTAAAAATCTTTTCCTTAATTACACAAAATGAATCCTGTATCTAGTTCAAATTCCTTAAATTCCGACAGCTATTCCGATATGGATTTCCACTCGAGCTCCAAAAGCAGTGTGACCAGAATGGATCAACCAATTAGCCATCATCTATTCTGGATGAATTGGAGATGGGTTCATAGCCTACTTAATCATTAGAGACAAGAAGAAGGTGATCCCTTCCACCCACCACATTCACCTCTGGGCGAAGAACCTGAAGCACTTACCGGCGAACCGGTTCGTAATACCATTTTCTCTCTCATTTCCAGAATATCTCATCTTGATTATATACTATCTCAAATTCTAGATCTTATTCGTCCGCTCGTCCGAACCGACAATCACCCCAGTGTAATAGAAGAAGTCAATGAGCTTCGCGCTCGGGTAGTGGCTTTGGAAAATATGGTGCAAATGTTACAAGCACCAGCAGCATCACCGACATCAGCAGTACCACCATCATCAACACCAACAGTACCATTACCACCACCACCAACAACCTCCGCATCCCATACCTCAACATCACAATCTATACCTCGAGCATCAATGTCATACTCACCATAGACACCAAGGAGTACCAACAACAATAACCGATGAAGTATTGATTCATAACTTCATTGGAGAAATATTCTGCGGCGATTATGTAATCTCTAAAGTCTTAGAGATTATCTATTCCATCTGTAACCGTAAATCAGATGAGTAGACCGAAACAATAGAAGGAAGAGTAGAAACCCTGACCGGAATGGTGCACGATTAGAAGCTAGACTTGTTTTACCAACAGCATCAACAGTACCGTCAGTATTACCAACACTGGTAAAACCTGTAGCACTACAAGTTCCGCCAATTCCATAATCACCAACATCATCACAAATCAACAACGTGTATATTGTATCAACGAGTTATGAAGTATTAACTCATTTTCCCTGAAGAAATTATATGTATATTTAATATATATAAATTTTTAAATCAAAATAAATCTTTTTGTGCTAAGCTATTACGTGTGAATCTTAACTGGTAGGTACTACTCGGTTAGTTCATATTACTAATATGCAATGATGTACATCCTTCATTAACGACATAACCATCGTTAACTACAATCTCTGTTTCAAATTCAATGAATTCCTTTTCATAATAAACTAAGTGTATTATTCAATTACACGTTTGATTTTACACTTTCATTTTCGATGTACTCGAAACTTTTTAGAAAACATCATTCGTACCTTGCGAAGTTAGCAAGAGTTCCATGAGCACCAACATGATTCACTGAGGAAATATCAATAAAACTGAATAATGAAGTATTGATTACATTAATGAAATACTCCGCGAAGATTATGAAATCTTTAATGTTTTAGAGATTATTTATTTCTAGTTCCAGCCGAAAATCAAATAAGTTTAATAGTATATTAACTCATTAAATCCGTATTACATCCGAAAAAATATACATATATATTTTCATAAAGACTGTAGTAAAATTCTTCTGTACAAAATATTACTTGTGAAATTTTTAACGGGTAGGTAGTATCCGGGAAATATATAAGTTCACAATTAATATGTTACACTGTACATTCTTCAATTTTGATTCAAGAATCATTAACTATACTCATTATATTCATAGCCATATACATTCTTCCATAAGAATCATAACAACCATTTTCATACAAATTCAATTACACATTCTGATTTTTGACAGATCAGAATCCGAGTTAAGATTTAACAGAAGATATCACTATTAAATTTTCACATCTTACAAAACCATACTTTGAATTCAAAACTGTGCTAGATCCTTTGACATTATTATTACCGAACATAACTTTGCAATTCCTTTTCAAAGTAGCCAGTTTTGTCACACCTCCAGCAAATCAACTTCGATTTTTCATCCGAATAAGCCTTATTATAACTGTGATATATACGTTTCCTCTTTTCGTCATCGTTACCGGGGAACCATTTGTATTCTACCTCAGTAAACTTACCATCAACATTATTGATTTTTAACTTTTCGAAAAATCATTATATTCATTGAAACCCTATCATGTACTCATCTGCATCTTGTAACGGTAATTCTCATACCAAAAAGCTTCAATCATTATTCTCGAATTTCTTAGCAATTCTACACCAACAATTATATATGTACATATAACGTCTATCTCCTAGACTTACACACTTCGAATGTGAAGTTTCTGAAAAACACCCTAAACTGCGAACTAGTTCTCCGAATTTTGGAAAAATGCTGATGAAGCAGCAAAAAATGTAAACGACCTTAACAGTCAAAAGTTTGATGATAAAGAATAATGTGTTGGCAAAGCTCAGAAAAATAGAAGGTTTGGAGCTGGAAAACGGATTGAGTAAACCATGAAGGAGGCTGTGGACAAATCACAAAGACTAAACCTACCTTCAAAGAATCCAAATGATTCAGTATCTGCTGAAGTCATTAATGAATACCTTGCTCTTGACTCTAAATCTTTACAGAAAAACTTCTTTATCATCTTTCGATATTAGAAATTCTAAGATATCATCGTATCTTTCATTATAAAGATCCTCGATATTTCTCAAGATATTTTCATAATCATTCATATCTGAAATCATTTATCTCTTCGCGCTATCAATGTTACATCATAAAGAAAACTGTTGTAGTTTCTAAAATCTAAAAAATTCGAATTTAAAATATGAATGTTTTTGAAGTAGTGTTGGGAATTGAAGCATGAGTTAGTATACTATAATGACACTTGATCAACGTGATTATATTACAGTAAGTCATGCTGAGTTTCTAATGGAACGTGATAAAGGTTCACAGATTATACCCTCACCATGAACCATGTTACATAACTCTTTCATTCTATTTAACCTCTAAACTATTAAGAAAATATTTTCTTGATGATTCGGTCTTTTTCGGATATTCTGGTAATTTGACAAATCAAATCGTGCTATTACCTTTCCATTCTACTTTGTATATTATGATCATTTGAAACTCCATACCTACGAATTCTGGACCATTATTCGCTTGACTTGAAGTCGAGAAGGAAAAACAAAAGCATGGAGCTCCTAAAAATAAGGGAAAATATAAAGCTTGACAACAACATATAAATTACAGACCATGTATATCAATACGTATTGCAACGTAAAGACACGGGAGAACTAAAAATATTATAACCCCAAGGTAATAGTAGAAGAAAATAACTTCCTCTGGTGGCAGATGAAAAAGAAGAATGAAGGATACTATAGCCAGGAAAATGTCAAGAATCAGGACTCGATTTAGCATTTTTACAATCTATCGGGATGTATGAAATAAGGAAGAAGATTATAGGAGTGGTGAAAATAAATGAAACGAAAGAGGCCAATTTATAGCGAAATATCTAACATAGCAATCGAGGCAGATTACCGCATTTAATCAAAGAGGATCATAATTTCCTTGATTACCGGAGAATCAAATCTTTTATAGATTTCAAGGATTATCTTTAAATTCCTTGAAATCCGGAAATCCACCATGACTACGTCAAAAGTTAAATCTTTATCTCAACCTTTTGTGACAGCTTTACTCATACGCTTCACATAATCGAATCGTTTTATCTATATTACTCAATGGTGATAAAACTCTACTTTTCAACTCATATGAGTCATGAAAACATACTTATTACCATCCATGACGATCCCAATCAAATTTCGAGACGAAATTTCTTTAACGGGTAGGTACTGTGACAACCCAAAAATTTTCGACCAAATTTAAACTTAATCTTATATGATTCTGACACGATAAGCAAAGTTTGTTAAGTTAAATCTCAAATATTTTGAACTATGTTCATGTATTCATTTAACCTCGACCAGATTCCGACGATTCACGAACGATTATATACATGGATATATATATATATATATATATATATATATATATATATATATATATATATATATATATATCATAACTTAAAAACGTTAACAAAGTTTTAAATGTATAATATGAAGTGACCCGTCCTAATCAATAAGGACGAAACAATAACATATGGTTACATTGCGGGGTATTTGACCTCTAAATGATACATTTTACAAACATTACATTCGTTTTTAAAAGACAAACTTTCATTACATCGAAAATTAACAGGCATGCATACCATTTCCTAATATCTCAAACTATCAATGACTTCTTATCAATCTTGATAAACTTAATGACTCGAATGCAACGTCTTTTGAAATATGCCATGAATGACTCCAAGTAATATATTTAAAATGAGCAAATGAACAGCGGAAGATTTCTTTAATACCTGAGAATAAACATGCTTTAAAGTGTCAACCAAAAGGTTGGTGAGTTCATTAGTTTATCATAAATAATCATTTCCAATAGTATAATACACCACAAGGTTTTTATTTTATAAACATAATTCCAATAGCAGAATTCTCTCGTCTGCATAAAGGTAAAATCATTCATATGGTGAACACCTGGTAACCGACATTAACAAGATGTATATAGAATATCCCCAAAACAGAATCCTCTCGTCTGTATAATAATAAATCGAAGTACTAAAGCATTCGTACCTCGGATGAGGTTTGTTAGGGCCATAGATCTATCTTTAGGATTCGCGTCAATTAGGGGTATTGTTCCCTAATTCTTAGGCTACCAAGCTAAAAGGGGTGATATTCGATTTCGATAATCCAACCATAGAATGTAGTTTTAAGTACTTGTGTCTATTTCGTCAAGCATTTATAAAAGCAGCGCATGTATTCTCAGTCCCAAAAATATATATTGCAAAAACATTTAAAAATGGAGCAAATGAAACTCACATTACTGTATTTTGTTGTAAAAATACATATGACGGCACTGAACAAGTGCAGGGTTGACCTCGGATTCACGAACCTATATCATTTGTATATATATTAACACACGTAATTGTAATCGAACGAATATATATATATATATATATATATATATATATATATATATATATATATATATATAAATTTATTAGTTGTATCATTTTTATATTAATAATATTTATATGTTTCATATATTCGTTTTGTATAAAAATATTAATTTTATTATATTATATATATTAAATATATATCATTTGTTTGTTAAAAATAGTAGTTATATTAGTACTAAAATAGTATTAATATTGGTAAAATTGATAATTATAATACTTATAATAATAATAATAATAATAATAATAATAATAATAATAATGATAATAAAGATAATAATACTTAATACTTAATAATTGATATTACTCAAATTAGTCATATCTTTAGTCGTAATATCAAGTTCATTTGATGTTCATTTCGTATGTAAACTTAGATTCAGTCCATAATTATGATAAACTTGAAGAAACATGCTAGAATGAAGATGAAACAGCTCAGAAATCCAATAACAACAAATAAACAGGCTGTGCGCGCCGCGCACAGTAACCGCGCACCCCTCCGCGTCGTATAAATTGATCAGAAATCTTATAAAATGAAAACCAGCGTGCGCCCCGTGAAAAATTCAACTGTACGCGCCGCTCACAACTGAGCGTGCCGCGCACCCCTTCCGCGCACAAGTCAAAATAATGGTGCGATCGTTAGCTGTAAAGTTAAAGTGAAGTAGGTAAGAGTGCGCTCCGCACACCCTTACTGTGAGCGCCGCGCACAGTACTTTTCAACCACTGATCAGCTTATTTAATTCCATTTCTAGTTTCATTTCAATGGGCACCAGTTTCCTTTCTGTTCAGAGACTAAAAACATACGAATCATAGTAATTCTTGGGCTTATCAAAGTGCATCTAAGCACTCAAATCATTGAAGAATCAAGGATCATTCAAGAGCTTCATCCAAGATTACTCCTAAAAGGTCGATCTTGTATTTACAATGAATTCTATCTTTGTTACCGTTTTGTTTAAGTTTTCAAGCATGATTGTTGGCTAGTCCATTTTATGTTCATCTAGATAAATAACCGAAATGTTGAATGTTTACTATTGATTGATTGTTATTTTGCACGATAGTTTGATGTTTGAATACAAGAACCATTCTTGTTAAGTTTAATCCTTTCAATTCAACTAGTTGATATGTTCATTTGATTAAGAAACATCATCTTGTTAAGTTAATGTATTGATTTACACCTAGTGACATATGTTTATCCGTCTTTTACCAAAAGGGATAAGTTGAGTTCAAATGGTTAATTTACATAAGAATGTAAGAACGACTCTTGTAGATACTTTGGAATAGCTTAATTAGTATGTGTAATTGTCTAGGAGAATGACCAATTCCTTAGAATCTGTTATACACACTTTCAACTACCTAGTTCCATTAATTAACATGTGTTAGTGATTTGCCTTATCTAGTGACGTTTATAGGGATCTTATTATAACACTTAGTTAATTATTTGGGTTGGGTGAATTGAGCATTTAACCGGACCAAGGGAATGAACTAAGTTAAACCTTTAGTTGATATAGGAGTGGATCATGTACAACACACCATTGACTTGATCATTCTTCAAGTCTTCAAACTAGTTGAATTAGTTGATTACAAATAGGAGGTCTTAGATGACAAGAACATCACTTGCGTCGTGTAATCCCGTTTGAGTGTTTGCGCAAGACTACTCTTGGTGAACCAATTAATTAGTTCTCGTGCATAACCAATCAATCCGATCTTAATCCTAAATAACATTCAACATTAAGGGTAAAAAGTCTAAATGAGCATATTTCCTTAATTTGATATCAAAACTATCTTTTACTTTCATAAACTTAAAATACCAAAAATATTGTCTTTTAATCTTATTCATCATTTGATTCGCCCATCGTAAAAGGGCAAACCAAAATATTTTGTAATTGTAATTTTATCAGTTAATCACAATTTAGTTTATAATCCTAATTTGACTTAGATATTGTCTTTGGAACGATACACGGATTTTACCATTTACTATACTACTACTCGATCGGGTACACTGCACGTTAGTGTGTAACAATCTTTAATCGGTATTTTTTCATACTATTTCATACAACAATTAATATACCACGTTTTGTACATCAAGTTTTTGGCACCGCTGTCGGGGAAAAGTTTTGTGTCAAAATAGAATTATTAACTAATTTGTGATTAAGTAGTTTCTTAATTCTTTTTAAATTATTAATAGTCTTTGATTATTAGACTTATAGAATCGGTGTGTTTAATAGTTTTGTTAGTTGTGTGATTGACAGATTTTAGGTTGCATATGCCACATACCCGTAGTTCAGATTCTCCATTACTTACACCGCTTACAGAACCTGATAGAAAGCTTGGTAGAATCCCAAAAGAAGTACTTAAACTTTTTGAATCTTCATCAAAGCAAGAAACTTTTGATTCAGAATCAAGTACAACAAAGCCAAGATATTCTGAATTTGAACCAGTTCATCCTCCAAATTTTGAAATGGAAGGAGAGGCAAGACAGGTGGTACCAAGACAATTAATGGCGACCAAGATGAAGGCAACCCGAACCGGACAAGGAAGTGCAATTACTCCGCCCCACAGGAGAAGCAAAATTTGAAATAAAAGGACCTATTCTCCAAATGATTAACAACAGATGTCAATTTGGTGGTGGTCCGAATGAAGATGCAAACGAACATATTCATCTTTTTCAAGAGATATGTCTTCTATTCAAACTTCAACCGGACACTGATCAAGCCATATTTTTAAGACTTTTCCCATGGACACTCCACGCAGAAGCACGGAGTTGGTTAGATTCATTGCCCGAGGCTACGATAGAAACTTGGGATGGTATGTTGGAAAAATTTCTTAAGAAATATTTTTCAGCTTCTAAGTCAGCGAGACTCCAACAAGAAATTACCCAATTTTGTCAAAAGCCGATGGAAACCTTGTATGAAGCATGGAATCGATTTTTCAAAATGCTAAGAGGTTGTCCAAACCATGGTTTAGATACCTTCCAAAAAGTCCAAATCTTTTACAAGGGTTGTGATGTTGCAATCCGAATTTCTATTGATCAAGCGGTTGGAGGTTCACTCATGGACAAAACCAAGCAAGAAGCTTATGAGATAATCGAGAAGCAAGCCGATTATTTTCATGAGTGGCATCAAGAAAGACCAATTACTCGTCATGCCCAAGTCCAAAGCGCCGGTGCTTATGATGACCTTAGTTCCCTAAGTGTGAAAATAGACGGTGTTGCTTGAAATATGGACAAGATCACCAAGGAAATTCATAGTATGAAGGTGGGTTGTGAATACTGTGGTGGTCTCCATTTAGGAAAAGATTGTGATGCCGGTTTAACAATGGCTTAGAAAGAAGAAGTGGCTTTCATAAGCCAAAGAAATAATAATCAATTTCAAGGAAGAGCCCAGTTTAACCGAAACTTCAAGAACCCATACAACCCTCAAGGTCAAAATTCCAATTACCAACAAGGGTCAAGTAGTGGGTTCCAACAACAAACTCCGGGTTTTTATCAAAAACCCCAACAGGAATAGAAAAAGTCAAATTTGGAGAGTATGTTGGAAAAGTTGATTGCATCACAAACTCAGCTTGTTACAAACATAAACCAAACGAACGAGAAAAACGAACATCAGTTTAGTAACCAACAAGCCTCAAATCAGAATTTGGAGAAGCAAATGAATGGTTTAGCTAGTTTACTTTGTGAAAGAAAACCAGGGAGTTTACCAGGTGATACTAATAAGAACCCCCGAAATGAGCATGCCAATGTTATCACCACACGGAGTGGTCTAGCATACGAAGCTCCAAGAATACCCGAAGATTCTGATTTCAGTGTTCCGTTGAACAAAATTGATGAACTGGTTAAGGATCCGGAACAAGTGGTTGAGAAGGAAGAACGTGAGAAACCCGTAGTGAAGCCATATCAACCACCGCTCCCATACCCAAGGAAGCAATAGCAAGAAAGGCTAGAAGCCGAAAGGTCAAAATTTCTAGATATGTTTAAACAAATTAACATAAATATGCCTTTTATTGATGTAATTTCAGGTATGCCAAAGTATGCTAAGTTCTTAAAAGACTTACTTACTAATTGGAAGAAAATGGAGGAACTTTCATCCATCACCATGAATTCTAATTGTTCAGCAATTTTGATGAACAAGATACCAAAAAAGTTAGCGGATCCTGGGATTTTTACCATACCATGTCTCCTAGGAAATTTGGAATGCATTAAAGCATTAGCAGATTTAGGGGCTAGCATAAATTTAATGCCTTATTCATTGTATGTTAAGCTAGACCCCGGGGTACTAAAACCAACCTGAATGGCAATTCAACTAGTGGACCGCTCTGTTAAATTCCCTCGTGGAATTTTATAGAATATGCTAGTGAAAGTGGGTACCTTAGTATTTCCAGCCAATTTTGTAATTTTAGACATGGAGGAGGACACACGTGTGCCTCTTATATTGGGTTGACCTTTCCTCAATACCGCTAGAGCTATGATAGATGTTCATGGGCAGAAATTGACCCTTAGCATTGGGGATATTAAGGTTACCTTTTCCGTTGACCATGCCTTGCAATACCCCGAGTCTACTGATGATAAATGTTATTATTTACAAACCGTAGACACATATTCAGAGTTGTTGCAGGAATTTCCAGAATTGCAAGGTTCGGGAGGATGCATTTTGGCGGAAGGTGATGAAGAGAACATGGTGGAAGAAGCGGAAATGTTGACCACCTTGATGGCTAACGGTTATGAGCCAAATGATGAAGAATACAGAAAGTTGGATTTAAAAAATGAGTACCGATGTAAAACATCGATCGAAGAACCTCCTGTTTTGGAACTAAAGCCACTTCCAGGTCACTTGAAATATGCTTACCTTCAAGAGGATTCTACTCTCCCTGTTATCATTTAATCCGAACTCTCTGTAAGTGAGAAGTCTAAACTTGTTTCCCTGTTAAAAGCCCATAAACTGGCTCTAGCATGGAAAATTCATGACATAAAGGGTATAAGTCCCTCTTATTGTACACATAAGATATTAATGAAAGATAACTATAAGCCATGTGTATAAAGACAAAGGCGACTGAACCCTAATATGTAAGAAGTCGTTAAAAAGGAGATTGTCAAACTCCTTGATGCAGGTCTTATTTACCCAATTTTGGATAGTCCTTGGGTGAGTTCGGTCCAATGTGTACCCAAAAGGGTGGCATGACCGTTATCACCAACGAAAATGACCAATTAATTTTCACTAGGACTGTCACGGGTTGGAGGGTATGTATTGATTATAGAAAATTAAATGATGCTACCCGAAAAGACCATTTTCCCCTTCCTTACATTGATCAAATGTTGGAAAGGTTAGCAGGAAAGAACTTTTATTGTTTTCTTGACGGTTTCTCGGGATATT
Source organism: Rutidosis leptorrhynchoides (assembly GCF_046630445.1). Taxonomy (NCBI): domain Eukaryota; kingdom Viridiplantae; phylum Streptophyta; class Magnoliopsida; order Asterales; family Asteraceae; genus Rutidosis; species Rutidosis leptorrhynchoides. The sequence goes on from NC_092337.1 coordinate 87,220,814, forward strand.
TCCAAATCCCTATAGCACCCGAGGACCAAGAGAAAACCACCTTTACATGCCCTTATGGTACTTTCTCTTATTGACGTATGCCCTTTGGCTTATGCAATGCTCCTGCTACCTTTCAAAGGTGTATGGTAGCTATTTTTCATGATATGATTGAAGACTTTATGGAAGTATTCATGGATGACTTTTCAGTGTTCGGTGATTCTTTTGACTCATGTCTTAATAATCTTGAGCGTATGTTGATTAGGTGTGAAGAATCTAATCTTGTACTTAACTGGGAAAAATGCCACTTTATGGTAAGAGAGGGCATTGTATTAGGTCATAAAATTTCTTGTGCAGGATTGGAGGTGGATAGAGCTAAAGTGGAAGTCATAGCTAAATTACCACCACCGTCAAATGTGAAAGATGTAAGAAGTTTTCCTGGGCACGCCGGTTTTTATCGACGGTTCATTAAAGATTTTTCTAAAATTTCAACCCCGATGAACAAACTTCTTGAGAAAGACACTCCATTTGTCTTTACGGACGAGTGTCTTAACGCCTTTAACCTCCTTAAAGCAAACAATCACCCATTCTCATATCTCCGAATTGGTCAATTCCATTCGAACTTATGTGTGATGCTAGTGACTTTGCTATTGGTGCCGTCTTGGGGCAAAGAATTGAAAAACATTTCCAGCCCATTTATTATGCTAGTAAAACATTGCAAGGACCCCAACTTAATTACACCACCACCGAGAAGGAACTTCTGGCAATTGTCTTTTCATTTGACAAATTCCGATCTTACTTGGTACTAGCAAAGACGATTATCTACACAGACCACTCGGCCTTAAAATACTTGCTTACTAAGCAAGATGCTAAACCCCGATTAATATGTTGGGTCTTGCTTTTGCAGGAATTTGATATTGATATTAAAGACAAAAAGGGGGTCGAAAACCTAGCAGCCGATCACCTTTCTCGCCTTGAGAACCCAAATCTTGAAGTTCTCCATGAGACCGTTATTCAAGATAATTTTCCTGATGAAAATCTCATGAGGATTGAGAAAGTTGATGATCTTTGGTTCGTAGACATAGCCAACTATCTTGCGGGTGGACTCCTAGAAACCGGTATGTCACATCAAAATCGGAAGAAAATTTTCAGTGACTTGAAATACTATTTTTGGGAAGACCCGTATCTCTTTAAACGGTGTCCCGATGGGATAATCCGTCGATGTGTCTCCGGGGAAGAATACAATCAAATTCTTCTCCAATGTCATCTTGGTCCCACTGGTGGACATTTCGGACCCCAAATCTCGGGGAGAAAAGTCTATGAGGCCGGTTTTTATTGGCCTAACATCTTTAAAGATGCCCACCAAATATGTAAATCATGCGATTCTTGCCAAAGGGCAGGAAAGATTAGTCAAAGAGACGAAATGCCTCAAAACATAATCCAAGTTTGTGAGATTTTCGATATTTGGGGCATTGATTTCATGGGACCATTCCCAAAGTCTCATTCCAACCAATACATACTCGTTGACGTTCACTACGTGTCAAAATGGGCTGAGGCAAAGGCTCTCCCCACAAACGATGCACGAGTTGTTGTAACTTTTCTTAAAGAGCTTTTTGCCCAATTCGATACCCCGATAGCTTTAATTAGTGATCGTGGTACCCATTTTTGCAACACCCAGTTAGAAAAGGTGTTGAAACGATATGGGGTAACCCATAAAATTTCTACATCTTATCACCCACAAACAAGTGGGCAAGTTGAAAATACTAACCGGACACTAAAAAGGATCCTTGAGAAAACGGTTGGATCCAATCCTAATGAGACGACCCGACCCAATCCATAGGGACGAATACAATAACATATGATAACATTGCGAGGTACTTGACCTCTATATGATACATTTTACAAACGTTGCATTTATTCTTAAAAGGCAAACTATCATTACATCAATATTTGACATTTTCGTCTAACATTTCATAATATCCAAATGACCTAATCTGTCATTTACTTATTTATATTCTCTATTGAACTCCAATGACTCGAATGCAACGTCTTTGTATCATGGCTTAAAAGGTCCCAAGTAGTATCCTTAACATGAGCTAATGCACAGCGGAAGACTTAATTCATACCTGAGAATAACATGCTTTAAAACGTCAACATAAAGTTGGTGAGATATATAGGTTTGATGCTAGCAGCGTTATAACAATGGAACACAAGATTTCATATATAAACATTTTAATAAAAATATTCTAAGTGGTTGAGCACTTGGTAACCATACTTAACATTTAATCACGTCGCATATTCCCTTTATTATGAAATCTTACTACACCGTACCAAGGTGTAGTCACGAAACGAAGTACTGTGCAACCGTTGAATACTGGTCGTCCAGTCCGGTTGGGGTTGTCAGGCCCGATAGATCTATCAACAGGATTCGCGTTTACAATACCGCTGTAAATATTAGTTACCAAGCTACAGGGAAGTATGCCAGTGGTACAACTCAACGTAGAATATATTTTTCAGTTACTTGTGTCCATAGCGTAAAACATAAAATACATGTATTCTCATCCCGAAATATTTAGAGTTTAAAAGTGGGACTATATACTCACTTTTGTCTTGAAGATATGTAATTTCGACTTGGTCTCCGATTGATATCACGAACCTATCCATATATAATATATCAATACCTTTTCTTTTTAAACAATCGTCACATATATATACTTATAATACTTTTAATAATTCCTTAGTCCGTAGTTAGCAGTCCGATGTTAGTAATTCAATTTTAATGGTTCATATTTAGTTGTTTAATAAACCCCCAATGAAATAAATAAAACCCCCATCGTATATGTATTGGTCGAGATTAATCTTGACCCATGGTACCGGTGTTGTCAAATGACGTGTTGCGTACATAAAGTACCGGTGTTGTCAAATGACGTGTTGCGTACAATCATGGGATCTTATGATTAATCTTCTCGCATTTTCACGGGTGATCCTGAACCATATAAAATTAAATTATGAGTACATATGTATAAAATATCATGTTACTTTAGGAAGATGTGATTTATTTAATTTTGTCCAATTATTTTCGTGGCTAAACTAGTCTTGGATATCCGATTTTGTTTTGGTCATAATTTCTTCGTTACAACTCCGTTTTCGTTGATTCAACTTTCCACTTCCTTGGATCGAGTCCCTCTTTAAGAATATGAACTGTAAATACCTTAGTTTGCATTCGAAATCATAGGTCATAGGTCAAATTTTGGTGAAACTTATGAAGTTAATCATTTTTGTTACAAAAACATCATTTAATGACCATTTTTCTAAAAATACTTATACTATGAATTAAATCATGAAATTTTTATGTGTTAACATATTCATAAGAAATATCATTTTTCCAGAATATAAACCTCCAATTCAAAGTTCAAGATGGTTTTTAATTATCCAACCCAAAACAGCCCCCGGTTGCACTCCGACGTCATAAAAACAGTTTTTTAAGGTATTCTTTGAAAAACCAAGTTATACATTGTTAAATTAGCATATATTTAAGTTATATTACAGGTCTTGAAGTATTTTAAAAGTTAAGTTAGAAGGATCTATTTAGTTTGCAAACAAGTTTGAAATCATTCAAACTATGTTTTTGTTGTTAAAATTGTATACCATACAATAAGATAGCTATATATATATGAATCGAATAAGGTTATGAACAAAGTTACTACCTCAAGTTACTTGGACAAGATTGCTGTAAAAGAGGAGTAAAAACCTAGAACCAAAAGAGTGATGAAATTGGATGAAAGATTGGAAGCAACTTAAGACATAAACTTGAATTGAAAGTTGTATTTTTGTAGTGTTTTTGTTGATCTTTTTATGGTGGTGTTTAAGGTGATTCTTGAGAGGATTTTTGCTGGAGTTCTTAGAGAGACATGAGGCTAGTAAGTGTGTGTGTTTAGCTAGAGAAATGATGTTCCAAAAATTGAAAATGGATGCATGTATTTATGGTGGTGTAAAAGGTGTATAAATTTGTAATTTTGTGAAAAGATCTTTTAATCATGTGAAATTGTCATACTAAATAACAAAAGTAGTTACCTTATACATAAGGCATGAACAAGGGCTGGTTGGTGGTGATTTGATGTGTATATACCAATAGTAAATACGTATAGAAGCTAGGTATGATACGAGTACATATACTCTAGATATACGTATAGAAATCTTGTGAAAAATGGAATGAGGATTCAAATATAGCTATCTTTTGTGAATATACTTATATTGTTTTATGTATTTAAGTCTTTAAAAGTGATTAAATACATTATATATACGATATATGTATAAACATTATAGGTCGTAAGTATTTATGTCAAATAACGTTACGTATAGTTATCGTTTTGAAAGCTTAAGTTAGTAGTTTCAAAATATACTTATAACTTATTGTTATTAATACAAAATGAGATATTTAAACATCCTTAAATCATGTTAAATATTTATATATACATATATATACACAAACGTATAATTAACATATATTGTATAGTTCGTGATATCATCGGTCAAACTAGACGGTTAAACGTTATGTAAAACTCTTTTCAAAATCATAAATCTCAACAATTTAGATTGCTTATCATGTTGGTAAGTTTTAATTTATGTAAATATTAATCTTATAAGTGTAAAACGATCGGAAAAATCCGGGTCGTTACAGTACCCACCCGTTAAAGAAATTTCGTCCCGAAATTTGGTAGAGGTTGTCATAAATAACAATAGGAATGTTTTCATGACGAATATGAGGTATTAATAGAGTTTTATCATTATTTGAAGATATGGATAAAACGATTCGGTCATGTGAAGCGCACGAGTGAAGCTATCACAAAAGAATGAAATGAGTGAATATAGAATTGTTTTAACCGATGTCGAGATTAGGATTGATTTCCAGAATTTAAGGGATTTAAAGAAAATCTTATGTAATAAGATTTGGTTCTTCGATGATTTAGAAAACAGGATCTCCTTTGATTTAATGCGATAATCTGTTTCGATTTCTTTGTCGGATATTTCACTATAAATCCACCTCCTTCCCTTTCTTACTTCCATACCTCACATCTCTTACTCTTCCTCCTCTAATTCATACCTTAAGGTATCCTTTAAAATGCTTCATCCCGTTCTGATTTTTGTTATACTTCTAACTTTCATATCTTTCATTCTTCTCTTTCATCTACCGCTAGAAGAATCTATTCACTTTTATGATTTTCTTGGAATTATAATGTTTCTAATTCTCCCGTGTCTTTACGTCGCCATACGTATTGATACACACGGTTTGTAGTTTCTGGGTGGTTATTGGGTTTGATATCTTTCCTTATATTTCGATGCTCCTGCTTCTGTTTTCCATAATCATTGTCATCCATAGTTAATACTCTCTCCTATTTGCTGTAATCTATACCCCAATTTCTATTTTGGGACTTTGTCCCTTCGTTTCTTCTTCCCGTCCTTGAGTCAAGCGATCAATAGTTCGAAATTCGTAGGTATAAAATTCGGAATGAACATAGCTAATGCTCTAAGAAAGGAATGGTAATGGCACGATTTTGATTTGTCAAATTACCAGAATATCCAGGAAAATAGAACTATCAAGATGATTTGTTCTTAATATGTTTCGGAATTGGATAGAATGTAAAAGTCGTGTAACATGGCACATGATGACGGTACTGTGAATCATCATATTCCATTAGGAAATTAACATGACTTACTGTAATATAATGAAGTTGATCAAGTTTCATTATATTATACTAGTTCATGCATCAGTTCCCAACACTGCTTCAGAACATTCCTATTTTAAACTTGAAGGATTTAGAAACTAACACAGTTTCCTTTATATTGTAACGCAGATATTACAGAGAGATAAATGATTTCAGATAAGGATAGTGGTGAAAATATCTTCAGAAATATTGAGGATATTTATAATGAAAGATATGATAATATCTTGGAATTTCTAATGTCGAAGGATGATGATGAAGATTGACCCGTAAGGGTTTAGATTCAGAAGCAAGGTGTTTGCTACAGAATCGTCATAATTCTTTATGTACAAGTTTAGTCCTTGTAACTTGTTCAGAGTCTCCTTCATGGTTTGTTCAATCCGGTTTTCAGTACCAATTTTCTATCGAGCGTTCCTAACACTTCCTTCTTTTATCATCAACATTTGGTCATTAAGACCTTCTACAACATGCTGCTTCGTCAGTATTTTCAAAGTTATCAGATCTGGGTCATTGGTTATCAAACCAAGATGGTTTAAGGAGAATTGTATTTTTAGATGATTAAACGCTGATGGTAATATGATGGAATATAAAAGGTTCTCCGGTAACGATGGCGAAAGAACAACGTATATATATATATCGAGATTGTAATAAGAGTAGTCTTACTGAGATATCGAAGTGGAGCTGTGACAAAATTAGTTAATTGAAAAGGAATCGCGTGATTGTTTTTGCTAATGGATGATAAGGAATTCGATGCGGATACGTTTTAACTATAACTTCGAGTTCAAAAATTTTTAGGTGCATAACTGTATGCATAAATCTTTATTCCGTAGACGAGGTGCGGCTGGTTGAACTTCTCGATCGAGATGTTTTCAAGAATCATGAAAAGTTGTGAATGCGAATTGTAATCGTCAAGATACAAATGAGGTTTAAAATAGAATCAAGTGGCAAACTTGAAGGATTGTTTAGTTTCATATGTAATAATCATCATTTTAACTCATTTTTAATTGTCCAAAGTTAGCAGTCCAATAGTCCGATTGTCTAATGGTTCAATAAATTCATATATGAACTAAATATATAATATTCGAATTACTTAATACGTATCGTGACCCGTGTACTGGTCTCGGTGTCGATCACAACTCAAAGTATATATATATTTTGGAATCAACTCCGACCCTGTATAGCCAACTCCCACCTTCACATATAGAGTGTCTATGGTTGTTCCGAAATATATATATAGATGGATCAATATGATAAGTCGAAACCTTGTATACGTGTCCCGTTATTTAAAATGCGTAAAATAAATAAATATATATCATGACCCATTATACAACGTGTTGTCTCAGAATTAATCCGACGTGTTGTTGTACATGTGTCCCGACGGTATGTAAAGTACAGAAATTAAAATTGCAAGAATGTAAATTGCGATAAATTAAATATTAATCAGTTAGCTGGGAACAGTTAGCCGGAACAGTTAGCGTGTAATCCTATCACAATTTCAATTAATTAATTCATCTGTTTCTAACAATTTTTATTTTGCCAATGTTTCTTCATTATGCCACTTGTTGGATTCAGATAGGTAAAAATCCAAATATGAAATTTAAATGGAAATGGTTAATCTGGGGTGAACGGATACGTATATCGGTAATTGTAAGTAGGATAATAAATGATCGTTGAATCAGATTCGAAGAATGTACAGTGTAACTTGTTAATGTGAATTCTAAATATTCCTTGGGTACTACCCACCCGTTAAAATATTTTCATCATTAACAGTTTGTACGAATGAAATTTTTAATTACAATCTTTATGAAAATATATTTGCATATATATTTTCTTCGGAGGTAACTATGAATTTAATGAGTCAATAAAATATTCAACTCATTTGATTTATCGTTATTACTAGATTACATAATCTCCAAAACATTAGAGATTACATAATCGTCATGTCGAACGAAGAACGATACGTAAAGAAGAGGTAATCGGTGTAGAATGATATGTAGAACAAAGATCATATTCGAAGTTCAGATGATGATGTTGAGGTACGTGGTGCAGATGTGATTGTTGGTGGTGGTAATGATACGGTTGGTGTTGATGCTGATGATGTCGTTGACGTCGATGATGCTACTGGTACTGAAGATTGCGAGGTTGATGTTGTTAACGGTACTGGTTATGCTGCTGGTGCTACTGCTGGTGTTTGTAACCTTCGCACCGTGTTCTCCAAAGCCGTCACACGAGCGCGAAGTTCATTAATTTCTGCTAGTACACCAGGATGATTGGCGGTTGGAGTGAGCGAATGAACAAGATCCGAAATATGGGATAGGATATAATCGTGACGAGATACTCGAGAAATGAGAGAGAAAATGGTTTCTCGAACAGGTTCGCCGGTAAGTGCTTCAGGTTCGTCGCCAATGGGGCAATTCGGTGGGTGAAAGGGATCACCTTCTTCTTGTCTCCAATAATTTAGTATACTACGAACCCATCCCCAATTCATCCAGAATAGATGATGAGAAATTGGTTGATCCATTCCAGTGACGCTGCCTTCGGAGCCCGAATGGAAATCCATATCAGCGTAGCTGTCGGAGTCGGAGGAATTCGAACTGGACGCGGAGTTCATCTTGTACAGTCGGGGAAATGAATTTTTGGTTTGGAATAGATTATAGGAGTTGGGTTTGGTATTCTTCAATACATAATTTACATATGTATTTATAATACTCAAAATCCCGTGAATTACGGAGAATCTTTGAAATTCGTCAGGCAATGTCTATAGCAACAGATACGCTAGGATACGAATTTTGTCTATATACTATCGATGCACCAAATGCAGTAAGACGTGTCTAGACTTAAGAATACTAAGCAGGCAATTCTTAAGGATGATAAGCAGATGATTTTCGACTAGATATGATAAGCAAAACTTTTGACATGTAGACACGGTCAAAGTCCAGACTCACTAATGCATCCTAACAACTACCAGTTAGACACACTAATGCAAGGCCTGGTTCGCTAAGACCAACGCTCTGATACCACATGAGACGACCCGACCCAATCCATAGGGACGAATACAATAACATATGATAACATTGCGAGGTACTTGACCTCTATATGATACATTTTACAAACGTTGCATTTATTCTTAAAAGGCAAACTATCATTACATCAATATTTGACATTTTCGTCTAACATTTCATAATATCCAAATGACCTAATCTGTCATTTACTTATTTATATTCTCTATTGAACTCCAATGACTCGAATGCAACGTCTTTGTATCATGGCTTAAAAGGTCCCAAGTAGTATCCTTAACATGAGCTAATGCACAGCGGAAGACTTAATTCATACCTGAGAATAACATGCTTTAAAACGTCAACATAAAGTTGGTGAGATATATAGGTTTGATGCTAGCAGCGTTATAACAATGGAACACAAGATTTCATATATAAACATTTTAATAAAAATATTCTAAGTGGTTGAGCACTTGGTAACCATACTTAACATTTAATCACGTCGCATATTCCCTTTATTATGAAATCTTACTACACCGTACCAAGGTGTAGTCACGAAACGAAGTACTGTGCAACCGTTGAATACTGGTCGTCCAGTCCGGTTGGGGTTGTCAGGCCCGATAGATCTATCAACAGGATTCGCGTTTACAATACCGCTGTAAATATTAGTTACCAAGCTACAGGGAAGTATGCCAGTGGTACAACTCAACGTAGAATATATTTTTCAGTTACTTGTGTCCATAGCGTAAAACATAAAATACATGTATTCTCATCCCGAAATATTTAGAGTTTAAAAGTGGGACTATATACTCACTTTTGTCTTGAAGATATGTAATTTCGACTTGGTCTCCGATTGATATCACGAACCTATCCATATATAATATATCAATACCTTTTCTTTTTAAACAATCGTCACATATATATACTTATAATACTTTTAATAATTCCTTAGTCCGTAGTTAGCAGTCCGATGTTAGTAATTCAATTTTAATGGTTCATATTTAGTTGTTTAATAAACCCCCAATGAAATAAATAAAACCCCCATCGTATATGTATTGGTCGAGATTAATCTTGACCCATGGTACCGGTGTTGTCAAATGACGTGTTGCGTACATAAAGTACCGGTGTTGTCAAATGACGTGTTGCGTACAATCATGGGATCTTATGATTAATCTTCTCGCATTTTTACGGGTGATCCTGAACCATATAAAATTAAATTATGAGTACATATGTATAAAATATCATGTTACTTTAGGAAGATGTGATTTATTTAATTTTGTCCAATTATTTTCGTGGCTAAACTAGTCTTGGATATCCGATTTTGTTTTGGTCATAATTTCTTCGTTACAACTCCGTTTTCGTTGATTCAACTTTCCACTTCCTTGGATCGAGTCCCTCTTTAAGAATATGAACTGTAAATACCTTAGTTTGCATTCGAAATCATAGGTCATAGGTCAAATTTTGGTGAAACTTATGAAGTTAATCATTTTTGTTACAAAAACATCATTTAATGACCATTTTTCTAAAAATACTTATACTATGAATTAAATCATGAAATTTTTATGTGTTAACATATTCATAAGAAATATCATTTTTCCAGAATATAAACCTCCAATTCAAAGTTCAAGATGGTTTTTAATTATCCAACCCAAAACAGCCCCCGGTTGCACTCCGACGTCATAAAAACAGTTTTTTAAGGTATTCTTTGAAAAACCAAGTTATACATTGTTAAATTAGCATATATTTAAGTTATATTACAGGTCTTGAAGTATTTTAAAAGTTAAGTTAGAAGGATCTATTTAGTTTGCAAACAAGTTTGAAATCATTCAAACTATGTTTTTGTTGTTAAAATTGTATACCATACAATAAGATAGCTATATATATATGAATCGAATAAGGTTATGAACAAAGTTACTACCTCAAGTTACTTGGACAAGATTGCTGTAAAAGAGGAGTAAAAACCTAGAACCAAAAGAGTGATGAAATTGGATGAAAGATTGGAAGCAACTTAAGACATAAACTTGAATTGAAAGTTGTATTTTTGTAGTGTTTTTGTTGATCTTTTTATGGTGGTGTTTAAGGTGATTCTTGAGAGGATTTTTGCTGGAGTTCTTAGAGAGACATGAGGCTAGTAAGTGTGTGTGTTTAGCTAGAGAAATGATGTTCCAAAAATTGAAAATGGATGCATGTATTTATGGTGGTGTAAAAGGTGTATAAATTTGTAATTTTGTGAAAAGATCTTTTAATCATGTGAAATTGTCATACTAAATAACAAAAGTAGTTACCTTATACATAAGGCATGAACAAGGGCTGGTTGGTGGTGATTTGATGTGTATATACCAATAGTAAATACGTATAGAAGCTAGGTATGATACGAGTACATATACTCTAGATATACGTATAGAAATCTTGTGAAAAATGGAATGAGGATTCAAATATAGCTATCTTTTGTGAATATACTTATATTGTTTTATGTATTTAAGTCTTTAAAAGTGATTAAATACATTATATATACGATATATGTATAAACATTATAGGTCGTAAGTATTTATGTCAAATAACGTTACGTATAGTTATCGTTTTGAAAGCTTAAGTTAGTAGTTTCAAAATATACTTATAACTTATTGTTATTAATACAAAATGAGATATTTAAACATCCTTAAATCATGTTAAATATTTATATATACATATATATACACAAACGTATAATTAACATATATTGTATAGTTCGTGATATCATCGGTCAAACTAGACGGTTAAACGTTATGTAAAACTCTTTTCAAAATCATAAATCTCAACAATTTAGATTGCTTATCATGTTGGTAAGTTTTAATTTATGTAAATATTAATCTTATAAGTGTAAAACGATCGGAAAAATCCGGGTCGTTACAGTACCCACCCGTTAAAGAAATTTCGTCCCGAAATTTGGTAGAGGTTGTCATAAATAACAATAGGAATGTTTTCATGACGAATATGAGGTATTAATAGAGTTTTATCATTATTTGAAGATATGGATAAAACGATTCGGTCATGTGAAGCGCACGAGTGAAGCTATCACAAAAGAATGAAATGAGTGAATATAGAATTGTTTTAACCGATGTCGAGATTAGGATTGATTTCCAGAATTTAAGGGATTTAAAGAAAATCTTATGTAATAAGATTTGGTTCTTCGATGATTTAGAAAACAGGATCTCCTTTGATTTAATGCGATAATCTGTTTCGATTTCTTTGTCGGATATTTCACTATAAATCCACCTCCTTCCCTTTCTTACTTCCATACCTCACATCTCTTACTCTTCCTCCTCTAATTCATACCTTAAGGTATCCTTTAAAATGCTTCATCCCGTTCTGATTTTTGTTATACTTCTAACTTTCATATCTTTCATTCTTCTCTTTCATCTACCGCTAGAAGAATCTATTAACTTTTATGATTTTCTTGGAATTATAATGTTTCTAATTCTCCCGTGTCTTTACGTCGCCATACGTATTGATACACACGGTTTGTAGTTTCTGGGTGGTTATTGGGTTTGATATCTTTCCTTATATTTCGATGCTCCTGCTTCTGTTTTCCATAATCATTGTCATCCATAGTTAATACTCTCTCCTATTTGCTGTAATCTATACCCCAATTTCTATTTTGGGACTTTGTCCCTTCGTTTCTTCTTCCCGTCCTTGAGTCAAGCGATCAATAGTTCGAAATTCGTAGGTATAAAATTCGGAATGAACATAGCTAATGCTCTAAGAAAGGAATGGTAATGGCACGATTTTGATTTGTCAAATTACCAGAATATCCAGGAAAATAGAACTATCAAGATGATTTGTTCTTAATATGTTTCGGAATTGGATAGAATGTAAAAGTCGTGTAACATGGCACATGATGACGGTACTGTGAATCATCATATTCCATTAGGAAATTAACATGACTTACTGTAATATAATGAAGTTGATCAAGTTTCATTATATTATACTAGTTCATGCATCAGTTCCCAACACTGCTTCAGAACATTCCTATTTTAAACTTGAAGGATTTAGAAACTAACACAGTTTCCTTTATATTGTAACGCAGATATTACAGAGAGATAAATGATTTCAGATAAGGATAGTGGTGAAAATATCTTCAGAAATATTGAGGATATTTATAATGAAAGATATGATAATATCTTGGAATTTCTAATGTCGAAGGATGATGATGAAGATTGACCCGTAAGGGTTTAGATTCAGAAGCAAGGTGTTTGCTACAGAATCGTCATAATTCTTTATGTACAAGTTTAGTCCTTGTAACTTGTTCAGAGTCTCCTTCATGGTTTGTTCAATCCGGTTTTCAGTACCAATTTTCTATCGAGCGTTCCTAACACTTCCTTCTTTTATCATCAACATTTGGTCATTAAGACCTTCTACAACATGCTGCTTCGTCAGTATTTTCAAAGTTATCAGATCTGGGTCATTGGTTATCAAACCAAGATGGTTTAAGGAGAATTGTATTTTCAAAGCTATCGCGCACCCCTTTGTTCAGCTGATTTCTGGTTCAATTTGTCATACCCCGTCCAAAATCTTCCGAACGAATACAATAACATATGGTACCATCGCGATGAACGGACCTCTATATGCCTTGAACGACTCTATGTAATGTCTCCAAAATGAGTAAATGCACAACGGAAGATTTCTTTCATACCTGAGAATAAACATGCTTTCAAGTGTCAACTAAAAGGTTGGTGAGTTCATTAGTTTAACATAAATAATCATTTCCATCATTTTAATAGACCACAAGATTTCATATTTCCATTTCTCATAAACATATGTTCCATGCATAGAGACAAAAAATATCATTCATATGGTGAACACCTGGTAACCGACCTTAACAAGATGCATATAGAATATCCCCTATCATTCCGGGATCCTCCTTCGGACATGATATAAATTTCGAAGTACTAAAGCATCCGGTACTTTGGATGGGGCTTGTTGGGCCCGATAGATCTATCTTTAGGATTCGCGTCAATTAGGGTGTCTGTTCCCTAATTCTTAGATTACCAGACTATAAAGGGGCATATTCGGTTTAATAATCTAGCCATAGAATGTAGTTTCATTTACTCTTGTCTATTTCGTAAAACAGTTATAAAAGCATCACATGTATTCTCAGCCCAAAAATATAAAGGGTAAAAAGGCAAATGAAACTCACCATACTGTATTTTGTAGTAAAAATACATATAACATCATTGAACAAGTTTAGGGTTGGCCTCGGATTCACGAACCTATATCAATTGTATATATATATATTAATACATATACTGGAAATCACATAATTTCCTTTATTAATTATATATATCATTTATGTGTTTGTAGTTTATATAATTTATATTAAATTCCATCTAAAATATATATACATATTTTATATCTTAAAGTATATGTTATATTTACTTATTTTATATATATTTAAAATGGTTAAAATCTATACATTTAGTTATATATATATATATATATATATATATATATATATATATATATATATATATATATACATAATTGTTTAATGTTATAATTATAAATTGATAGTTTGTTATATTTAGTTACATGAAATACTAATATAATTATAGTATTTGTAATAAGTATATTTTAAAAAAAAATATATATATATATATATATTGATAGTTTTGATATTATTTGGTTACTAATACACATAATAATAATTTTATTAATAATGATAATAATAATTACAATAAATATTATTTTTAATGATGCTTATGTTAATAATGATAATAATAATACTAATAACTATAAAAATGACACTAATACTAGTATTTAAGGAAAATAATAATAAATTTTATTATTTTCAAACTACTCATAATAATAACAATAACATTCCTAATTATGTTAATAATAATAATAGTTATTTTTAGTAACAACTATAATGATATTACTTTTAATTATCCTAATAAACATATTACTAGTATTAATAATAATAACAACTAATAATAACAATAATTGGTAATAATAATAATAATACAAATAACAATAATAGTAAATATAAAGGGTAACAACCTTTGATGAGAAGTCTAAAAAAAATCGCAGCTGCTGGGACTCGAACCTCAGACCTCTCGACAACCTGACCCGCACCTTAACCAATACCTCTGCCTTGCTTTTCTATTTTATTATAGATTTAAATTTTATTTAACTTGTTTCTGTTATAACTTCTTTCTCCTTTATGACACAACTAGTCGACCAGGGCACATCATCATCATCATTTTTAGACTTCCAGGCCCAACAGAAAAATAGACTTCGGCCCAACCAGAAAAAAATATAACTTTGGCCCAACAAAAGATCATGTAGCCCATGTGACCATTAACTAAACCCAATAGGTTTAAGATTTACTTTGTTTGTGATTTAATTTACAAATAAATCCATTAGAATAACAGCGGCTTCAACAACTTCTTGGGTTTGATTTCGATCGATCAAAACATCAACAAGTAAAGCTGTAGCAGCGAACCACAACTCCTCGGTTCATTATCCTTTCGCTTATCATCACCATTCTTGCTATTTTAACAGAAACAGGATCATGAATAGCGAGTAACAGCACAATTAATCTCCCCTTTATACAGCGGGTCTACATGTTTCCACTTTCTTGATTTCTTTATTAATTATCGGAAGAAAGCAAGTTTGTCTGTATCATTCTTTATATTAAACAACTTGTATAATTTAGACGTATTACCATCATTAAATCATTTTTCTTAAAACCGAAAATAATGATTGTCTTGTGGTGGGTGTTGACCTGCGTTAATAGTAAAAACAAAGGAAGTAATACAATAGTTGGTGGTTTCATTTTTGGACTGGAACAGAAATAGGAAAGGGTTCATATGGTGACCACCGTCCTCATAGATCAACCATATTCATCTATTAATGAATGTAATTTAAACAGAAGTGGAAGTGAGAGTGATTGTTTTCGGTTTAGACATACACAAAGAAAATAGCAAAAAAATCAATGGAGATTTGGTGGTTGTCTACGGTGACCGAGGATTTGATGGTGATGGAGGTCTTGGTGATCCGTGGTGGTGTTTCTTGAATGAGGAAAGGTGGTGGGGTTGTTGGTGATGAAAGGTGAACGTGGGATTGGTTGCAGTGGTGGCGATTTTTAAATGGGTTTCGAACTAGATTAGATGAGAGAGAGAGAAGAAAGAAATAGGTGATGGTTTAAGGTGGTCTTACAGCAGTAATAACATAAACGTAGGTAGAAGTTTGTTTGGTTTCGGTTCATCTAAGAAGCAACTAAAATAGAAAAGATCGAGGTAGAACAGTGGTGTTAGTAATGGTTTCATGTGGTGGTGATTAAGGTTTTTAAATGATTGGTTAATGGGTGGTTTTGTCGATGAATTCAAAAACAGAAACATGTACCATTCTCGTTATAGTGATGGTGGTCGTGTCTTGAGGTTGTGGTTGTAGCCGTGGGTCATGGTGATAGTTTGATGGTGGCCGAAGTGATGCAGGGAGGGATTGTCAAGTTTGTGGTGACGGGTTGATGATATGTTGTGGTGATTTTGGATGAGTTATGGGGGTGATGTTAAGGTGGTGCTTCAGTTTTACAGAGAATTAATATGGGTCTATGTATGTGGTGTTTTGTTGAAGGTGGTTAAGTAGTGAGAGTGATTCTTTGAGTGGGTTTTGTTGTTGTTAAAAAAAAATGAAATGGAACACTGATTGTTCATTGAATCAAAAGAAAGAAAAAAAATATGTTGCAAGTTGTGATTGAGCTATTAGGTGTAGTAGGTATTTATCATATATTATTGAAGATAGGTAGTAGAATATTAATATGGAAACAAGATAAACTTATAGTTAAACAAAATATATTAAACTAATAACTAAAAATAATAAAGAAACTAAATATCTCTTTGGCAAGACTCGATTTTAAGTCCAATTCAATGTAGCTCTTTAGTCCCACATCAGAAAGATTTATATGAAGATGTGCTTGTCATTTGCTATGAGTGGGGAATATATTTATGTATATTATATTTATATGTATATAAAATAGAGAACGAATTGTGAATGAATCAAAAGCAATACAGTGAAACATTATAATAATACAATTGAAAACAGTAAGCCGCTCTAATTCTTTGTAGTTACTCTACCGACAGTTTTCACGGACTGCTAAATCATACCACGTTGTTAAATTAGTGGCGGATAAAAAGTGTTCAGAAAAATTCCAATATTTTAAATTAAGTATCTTTATTTATTTGAGTCATTATGATATAAAATTTGATCATTAATTTATTAAATAAAAATTACATCAAATGTCCCTCTCAATTCTGGGTAAAATATAAAAAGTGCTCAAATTTATTAATTAGCTTCTAAATATATTTTTAATAAGCCTAAAATTTATAGAACTCATTTTCAGATCACCGTTTATTTTAAAATCATATAAGTTCGAATTTAACTTGCTTAATATGAATCGGAACATCAAACGAGTATTACAATCAGTTAATATTTATTTTAAATATACTTTAGTTATATACAAATATGTTGTAAAATGATAATTATTGTAATATCATATTTTTATTTTATTTTACCTATATAATTCTAACAACTAAATCATTTAGTATTTCAAAATATACATATATACACAATTCACGTTATATCACGTAAACGTTTATCTATAACGAATAAGTATATCGTCATACGTTTAATATTCTACTAACGTTTACAAGTCATAAAATAGACTTCTTAATATGTTTAAATGTCAATCAAACCATTTAATGGTTTGTTAATATTTCTCAAATTAACAATCATACATATGTATATATTCATACATATCTATTTACACATAACTGTTCGTGAATCGTCAGGCATGGTCAAAGGATAATTGATTACGTGAATATAGTTTTCAAAACTTTCGAGACTCAACATTACAGATTTTGCTTATCGTGTCGGGAACATATAAAGATTAAGTTTAAATTTGATCAAAAATTTTTGGGTCATCACAGTACCTACCCGTTAAAAAAATTTCGTCCCGAAATTTGATCGAGGTCATCATGGCTAACTATAAAAATATTTTCATGACGAATATGAGTTGATAAATAGAGTTTTATCGTCATTGAGTAATGTAGATAAAACAATTTGATTACGCGAAGAGTATAAGTGAAGATTTCGCAAGAGAGTGAAATGAGTAATTGTAGATTCGTTTTAACCGATGACGTAGTTATGGTTGTTTTCCGGAATTTATGGGATTTAAAGAAAATCTTCGTAATAAGATTTGGTTCTTCGGTGATTAAAGAAATTAGGATCCGCTTTAACTGCGATCATCCGTTTTGATTGCTCTGTCGAATATTTTACTATAAATCCACCCTCTCCATTTCCTTACAACTCATACCTTCTATTCTTTCTCCTTACTTCATACTTCATAGTATTTGTTAATATGCTTCATCCCGTTTTGATTCTTGATATACTTCTAACTTTCATATCTGTCATTCTTCTCTTTCATCTTCCACCGGAAGAATCTATTTACTTCTACTATACTCTTGGGTTTATAGTGTTCCTAGTTCTCCCGTGTCTTTATGTTACTATATGCATCGACATACACGGTTTATAATTTCTGAGTGGTCGTTGTGTTTTATATCTTCCCTTATATTTCGATGTCCCTGCTTCTGTCTTCTATAATCATTGTTATCCACAGTTAATGTTCCCTCCTATTTGCTGCAGTTCATACTTCCATTTATACTTCGAAACTTCATTCTTTCGTTTCCTCTTCTTGTCATTAAGCATCGCATGTAATGATCCAGAATTTCGTAGGTATGAAGTTTTGGATGAACATAGTTAATGTTTTAAGAAGGAAATCGTAATGGCACGATCTTTATTTGGTAAATTACCAGAATATCCGGAAAGATAGAACTATCAAGAAGATATGTTTTTAGTATGTTTAGAGATTGAGTAGAATGTCAGAGTCGTGTAAATGACACATGATGACGGTATGTTCTGTGAATCATCACGTTCCATTAGAAACTTAGCATGAATTACTGTAATATAATCATGTTGATCAAGTGTCATTATATTATACTAACTCATGCTTCAGTTCCCAACACTACTTCAAAAACATTCATATTCAAATTTTTCAGAATTTAGAAACTAAAATAGTTTTCTTTTATGATATAACACAGATAGAGCGGAGAGATAATTAATATCGGACAAGAATATTTATGAAGATATCTTCAGAAATATTAAGGATATTTATAATGAAAGATACGATAATATCTTAGGATTTTAGGATTAAATTGTGATGAAGAGATTCATTCACGATGATTTAGAGCGATTAAGGAGCAAGGTATTCGCTAAAAATTTCATCCGAACAGAATCATCAGGATTCTTTATGTACAAGTTTAGTCCTTGTAATTCATTCAGAGTCTCCTTTATGGTTTCACATAATTCGCTTTTCGGTACTAAATTTTTCTATTGAGTGTTTCCAACACTCCTTTCTTTATCTTCATACTTTTGACTGTTAATGTCATCAACAGTTTTCGCTGCTTTATCAGCTTTCTCAACATTCGAAGAACTGATTCGTAGACTAGAGTGCTTTTCCGAAATTTAGGATGGAAGATCATAATTCTAAGAGATAAATGTTATATGTATACATATAACTGTTGATGTAGACATGCTGTGAGTTTTCAAAGTACTGATTGTTGATTCCCAGTAATTGGTATGGTAATTCTCGTTATAAGATGCGGATAAGTATATGATAGGGTTTTAATGAACAAATATAATGATTCTTCGGAGAGACTTAAGTCAATGAGTAGTGAAGTTGCTGGTAAGTTTAATGCTAATGTGGTGAAATATAAACGGTCCCCCGGTAACGATGATGAAGGGGTAATCTTTATAATAGGGTTTATTCGAATAAATAACTTGAAGTTGATTTGCTGGAGCTGTCACAAAATTGGCTAATTTGAAAAGAAATTGCGTTGTTATTTTCGGAAATAACAATGCCAAAGAAGTTAGCACAGATACGTGTTAAACATTTATACAGGTTTCGAAAATTTTCAGGTGCATAACTATACGCATCAATCTTTTCTTCTGTAAATGAAGTGCGGTTGGTTCATCCTCCCGATTGAGGTGTTTTCAAGAATTACGAAAGGTTTGAACGCAGATTGTAATCGTCAATATACAAATGAGGGTTAAGATGAAATCAAGTGGCAGACTTGAAGTATTGTTTAGTTTCATATGTTATAATCAATATTTTAATTCATTTTAATTATCCACTGTTGGTAGTCCTCAGTTGATTAGTCCACAGTTAACTAGAAACAGTTAGCTAGGATTTTATTAGCGTGGATTCTTAACAAATTTTCTCATAGTTAATTATTTTGTTTCTAACAAATTTTATTCCTTCAAATGTTTTCTTCATTATGCCACTTGTTGGATTCTGATAGGTCAAAATCCAAATATGAAATTTGAATGGAAATGGTTATTCTGTGGTGAACGGATTCATTTATCTGTGGATGTAAGTAGGATAGGAAATGACTGTTGAATCACATTTGAAGAATGTACAGTGTAACTTATTAATGTGAAATCTGAAATATTCCTCGGGTATTACCTACCCGTTAAAATATTTTCATCATTAACAGTTGTACGAAAGTATTTTTAATCACAATCTTTATGAAATTATATATACATATATATTTTCTTCAGATGTAATTATGGATTTAATGAGTCAATATAATATTAGACTCATTTGATTTTCGATTTGAGCTAGAATAAGTAATCTCTAAAACTATTAGGATCCACATATTCTTTGTAGAATATTGATGAAGTTATGGATCAATACTTCACCGTTAATTATTAGGATCCACATATTCTTCGCAGAATATTAATGAAGTTATGGTTCAATACTTCATTGTTAATTGCTGTTGGTACTCCTTGGTATCCATGGTGCATATGATGTTGATGTTCGTGGAACAGATTGTGATGTTGAGGTGTGGGATGCGGATGTTGCTGTTGGTGATGGTGGTACTGTTAATATTGCTGAAGCTGGTAAGTTTTGCACCATATTCTCCACATTGATCACTCTAGTGCGAAGTTCGTTGACTTCTTATATTATTCCAGGATGATTGTCGGTCGTAACAAACGAATGAATAAGGTTTAAAATTGGAGATAGTATATAATCATGGCGAGATATTCGGTAATGAGAGTGAAAATGGTGTTTTAGATTGGTTGGTCGGTGTGTGCTTCAGGTTCATCGCCAAGAGGTGAATTTGGTTGATGGAAAGGATCGCCTTCTTCGTGTCTCCATTGATTAAGTCAACTACGAACTCAGCCCCAATTCATCTAGAATTGATGATGACTGATTGGTTGATTCATTCCGGTTACACTGCTTTCGGAGCTGGAGTGGGACTCAATATTGGAATCCGAGGGACTTGAACTAATGGTGAGTTCCATTGCGTAGGATTGGATACATGATTTTTTTGATATGAAATGATTTTCGGCTATCTGATGGTATTCTAAATATATAGAATATCCATATATATAGAACAAAAGATCTCATAAATTATGGAGGAATATATGAAATATGTCAGGAAAGGTTTACAGTAACAGATACGTGGAGATATGAATTAGCAGATACGCTAAGATATGAATTAGTAGATTCACTAAGATATGAATTTTGTCTATACACTATTCATGCATTCAATGCAGTAAGCTGTGTCTAGACTAAGAATGATAAGCAGGTAATTTTCAACAAGAAATGATAAGCAAAACTTTTGACATACAGACCAGGTTCAAGTCCAGACTCATTAATGTAACCTAACAACTACTAGGTCGAAGTCCAGACTTCACTAATGCATCCTAACAACTACCTGTTAGACACACTAATACAGACCTGGTTCGCTAAGACCACCGCTCTGATACCACATGTCATACCCCGTCCAAAATCTTCCGAACGAATACAATAACATATGGTACCATCGCGATGAACGGACCTCTATATGCCTTGAACGACTCCATGTAATGTCTCCAAAATGAGTAAATGCACAGCGGAAGATTTCTTTCATACCTGAGAATAAACATGCTTTCAAGTGTCAACCAAAAGGTTAGTGAGTTCATTAGTTTAACATAAATAATCATTTCCATCATTTTAATAGACCATAAGATTTCATATTTCCATTTCTCATAAACATACGTCCCATGCATAGAGACAAAAAAATATCATTCATATGGTGAACACCTGGTAACCGACCTTAATAAGATGCATATAGAATATCCCCTATCATTCCGGGATCCTCCTTCGGACATGATATAAATTTCGAAGTACTAAAGCATCCGGTACTTTGGATGTGGCTTGTTGGGCTCGATAGATCTATCTTTAGGATTCGCGTCAATTAGGGTGTCTGTTCCCTAATTCTTAGATTACCAGACTATAAAGGGGCATATTCGGTTTAATAATCCAGCCATAGAATGTAGTTTCATTTACTCGTGTCTATTTCGTAAAACAGTTATAAAAGCAGCACATGTATTCTCAGCCCAAAAATATAAAGGGTAAAAAGGCAAATGAATCTCACCATACTGTATTTTGTAGTAAAAATACATATAACATCATTGAACAAGTTTAGGGTTGGCCTCGGATTCACCAACCTATATCAATTGTATATATATATTAATACATATACTGGAAATCACATAATTTCCTTTATTAATTATATATCATTTATGTGTATGTAGTTTATATAATTTATATTAAATTCCATCTAAAATATATATACATATTTTATATCTTAAAGTATATGTTATATTTACTTATTTTATATATATTTAAAATGGTTAAAATCTATACATTTAGTTATATTAATATATCCATATATATATATACATAATTGTTTAATGTTATAATTATAAATTAAGAGTTTGTTATATTTAGTTACATGAAATACTAATATAATTATAGTATTTGTAATAAGTATATTTTTAAAATATATATATATATATATATATATATTGATAGTTTTGATATTATTTGGTTACTAATACACATAATAATAATTTTATTAATAATGATAATAATAATTACAATAAATATTATTTTTAATGATGCTTATGTTAATAATGATAATAATAATACTAATAACTATAAAAATGACACTAATACTTGTATTTAAGGAAAATAATAATAAATTTTATTATTTTCAAACTACTCATAATAATAACAATAACATTCCTAATTATGTTAATAATAATAATAGTTATATTTAGTAACAACTATAATGATATTACTTTTAATTATCCTAATAAACATATTACTAGTATTAATAATAATAACAACTAATAATAACAATAATTGGTAATAATAATAATACAAATAACAATAATAGTAAAAATAAAGGGTAACAACCTTTGATGAGAAGTCTAAAAAAAAGCGCAGCTGCTGGGACTCGAACCTCAGACCTCTCGACAACCTGACCCGCACCTTAACCAATACCTCTGCCTTGCTTTTCTATTTTATTATAGATTTAAATTTTATTTAACTTGTTTCTGTTATAACTTCTTTCTCCTTTATGACACAACTAGTCGACCAGGGCACATCATCATCATCATTTTTAGACTTGCAGGCCCAACAGAAAAATAGACTTCGGCCCAACCAGGAAAAAAAATATAACCTTGGCCCAACAAAAGATCATTTAGCCCATGTGACCATTAACTAAACCCAATAGGTTTAAGATTTACTTTGTTCGTGATTTAATTTACAAATAAATCCATTAGCATAACAGCGGCTTCAACAACTTCTTGGGTTTGATTTCGATCGATCAAAACATCAACAAGCAAAGCTGTAGCAGCGAACCACAACTCCTCGGTTCATTATCCTTTCACTTATCATCACCATTCTCGCTATTTTAACAGAAACATGATCATGAATAGCGAGTAACAGCACAATTAATCTCCCCTTTATACAGCGGGTCTACATGTTTCCACTTTCTTGATTTCTTTATTAATTATCGGAAGAAAGCAAGTTTATCTGTGTCATTCTTTATATTAAACAACTTGTATAATTTAGACGTATTACCATCATTAAATCATTTTTCTTAAAACCGAAAATAATGATTATCTTGTGGTGGGTGTTGACCTGCGTTAATAGTAAAAACAAAGGAAGTAATACAATAGTTGGTGGTTTCGTTTTTGGACTGGAACAAAAACAGGAAAGGGTTCATATGGCAACCACCGTCCTCATAGATCAACCATATTCATCTATTAATGAATGTAATTTAAATAGAAGTGGAAGTGAGAGTGATTATTTTCGGTTTAGACATACACAAAGAAAATAGCAAAAAAATCAATGGAGATTTGGTGGTGGTCTACGGTGACCGAGGATTTGATGGTGATGGAGGTCTTGGTGATCCGTGGTGGTGTTTCTTGAATGAGGAAAGGTGGTGAGGTTGTTGGTGATGAAAGGTGAACGTGGGATTGGTTGCAGTGGTGGCGATTTTTAAATGGGTTTCGAACTAGATTAGATGAGAGAGAGAGAGAGAGAGAGAGAGAGAGAGAGAGAAGAAAGAAATAGGTGATGGTTTAAGGTGGTCTTACAGCAGTAATAACATAAACATTGGTAGAAGTTTGTTTGGTTTCGGTTCATCTAAGAAGCAACTAAAATAGAAAAGATCGAGGTAGAACAGTGGTGTTAGTAATGGTTTCATGTGGTGGTGATTATGGTTTTTAAATGATTGGTTAATGGGTGGTTTTGTCGATGAATTCAAAAACAGAAACATGTACCATTCTCGTTATAGTGATGGTGGTCGTGTCTTGAGGTTGTGGTTATAGCCGTGGGTCATGGTGATAGTTTGATGGTGGCCGAAGTGATGCAGGGAGGGATTGTCAAGTTTGTGGTGACGGGTTGATGATATGTTGTGGTGATTTTGGATGAGTTATGGGGGTGATGTTAAGGTGGTGCTTCAGTTTTACAGAGAATTAATATGGGTCTATGTATGTGGTGTTTTGTTGAAGGTGGTTAAGTAGTGAGAGTGATTCTTTGAGTGGGTTTTGTTGTTGTTAAAAAAAAATGAAATGGAACACTGATTGTTCATTGAATCAAAAGAAAGAAAAAAAATATGTTGCAAGTTGTGATCGAGCTATTAGGTGTAGTAGGTATTTATCATATATTATTGAAGATAGGTAGTAGAATATTAATATGGAAACAAGATAAACTTATAGTTAAACAAAATATATTAAACTAATAACTAAAAATAATAAAGAAATTAAATATCTCTTTGGCAAGACTCGATTTTAAGTCCAATTCAATGTAGCTCTTTAGTCCCACATCAGAAAGATTTATATGAAGATGTGCTTGTCATTTGCTATGAGTGGGGAATATATTTATGTATATTATATTTATATGTATATAAAATAGAGAACGAATTGTGAATGAATCAAAAGCAATACAGTGAAACATTATAATAATACAATTGAAAACAGTAAGCCGCCCTAATTATTTGTAGTTACTCTACCGACAGTTTTCACGGACTGCTAAATCATACCCCGTTGTTAAATTAGTGGTGGATAAAAAGTGTTCAGAAAAATTCCAAAATTTTAAATTAAGTATCTTTATTTATTTGAGTCATTATGGTATAAAATTTGGTCATTAATTTATTAAATAAAAATTACATCAACTGTCCCTCTCAATTCTGGGCAAAATATAAAAAGTGTTCAAATTTATTAATTAGCTTCTAAATATATTTTTAATAAGCCTAAAATTTATAGAACTCATTTTCGGATCACCGTTTATTTTAAAATCATATAAGTTCGAATTTAACTTGCTTAATATGAATCGGAACATCAAACGAGTATTACAATTAGTTAATATTTATTTTAAATATACTTTAGTTATATACAAATATGTTGTAAAATGATAATTATTGTAATATCATATTTTTATTTTATTTTACCTAATTAATTCTAACAACTAAATCATTTAGTATTTCAAAATATACATATATACACAATTCACGTTATATCACGTAAACGTTTATCTATAACGAATAAGTATATCGTCATACGTTTAATATTCTACTAACGTTTACAAGTCATAAAATAGACTTCTTAATATGTTTACATGTCAATCAAACCGTTTAATGTTTTGTTAATATTTCTCAAATTAACAATCATACATATGTATATATTCATACATATCTATTTACACATAACTGTTCGTGAATCGTCAGGCATGGTCAAAGGATAATTGATTACGTGAATATAGTTTTCAAAACTTTCGAGACTCAACATTACAGATTTTGCTTATCGTGTCGGGAACATATAAAGATTAAGTTTAAATTTGATCGAAAATTTTCGGGTCATCACACAATTATTGTGGGGTCCACGTTTTAATCTCAACCACAAATAACCCAAGCCCGATTTCTGTCATTTTTCACCCTAAAAATCTGAATCTATTTCTCTCAAACTCAAAATCCTTCCAAACCCTAACCAAATTACATCCAATCTTCATCAAATCTCTTCAATTTTCAAGCTAATTCAAGATGAGGAGAGTATGTTCATGTTCTTCTACATTTTATTCTTTTTAATACATCGATTTCACTTTCTTAATTTCGGATTCTTTAAAGAATTTATGTGGGTTTTCTTCAATTCATGATTTTTGTGAACATTAACATGCTCTAAGTAATATGTATGCCATGTATGTCTTAAAATTGATATTACATTGTGTTTTTAGAATATTCTTATGATTCTAGGGTTTACATGCTAATCAAATTCCTAGCTTGTTAATGTGTTAAGAATGGTTTGTAACTAGTGATTTTGGTTTGATTGAAGATGATTTTAGACACTTCATGAGTTTTTGATGAATATAAGTATTTAAGTTGGAATGCTAGCATGAATTGAATGATAGATTGATAATGAAGCATGAAAAGTTTTAGTGTTTCCACTTAATTATGTTTATTATATGAATGATAAATTTTTGGGTAATAATAACATTATGGATAGATTGTGCTTGATGACTGTGTTCAAATTTGGTTTCTATAACGCTATGATAGTCATGATAATCTTTGCTCTTTAAAGGATTTATTTGCTTGAAAGATTAACATAACTATGTGCTATATGTATCTTTGAACATTTGTTTTGACTTAAACTCACACTAACAAGGTATTATCTCTATATGCCTTTTGTTTTGGTGTTGTTTCCTATGTGTAGACAAGGTCAACAAGACAAGCACCTCAACAAGGAGAAGGATCACACCAAGGAGGGCAGCAAGCACCCGCACCGGATCAAAATGATCCTATTGTTTGGTTATCTTATGTCAAGGACCATCCGGATTATGCGAACGAGTTTGCTTGGGTTTTACGAAAAAAATGTGAAGCTACTTGGTATTTTGATCCGGCACCATTGGTTGAAGCAAGACAATATGATAAAGTAGCAAAAATGTTGGAAGTTAAACATCGAGTTTCATCAAGACAAGAAATTACAATAAGGGCTTAGGAAAATGTCATGCGACTCCATGACATCATATACCCCAAATTATGTAAAGAATTCATATCAACTCTGAAGTTTGAAATGATTTTAAATCCAAGGGGGTAAAACTTTATGAGGTTTAGATTGGGTGGTGCCGATCGAACACTGAGCCAAATAGATCTTGCTCGAGCCTTAAATCTATACAACAAACTCGATGATGATCAACTAGATGCCTTTTTCCGACAAGCCGAATACTATGAAACCTCCTACGATCCGAGACCATTTTGGATAGATATGATTAATGATGACTTCTCCGCTAGCCGAAGCAAATTTAGTCAAATAACTCATCAAGATAAAAGGTTACTCCATAGGTTAGTTGCTTGCACATTTAATGCAAGAAAAGACGGCAATAACAAGGTATCTAGGCTTGATGTTTTTCTGGTCGACAAAATCTTCAACAAAGTTCCGGTTGACATTCCAACCACCATTGCAAAATATCTTGACGATGCAGGGACGAGATCAGCAAACCCTATTGTAGGTGGTCACTATATAACCAGGATAGCGAGGTCGTTTGGTATTAATTTTGATCGGTTAATGGAAAATCCGGAAAGAATGGAACCTTTGGGAAGTAAATATTATGTTAATGCAGAATTTTTGCAATACAACAATCATCAAAGGCTCGTTCCATTTGTTCCTCGAGTTGCCCCACCACGTGCTAACCATCCACCCCGCGCAGGTGGTAGCGGTGTTGGAAGAGATGATACGGAGGAAGAGGTTCACATGGAAGAACCTGAAACCGAGGAAGAGTTACCACAATTTCAAAGGCGAAGGCGTAGGTGGACACAAAGGTCCAGGGAAGAAGAGTTGGAGGAAGTTATTTCTAGGTTTCATGACATGCAGGTAGGTTATCAAAACAGGGATGACCAATATGAGCAACAAAGGCAATAATTCAACCAATATCATGAAGAGCAGCGCGAGCATAATAGGACTGTAAGGTATGACCAAAGGTGGGGGAATTACAGGGGCGATTGGCTTCGCCATAATGTTGGTTTATATATGCAAAACCCACAAGAATATTATGCTACTTCCTACCAACATCCGACCTATTACCACACACTAGACCGAATTCCTAGTCCTCCGTTATATGAGGAACAATGAAATGTCCCGTTCTTATTGATTAAAAACGTTCCATATTAATTGATTTCGTTGCAAGGTTTTGACCTCTATATGAGACGTTTTTCAAAGACTGCATTCATTTTTAAAACAAACCATTATAACCTTTATTTCATAGATAAAGGTTTTAAAAAGCTTTACGTAGATTATCAAATAATGATAATCTAAAATATCCTGTTTACACACGACCATTACATAATGGTTTACAATACAAATATGTTACAACAAAATAAGTTTCTTGAATGCAGTTTTTACACAATATCATACAAGCATGGACTC
Source organism: Rutidosis leptorrhynchoides (assembly GCF_046630445.1). NCBI lineage: Eukaryota > Viridiplantae > Streptophyta > Magnoliopsida > Asterales > Asteraceae > Rutidosis > Rutidosis leptorrhynchoides. The sequence goes on from NC_092337.1 coordinate 87,249,363, forward strand.
CAAATCTCGTCCTTATTTAAGTATGTGATAGCGGAAGCTCTTAATAATCACCTGAGAATAAACATGCTTAAAACGTCAACAAAAATGTTGGTGAGTTATAGGTTTAACCTATATATATCAAATCATAATAATAGACCACAAGATTTCATATTTCAATACACATCCCATACATAGAGATAAAAATCATTCATATGGTGAACACCTGGTAACCGACATTAACAAGATGCATAAATAAGAATATCCCCATCATTCCTGGAAACCCTTCGGATATGATATAAATTTTGAAGTACTAAAGCATCCGGTACTTTGGATGGGGTTTGTTAGGCCCAATAGATCTATCTTTAGGATTCGCGTTAATTAGGGTGTCTGTTCCCTAATTCTTAGATTACCAGACTTAATAAAAAGGGGCATATTCGATTTCGATAATTCAACCACACGTACTTGTGTCTATTTTGTAAATCATTTATAAAACCTGCATGTATTCTCATCCCAAAAATATTAGATTTTAAAAGTGAGACTATAACTCACTTTCACAGATTTTTACTTCGTCGGGAAGTAAGACTTGGCCACTGGTTGATTCACGAACCTATAACAATATATACATATATATCAAAGTATGTTCAAAATATATTTACAACACTTTTAATATATTTTGATGTTTTAAGTTTATTAAGTCAGCTGTCCTTGTTAGTAACCTAGAACTAGTTGTCCACAGTTAGATGTACAAAAATAAATCGATAAATATTATCTTGAATCAATCCACGACCCAGTGTATACGTATCTCAGTATTGATCACAAATCAAACTATATATATTTTGGAATTAACCTCAACCATGTATAGCTAACTCCAACATTCACATATAGAGTGTCTATGGTTATTCCGAAATATATATAGATGTGTCGACATGATAGGTCGAAACATTGTATACGTGTCTATGGTATCTCAAGATTACATAATATACAATACAAGTTGATTAAGTTATGGTTGGAATAGATTTGTTACCAATTTTCACGTAGCTAAAATGAGAAAAATTATCCAATCTTGTTTTACCCACAACTTCTTCATTTTAAATCCGTTTTGAGTGAATCAAATTGCTATGGTTTCATATTGAACTCTATTTTATGAATCTAAACAGAAAAAGTATAGGTTTATAGTCAGAAAAATAAGTTACAAGTCATTTTTGTAAAGGTAGTCATTTCAGTCGAAAGAACGACGTCTAGATGACCATTTTAGATAACATACTTCCATTTTGAGTTTAACCATAATTTTTGGATATAGTTTCATGTTCATAATAAAAATCATTTTTCCAGAATAACAACTTTTAAATCAAAGTTTATCATAGTTTTTAATTAACTAACCCAAAACAGCCCGCGGTGTTACTACGACGGCGTAAATCCGGTTTTACGGTGTTTTTCGTGTTTTCAGGTTTTAAATCATTAAGTTAGCATATCATATAGATATATAACATGTTTTTAGTTGATTTTAAAAGTTAAGTTAGAAGGATTAACTTTTATTTGCGAACAAGTTTAGAATTAACTAAACTATGTTCTAGTGATTACAAGTTTAAACCTTCGAATAAGATAGCTTTATATGTATGAATCGAATGATGTTATGAAAATCATTACTACCTAAAGTTCCTTGGATAAACCTAATGGAAATGAGAAAAATAGATCTAGCTTCAAAGGATCCTTGGGTGGCTTGAAAGTTCTTGAAGCAGAATCATGACACGAAAACAATTTCAAGTAAGATTTCCACTCGAAATAAGATTGTTATAGTTATAGAAATTGAATTAAAGTTTGAATATGATTATTACCTTGTATTAGAAAGATAAACTACTGTAAGTAACAAAGGTTTCTTGATCTTGGATGATTACTTGGAATGGATTTAGAAAACTTGGAAGTAAACTTGCAATCTTGGAAGTATTCTTGATTTTATGAAACTAGAACTTTTGGAATTTATGAAGAACACTTAGAACTTGAAGATAGAACTTGAGAGAGATTAATTAGATGAAGAAAATTGAAGAATGAAAGTGTTTGTAGGTGTTTTTGGTCGTTGGTGTATGGATTAGATATAAAGGATATGTAATTTTGTTTTCATGTAAATAAGTCATGAATGATTACTCATATTTTTGTAATTTTATGAGATATTTCATGCTAGTTGCCAAATGATGGTTCCCACATGTGTTAGGTGACTCACATGGGCTGCTAAGAGCTGATCATTGGAGTGTATATACCAATAGTACATACATCTAAAAGCTGTGTATTGTACGAGTACGAATACGGGTGCATACGAGTAAAATTGTTGATGAAACTGAACGAGGATGTAATTGTAAGCATTTTTGTTAAGTAGAAGTGTTTTGATAAGTGTCTTGAAGTCTTTCAAAAGTGTATAAATATATATTAAAACACTACATGTATATACATTTTAACTGAGTCGTTAAGTCATCGTTAGTCGTTACATGTAAATGTTGTTTTGAAACCTTTAGGTTAACGATCTTGTTGAATGTTGTTAACCAATTGTTTATTATAACAAATGAGATGTTAAATTGTTATATTATCATGATATTATGATATATAATATATCTTAGTATGATATATATACAGTTAAATGTCGTTACAACGATAATCGTTACATATATGTCTCGTTTCGAAATCATTAAGTTAGTAGTCTTATTTTTACATATGTATTTCATTGTTAATACACTTAATAATATATTTACTTATCATTTAACATAATTAACCAAGTGTATCAATATCTTAATATGATTCATATGTACCTAGTAAGATGTTGTTATAAAGATAATCGTTATATATATCGTTTTCGAGTTTCTTAAATTAATAGTCTCATTTTTATGTATATAACTCATTGTTAAAATACCTAATGAGATACATACTTATAATAAAATCATGTTAACTATATATATAACAATATATATGTCATCGTATAGTTTTTACAAGTTTTAACGTTCGTGAATCCCCGGTCAACTTGGGTGGTCAATTGTCTATATGAAACCTATTTCAATTAATCAAGTCTTAACAAGTTTGAATGCTTAACGTGTTGGAAACACTTAATCATGTAAATAACAATTTCATTTAATATATATATAAATATAAACATGGAAAAGTTCGGGTCACTACAGTACCTACCCGTTAAATAAATTTCGTCCCGAAATTTTAAGCAGTTGGAGGTGTTGACGTATCTTCTGGAAATAAATGCGGGTATTTCTTCTTCATCTGATCTTCATGCTCCCAGGTGAACTCGGGTCCTCTACGAGCATTCCATTGAACCTTAACAATCGGTATCTTGTTTTGTTTAAGTCTCTTAACCTCACGATCCATTATTTCGACGGGTTCTTCAATGAATTGAAGTTTTTCATTGATTTGGATTTTGTCCAACGGAATTGTGAGATCTTCTTTAGCAAAACATTTCTTCAAATTTGAGACGTGGAAAGTGTTATGTACAGCCGCGAGTTGTTGAGGTAGCTCCAGTTGGTAAGCTACTGGTCCGACACGATCTATAATCTTGAATGGTCCAATGTACCTTGGATTTAGTTTCCCCCGTTTACCAAATCGAACAACGCCTTTCCAAGGTGAAACCTTAAACATGACCATTTCTCCAATTTCAAATTCTATATCTTTTGTCGACTTTGGGCGGTTTTCAACCGTTGTTGAATTTGGATGATCTTCTAGGTAGTTTCTTGTATAATCTCCGGACCCGTAATCTGTCTATCCCCCACTTCACTCCAACAAATCGGAGACCTGCACTTTCTACCATAAAGTACTTCAAACGGCGCCATCTCAATGCTTGAATGGTAGCTGTTGTTGTAGGAAAATTCTGCTAACGGTAGATGTCGATCCCAACTATTTCCGAAATCAATAACACATGCTCGTAGCATGTCTTCAAGCGTTTGTATCGTCCTTTTGCTCTGCCCATCAGTTTGTGGATGATAGGCAGTACTCATGTCTAGACGAGTTCCTAATGCTTGCTGTAATGTCTGCCAGAATCTTAAAATAAATCTGCCATCCCTATCAGAGATAATAGAGATTGGTATTCCATGTCTGGAGACGGCTTCCTTCAAATACAGTCGTGCTAACTTCTCCATCTTGTCATCTTCTCTTATTGGCAGGAAGTGTGCTGATTTGGTGAGACGATCAACTATTACCCAAATAGTATCAAAACTACTTGCAGTCCTTGGCAATTTAGTGATGAAATCCATGGTAATGTTTTCCCATTTCCATTCCGGGATTTCGGGTTGTTAAAGTAGACCTGATGGTTTCTGATGCTCAGCTTTGACCTTAGAACACGTCAAACATTCTCCTACGTATTTAGCAACATCGGCTTTCATACCCGGCCACCAAAAATGTTTCTTGAGATCCTTGTACATCTTCCCCGTTCCAGGATGTATTGAGTATCTGGTTTTATGAGCTTCTCTAAGTACCATTTCTCTCATATCTCCAAATTTTGGTACCCAAATCCTTTCAGCCCTATACCGGGTTCCGTCTTCCCAAATATTAAGATGCTTCTCCGATCCTTTGGGTATTTCATCCTTTAAATTTCCCTTTTTTAAAACTCCTTGTTGCGCCTCCTTTATTTGAGTAGTAAGGTTATTATGAATTATTATATTCATAGATTTTACTCGAATGGGTTCTCTGTCCTTCCTTCTCAAGGCATCGGCTACCACATTTGCCTTCCCCGGGTGGTAACGAATCTCAAAGTCGTAATCATTCAATAATTCAATCCACCTACGCTGCCTCATATTCAGTTGTTTCTGATTAAATATGTGTTGAAGACTTTTGTGGTCGGTATATATAATACTTTTGACCCCATATAAGTAGTGCCTCCAAGTCTTTAATGCAAAAACAACCGCGCCTAATTCCAAATCATGCATCGTATAATTTTGTTCGTGAATCTTCAATTGTCTAGACGCATAAGCAATCACCTTCATTCGTTGCATTAATACACAACCGAGACCTTGCTTTGATGCGTCATAATAAATCACAAAATCATCATTCCCTTCAGGCAATGACAATATAGGTGCCGTAGTTAGCCTTTTCTTCAATAACTGAAACGCTTTCTCTTGTTCATCATTCCATTCAAATTTCTTCCCTTTATGCGTTAATGCAGTCAAGGGTTTTGCTATTCTGGAAAAGTCTTGGATGAACCTTCTGTAGTAACCAGCTAGTCCTAAAAATTGGCGTATGTGTTTCGGAGTTTTCGGGGTTTCCCACTTTTCAACAGTTTCTATCTTTGCCGGATCCACCTTAATACCTTCTTTGTTCACTATGTGACCGAGGAATTGAACTTCTTCCAACCAAAATGCACACTTTGAAAACTTAGCGTACAGTTTTTCTTTCCTCAATACTTCTAGCACTTTTCTCAAATGTTTTTCGTGCTCTTGATCATTCTTTGAGTAAATAAGTATGTCATCGATGAAAACAATGACAAACTTGTCAAGATATGGCCCACACACTCGGTTCATAAGGTCCATGAACACAGCTGGTGCGTTAGTCAATCCAAACGGCATAACCATAAACTCGTAATGACCATAACGCGTCCTAAAAGCAGTTTTTGGAATATCATCCTCCTTTACTCGCATTTGATGATATCCAGAATGTAAATCGATCTTCGAATAAACCGACGAGCCTTGTAGTTGATCAAATAAGTTGTCAATTCTCGGCAGTGGATAACGGTTTTTGATGGTAAGTTTGTTCAACTCTCTGTAGTCAATACACAACCTAAATGTACCATCCTTCTTCTTGACAAACAAAACAGGAGCTCCCCATGGTGATGTGCTTGGTCGAATGAAACCACTTTCTAATAGTTCTTGCAGTTGGCTTTGCAGTTCTTTCATCTCGCTGGGTGCGAGTCTATAAGGAGCACGAGCTATTGGTGCAGCTCTTGGTACAAGATCTATTTGAAATTCAACAGATCGATGTGGAGGTAGTCCCGGTAATTCTTTCGAAAATACATCGGGAAATTCTTTTGCGACGGGAACATCATTGATGCTCTTTTCTTCAGTTTGTACTTTCTCGACGTGTGCTAGAACAGTATAGCAACCTTTTCTTATTAGTTTTTGTGCCTTCAAATTACTAATAAGATGTAGCTTCATGTTGCCCTTTTCTCCGTACACCATTAAGGGTTCTCCTTCTTCTCGTACAATGCGAATTGCATTTTTATAACATACGATCTCTGCTTTCACCTTCTTCAGCCAGTCCATGCCAACTATTACATCAAAACTCCCTAACTCTACTGGTATCAAATCAATCTTAAATATTTCGCTACCCAGTTTAATTTATCGATTCCGGCATATATTATCTGCTGAAATTAATTTACCGTTTGCTAATTCGAGTAGAAATTTACTATCCAACAGCGTCAATGGACAACTTAATTTAGCACAAAAATCTCTACTCATATAACTTGTATCTGCACCCGAATCAAATAAAACGTAAGCAGATTTATTGTCAATAAGAAACGTACCCGTAACAAGCTCCGGGTCTTCCTGTGCCTCTGCCGCATTAATATTGAAAACTCTTCCGCGGCCTTGTCCATTCGTGTTCTCCTGGTTCGGGCAATTTCTAATAATGTGGCCCGGTTTTCCACATTTATAACAAACTACATTGGCATAACTTGCTCCGACACTACTTGCTCCGCCATTACTTGTTCCGACACCATTTGTTCCTTTCGTTCTGTTAACCCCTGGTCCGTAGACCTCACACTTCGCCGCTCTATGACCATTTCTTTTACACTTGTTGCAAAATTTGGTGCAGAACCCCGAGTGATACTTTTCACACCTTTGGCATAGCTGCTTCTGATTGTTGTTGTTGTTGCGGTTGTTATTGTTGTTGGGATGATTGTTGTAGTTGTTGTTGTTGTTGTTGTTGTTGTTGTTGTTGGGCCGTTTGTTGTAGTTGCGATTGATGTTGCGATTTTTGGGATAATTGTTGCGATTATTATTGTAATTGCTGTTGTTGTTGTATTGGTGATTCTTATCACCGTTTTCCTCCTACTTTCTTTTGACTTGCTTCACATTGGCCTCTTCAGCCGTCTGTTCTTTAATTCTTTTCTCAATCTGGTTCACTAGTTTGTGAGCCATTCTACATGCCTGTTGTATGGAGGCGGGCTCGTGTGAACTTATATCTTCTTGAATTCTTTCCGGTAATCCTTTCACAAACGCGTCGATCTTCTCTTCCTCATCTTCGAACGCTCCCGGACACAATAGGCACAATTCTGTGAATCGCCTTTCGTACGTGGTAATATCAAATCCTTGGGTTCGTAACCCTCTAAGTTCTGTCTTGAGCTTATTGACCTCGGTTCTGGGACGGTACTTCTCGTTCATCAAGTGCTTGAATGCTGACCACGGTAGTGCGTACGCATCATCTTGTCCCACTTGCTCTAGATAGGTATTCCACCATGTTAACGCAGAACCTGTGAAGGTATGCGTAGCGTACTTCACTTTGTCCTCTTCAGTACACTTACTTATGGCAAACACCGATTCGACCTTCTCGGTCCACCGTTTCAATCCGATCGGTCCTTCGGTTCCATCAAATTCTAAAGGTTTGCAGGCAGTGAATTCTTTATAGGTGCATCCTACACGATTTCCTGTACTGCTAGATCCAAGGTTATTGTTGGTATGTAGCGCAGCCTGTACTGCGGCTATGTTTGAAGCTAGAAAAGTACGGAATTCCTCTTCATTCATATTCACGGTGTGTCGAGTAGTCGGTGCCATTTCCTTCAAAATAGTCAAATGGAACAAGTTAATCATACAGAATATTAAGAGTAGTTAATAGTATTTTGTAGCATAATATGAACTCATTTATAAAAGCTTTTTCTTCATATTAGCGTTTTATAAGTTTAAATTCGGGTAGTACCTACCCGTTAAGTTCATACTTAGTAGCTAATATACAATTCAACTACTACAATTCTATATGAAAAACTGATTATAATAATATTTCGCGTTCAAACTTTATACAATATTTTACAAACTTACAATACCGCTTATTTTACATAAAGCATGAAATATAGCACACAATAACTTTGATACAAGATAGTTGTGAAGATAATTCTAGCTAGTACACAAGTCGTTCAGCAAAGGCAATAAAGACACGTAATTCATACGTCCAGAAATAAGTCATGCATTCTGGTTTTACTAGGACTACTTCCCATCCTTGGTCTTGTGGAACATAACCGTTATGGCCGTTGATAAGACAGCGTGTTGTAACGTCGTCAAAGGGACGAGGGTTACGTAATGTCCAACAGTCCTGTAACAATCTAAAAATCTCATTTCTTACCCCAATTACCGACTCCGTTACTTGTGGGAACGTTTTGTTTAATAGTTGTAGCCCGATGTTCTTGTTCTCACTTTGGTGAGAAGCGAACATTACTAACCCGTAAGCATAGCATGCTTCTTTATGTTGCATGTTAGTCGCTTTTTCTAAATCATGAAGTCCTATATTCGGATACATTGAGTCAAAATAATTTCTTAACCCGTTGCGTAAAATAGCATTTGGGTTCCCCGCAATATATGCGTCAAAGTAAACACATCGTAACTTATGGCTTTCCCAATGTGATATCCCCCATCTTTCAAACGAAAGTCTCTTATAAACCAAGACATTCTTGGAATGTTCTTCGAATGTCTTACAAACTGATTTCGCCTTAAATAGTTGTGCCGAGGAATTCTGACCGACTCTAGACAAGATTTCATCAATCATGTCTCCGGGTAGGTCTCTTAAAATATTGGGTTGTCTATCCATTTTGTGTTTTTATACTGTAAAATAGACCAGAGTTAGATTCATAAAAAAAAATACTTATTAATACAAGCAATTTTTACATATATCATAAAGCATAAGCACACTATATTACATATATTACACCACACGAATACAACTATCTTATTCCGACTCGCTCGTTTCTTCTTCTTCGGTTTTGGTTCGTTTTGCCAAGTTTCTAGGGATATATGATGTTCCCCTTATACGAGCCGTCGTTTTCCACATTGGTTTAGAAAAACCTGGTGGTTTAGAGGTTCCCGGGTCATTGTTACAACTTAAGGGCTTCGGGGGTTGACGATACATATAAAGTTCATCGGGGTTGGAATTAGATTTCGCTATTTTTATGCCCTTTCCCTTATTATTTTCTTTTGCCTTTTTAAATTCAGTTGGGGTAATTTCTATAACATCATCGGAATTCTTGTCGGAATCCGATTCATCGGAGAAGTGGTAATCCTCCCAATATTTTGCTTCCTTGGCGGAAACACCATTGACCATAATTAACCTTGGTCGGTTGGTTGAGGATTTTCTTTTACTTAACCGTTTTATTATTTCCCCCACCGGTTCTATTTCCTCCTCCGGTTCCTCCTCTTCCGGTTCTGATTCTTCTTCTGGTTCCGACTCTTCTTCCGGTTCCTCTTCGGGAACTTGTGAATCAGTCCACGAATCATTCCAATTTACATTTGACTCTTCATTATTATTAGGTGAGTCAATGGGACTTGTTCTAGAGGTAGACATCTATCACATAATATCAAACGCGTTAAGAGATTAATATATCACATAATATTCACATGTTAAAAATATATTGTTTCCAACAAAATTTGTTAAGCAATCATTTTCAAGTAAACACGGTCGAAGTCCAGACTTACTAATGCATCCTAACAAACTCGATAAGACACACTAATGAAAAATTCTGGTTCTCTAAGACCAATGCTCGGATACCAACTGAAATGTCCCGTTCTTATTGATTAAAAACGTTCCATATTAATTGATTTCGTTGCGAGGTTTTGACCTCTATATGAGACGTTTTTCAAAGACTGCATTCATTTTTAAAACAAACCATAACCTTTATTTCATAGATAAAGGTTTTAAAAAGCTTTACGTAGATTATCAAATAATGATAATCTAAAATATCCTATTTACACACGACCATTACATAATGGTTTACAATACAAATATGTTACAACAAAATAAGTTTCTTGAATGCAGTTTTTACATAATATCATACAAGCATGGACTCCAAATCTCGTCCTTATTTAAGTATGCGACAACGGAAGCTCTTAATAATCACCTGAGAATAAACATGCTTAAAACGTCAACAAAAATGTTGGTGAGTTATAGGTTTAACCTATATATATCAAATCATAATAATAGACCACAAGATTTCATATTTCAATACACATCCCATACATAGAGATAAAAATCATTCATATGGTGAACACCTGGTAACCGACATTAACAAGATGCATATATAAGAATATCCCCATCATTCCGGGACACCCTTCGGATATGATATAAATTTCGAAGTACTAAAGCATCCGGTACTTTGGATGGGGTTTGTTAGGCCCAATAGATCTATCTTTAGGATTCGCGTCAATTAGGGTGTCTGTTCCCTAATTCTTAGATTACCAGACTTAATAAAAAGGGGCATATTCGATTTCGATAATTCAACCATAGAATTTAGTTTCACGTACTTGTGTCTATTTTGTAAATCATTTATAAAACCTGCATGTATTCTCATCCCAAAAATATTAGATTTTAAAAGTGGGACTATAACTCACTTTCACAGATTTTTACTTCGTCGGGAAGTAAGACTTGGCCACTGGTTGATTCACGAACCTATAACAATATATACATATATATCAAAGTATGTTCAAAATATATTTACAACACTTTTAATATATTTTGATGTTTTAAGTTTATTAAGTCAGCTGTCCTTGTTAGTAACCTAGAACTAGTTGTCCACAGTTAGATGTACAGAAATAGATCGATAAATATTATCTTGAATCAATCCACGACCCAGTGTATACGTATCTCAGTATTGATCACAACTCAAACTATATATATTTTGGAATCAACCTCAACCCTGTATAGCTAACTCCAACATTCACATATAGAGTGTCTATGGTTGTTCCGAAATATATATAGATGTGTCGACATGATAGGTCGAAACATTGTATACGTGTCTATGGTATCTCAAGATTACATAATATACAATACAAGTTGATTAAGTTATGGTTGGAATAGATTTGTTACCAACTTTCACGTAGCTAAAATGAGAAAAATTATCCAATCTTGTTTTACCCACAACTTCTTCATTTTAATTCCGTTTTGAGTGAATCAAATTGCTATGGTTTCATATTGAACTCTATTTTATGAATCTAAACAGAAAAAGTATAGGTTTATAGTCAGAAAAATAAGTTACAAGTCGTTTTTGTAAAGGTAGTCATTTCAGTCGAAAGAACGACGTCTAGATGACCATTTTAGATAACATACTTCCATTTTGAGTTTAACCATAATTTTTGGATATAGTTTCATGTTCATAATAAAAATCATTTTTCCAGAATAACAACTTTTAAATCAAAGTTTATCATAGTTTTTAATTAACTAACCCAAAACAGCCCGCAGTGTTACTACGACGGCGTAAATCCGGTTTTACGGTGTTTTTCGTGTTTCCAGGTTTTAAATCATTAAGTTAGCATATCATATAGATATATAACATGTGTTTAGTTGATTTTAAAAGTCAAGTTAGAAGGATTAACTTTTATTTGCGAACAAGTTTAGAATTAACTAAACTATGTTCTAGTGATTACAAGTTTAAACCTTCGAATAAGATAGCTTTATATGTATGAATCGAATGATGTTATGAACATCATTACTACCTCAAGTTCCTTGGATAAACCTACTGAAAATGAGAAAAATAGATCTAGCTTTAAAGGATCCTTGGGTGGCTTGAAAGTTCTTGAAGCAGAATCATGACACGAAAACAATTTCAAGTAAGATTTCCACTCGAAATAAGATTGTTATAGTTATAGAAATTGAATTAAAGTTTGAATATGATTATTACCTTGTATTAGAAAGATAACCTACTGTAACTAACAAAGGTTTCTTGATCTTGGATGATTACTTGAAATGGATTTAGAAAACTTGGAAGTAAACTTGCAATCTTGGAAGTATTCTTGATTTTATGAAACTAGAACTTTTGGAATTTATGAAGAACACTTAGAACTTGAAGATAGAACTTGAGAGAGATCAATTAGATAAATAAAATTGAAGAATTAAAGTGTTTATAGGTGTTTTTGGTCGTTGGTGTATGGATTAGATATAAAGGATATGTAATTTTGTTTTCATGTAAATAAGTCATGAATGATTACTCATATTTTTGTAATTTTATGAGATATTTCATGCTAGTTGCCAAATGATGGTTCCCACATGTGTTAGGTGACTCACATAGGCTGCTAAGAGCTGATCATTAGAGTGTATATACCAATAGTACATACATCTAAAAGCTGTGTATTGTACGAGTACGAATACGGGTGCATACGAGTAGAATTGTTGATGAAACTGAACGAGGATGTAATTGTAAGCATTTTTGTTAAGTAGAAGTATTTTGATAAGTGTTTTGAAGTCTTTCAAAAGTGTATGAATACATATTAAAACACTACATGTATATACATTTTAACTGAGTCGTTAAGTCATCGTTAGTCGTTACATGTAAATGTTGTTTTGAAACCTTTAGGTTAACGATCTTGTTGAATGTTGTTAACCCATTGTTTATTATAACAAATGAGATGTTAAATTATTATATTATCATGATATTATGATATATAGTATATCTTAGTATGATATATATACAGTTAAATGCCGTTACAACGATAATCGTTACATATATGTCTCGTTTCGAAATCATTAAGTTAGTAGTCTTATTTTTACATATGTATTTCATTGTTAATACACTTAATAATATATTTACTTATCATTTAACATAATTAACCAAGTGTGTCAATATCTTAATATGATTCATACGTACCTAGTAAGACGTTGTTACAACGATAATCGTTATATATATCGTTTTCGAGTTTCTTAAATTAATAGTCTCATTTTTATGTATATAACTCATTGTTAAAATACCTAATGAGATACATACTTATAATAAAATCATGTTAACTATATATATAACCATATATATGTCATCGTATAGTTTTTACAAGTTTTAACGTTCGTGAATCCCCGGTCAACTTGGGTGGTCAATTGTCTATATGAAACCTATTTCAATTAATCAAGTCTTAACAAGTTTGATTGCTTAACGTGTTGGAAACACTTAATCATGTAAATAACAATTTCATTTAATATATATATAAACATTGAAAATTTCGGGTCACTACAAACAAGCGGCCATGCAAGATGCACAAAGACGCTTTGAGGAGCAATACCCGCAGGGAAGACCTAGGAATGATGGTTCGGGCAACTACTCCGGCTGGCCTTTTGGTAATTTCTTTGGTGAAAATTAGAGGGCTCATGTGCCCTATTTGGTAACATTTGGTAACATTTTGGTAATTTTCAGAATGGTTTCTTTTAAAACAATGGTGTGTAATAATTAGAATATTTATGTTGTATGATTAACGTTTGTGGTGGTTGTGTTAAATACACCACTTTTATCTATTTCATTTTGTGTGTTTGTTTATTTCTTATTGTTAAGGTTTAGTGATGCTGGCATTAAGTTCAGCGAAGTACAATCAATTTAGAATTTGTGATAGAGATAAAGGAATGAACGATGTTCTTATGCTGGCATTAAGTTCAGCGCCATCGCTCACCTACATTTCACGATCTCCGGCTTTATGCCAAGGTTTTTCGAACTCTTTTCACACTAATGCCCTCGTGAATTTTTAAATTATTTCTGATTTTAAGTAATGAGGGCCTTACTTAATCTTAAGTGTGGGGGAGGGGGTAATTCTCTCGGATATACAATGCAACTTGGCTTATTGTCGCATTTTATGAAAAATTTTAAATTTTTGAACTAAAAGTATTTAAAAAAAAGCCAAGTGTGAGGGATGTTACTAATCTTTTCGAATTATTATCACAAAGTTTTGCAAAGTTAAAATGATTAAAGTACTTTTGGCTTGGAAATAAAAGAAATAAAAGTCACTAAACGGAAAGGATGCATCTAGTCCATCCTTGAAGGAAGTAAAGTCTTCCGAATGTCACCTTACTTGATATAGCAAACTTCCTAAACTATGTCATTCCATACCAATATCATTTCACGATATAAGGTACAGTGGGAAGGGAAAGTCTTGAACTTTCAAACCCGAAAATAAACTTGGTAGGGTAAATTCAAGGAGTTGTCCAGTGTAAAACCGATTACGGTATATAAGCTGGAGCAGGATCTGTCCTGCGCGATAGCTCAGTCTTTGCAGTTTTAACCCTTGATCTAAATTGTACAAATTGACATGCAAGACCGATATTTATATCGCGTCAGGGGGCGCCCGGTTAAGAGTTCCATGATACTACAATCATGGGGGCGGATAGCTTGCTAATCGCCGACTGAGACTTCGGTTTTCAGTTACCCTCAACCGGAATTTAAGGTTAAAATCAGAAAACGTGTCTAGTTTAAAAACTAGCATTGACATTTTCAAAATCTTAAAACGTTTTCTCAAAGATCCAATTTTCCCTAAGGATCCAAATTTTTAAAGAACTTTCACCAAAGTTCGTCTCTCCCAAACAATCCAAATGTGTGCGTGTGTTTCAAAAATTGTGTACCTCAACAAGTGGGTATTCCAATTGTGTTGACGTGTGAGTGTGTATTCCAATTGTGTTGACGTGTGAGTGTGTATTCCATTTGTGTAATTTGTGTTTCATATAGCGTGAGTTTATGTTCCAAAATTATGTGTGTGTTTTGTGTGCTTCGTGTGATTTAGTGTAATGTATACTTCAAATAATGTGTGTGATTCATGTATATTTGTGTTTTGTATGCGAATGATTAGAACAAGACTTGCTTGAGGACAAGCAAGAGTTAAGTATGGGGGATTTGATATTACTCAAATTAGTCATATCTTTAGTCGTAATATCAAGTTCATTTGATGTTCATTTCGTATGTAAACTTAGATTCAGTCCATAATTATGATAAACTTGAAGAAACATGCTAGAATGAAGATGAAACAGCTCAAAAATCCAATAACAGCAAATAAACAGGCTGTGCGCGCCTCGCACAGTAACCGCGCACCCCTCCGCGCAAGTATGAATTGATCAGAAATCTTATAAAATGAAAACCATTGTGCGCCCCGTGCAAAATTCAACTGTGCGCGCAAGAACCCCTGCCGCGCACAAGTCAAAATAATGGTGCGATCGTTAGCTGTAAAGTTAAGGTGAAGTAGGTAAGAGTGCGCTCCGCGCACCCTTACTGTGAGCGCCGCGCACAATACTTTTCAACCACTGATCAGCTTATTTAATTCCATTTCCAGCTTCATTTCAATGGGCACCAGTTTCCTTTCTATTCAGAGACTAAAAACATACGAATCATAGTAATTCTTGGGCTTATCAAAGTGCATCTAAGCACTCAAATCTTTGAAGAATCAAGGATCATTCAAGAGCTTCATACAAGATTACTCCTAAAAGGTCAATCTTGTATTTACAATGAATTTTATCTTTGTTACCGTTTTGTTTAAGTTTTCAAGCATGATTGTTGGCTAGTCCATTTTATGTTCATCTAGATAAATAACCGAAATGTTGAATGTTTACTATTGATTGATTGTTATTTTGCACGATAGTTTGATGTTTGAATACAAGAACCATTCTTGTTAAGTTTAATCCTTTCGATTCAACTAGTTGATATGTTCATTTGATTAAGAAACATCATCTTGTTAAGTTGATGTATCGATTTACACCTAGTGACATGTGTTTATCCGTCTTTTACCAAAAAGGATAAGTTGAGTTCAAATGGTTAATTTACATAAGAATGTAAGAACGACTCTTGTAGATACTTTGGAATAGCTTAATTAGTATGTGTAATTGTCTAGGAGAATGACCAATTCCTTAGAATCTGTTATACACACTTTCAACTACCTAGTTCCATTAATTAACATGTGTTAGTGATTTGCCTTATCTAGTGACGTTTATAGGGATCTTATTATAACACTTAGTTAATTATTTGGGTTGGGTGAATTGAGCATTTAACCGGACCAAGGGAATGAACTAAGTTAAACCTTTAGTTGATATAGGAGTGGATCATGTACAACACACCATTGACTTGATCATTCTTCAAGTCTTCAAACTAGTTGAATTAGTTGATTACAAATAGGAGGTCTTAGATGACAAGAACATCACTTGTGTCGTGTAATCCCGTTTGAGTGTTTGCGCAAGACTACTCTTGGTGAACCAATTAATTAGTTCTCGTGCATAATCAATCAATCCGATCTTAATCCTAAATAACATTCAACATTAAGGGTAAAAAGTCTAGATGAGCATATTTCCTTAATTTGATATCAAAACT
Source organism: Rutidosis leptorrhynchoides (assembly GCF_046630445.1). Lineage (NCBI taxonomy): Eukaryota > Viridiplantae > Streptophyta > Magnoliopsida > Asterales > Asteraceae > Rutidosis > Rutidosis leptorrhynchoides. Next base: position 87,265,612 of record NC_092337.1, read on the forward strand.
ATCTTTTACTTTCATAAACTTATAATACCAAAAATATTGTCTTTTAATCTTATTCATCATTTGATTCACCCATCGTAAAAGGGCAAACCAAAATATCTTGTAATTGTAATTTTATTAGTTAATCACAATTTAGTTTATAATCCTAATTTGACTTATATATTGTCTTTGGAACGATACACGGATTTTACCATTTACTATACTACTACACGATCGGGTACACTGCCCGTTAGTGTGTAACAATCTTTAATCAGTATTTTTCCATACTATTTCATACAACAACTCATATACCACGTTTTGCACATCAATAATAATAATAATAATAATAATAATAATAATAATAATAATAATAATAATAATAATAATAATAATAATAATAATAATAATAATAATAATAATAATTGTAACCATAATAATAATAATTATAATAATTATAATAATAATAATAATAATAATAATAATAATAATAATAATAATAATAATAATAATAATAATAATAATAATAAATGATACTTAATACTTGTATCAGTAATAATAATAATAGTAATAATAATAATATCAATAATAATAATAAGAATATCAATAATAATAATAATAATAATAATAATAATAATAATAAAAATGATAAGATTTTTACCTCATGTATTATTATTATCGTATATCGTCATCGTTATCATTTTATCATCATCATAAAACCCGTTACCATCATCTCATGATCATTATTTATTTATCATAATCCTAACCATTTCTAACCTCATTTATATATTATCATGTTATCATAATCATAATCTAATCTAGCTTAACATCATCACCTCATCAACTTCATCATCATAACAACCTTATCATCATTTTAATTATCCTAATCGTCATTTTTATCATGCCATATAACGTCATCACTTCATTATATCCGCCATCATAGTCATGAACATTATCATCATATTATGTATATCATTATCACGACACATCTCTATCATTCTCATATCTATCCTTTGGTCCCTGTTGGGTAGTCTTAAGCCCAAACTTGCAGCCCGTTAATAGTTCAACTAGAAATTCGGCCCAACACAAATTATATATATACGGCCCAATCACTAAAATGAGTTTAAGACCCTATTCGCAACCCTGTAATAATCGAATATGTTAACATCATCATGTATCGTTGTATTAACATTATGTACCATTATCATTGTCTTAATCTCCTTCACTAATCAACTATCTTGCTGTAGTGACCCGAACTTTTCCATGTTTATATATATTAAATGAAATTGTTATATACATGATTAAGTGTTTCCAACATGTTAAGCAATCAAACTTGTGAAGACTTGATTAATTGAAATAGGTTTCATATAGACAATTGACCACCCAAGTTGACCGGTGATTCACGAACGTTAAAACTTGTAAAAACTATATGATGACATATATATGGTTATATATATAGTTAACATGATATTATGATAAGTAAACATATCATTAAGTATATTAACAATGAACTACATATGTAAAAACAAGACTACTAACTTAATGATTTTGAAACGAGACATATATGTAACGATTATCGTTGTAACGACATTTAATGTATATATATCATATTAAGAGATAATCGTACATCATAATATCATGATAATATAATAATTTAAAATCTCTTTTGATATTATAAACATTGGGTTAACAACATTTAACAAGATCGTTACCCTAAAGGTTTCAAAACAACACTTACATGTAACGACTAACGATGACTTAACGACTCAGTTAAAATGTATATATGATAGTTAAAGCTAAGGGGTATATAAAATAGCTTAAATTTTACAAGGAAATACTATTAAATACGATTCAATTTTACACAAAATATTTATTTATTTATTGAATGGATATACTTAAACCTTGCTACAACACTTATAGGCAGTGTACCTAATCGTACAGTAGTGTAGTTTTTAGTAAGTCCGGTTCATTCCACAGGGAATCTTTTTCACAAAGCTTAACTCTATATTAGTTTAAATTTATAAAAATACGAATATATATATAAGTAATATTATTATTTTAAAGGGGGGTTTTTACCGTTTAATGATCGGTTTGTCGATTTTAAAACTTTAGTCGCAGTTAAAACCAAATGTAAAATATTAAATAAATAAAAGACTTAATTTAAAGCGTAAAGTAAATAACGATAATGAAATTGCGATAAATAAAAGTGCGATAAAATAAACTTGCGATAATTAAAAAGTACGATAATTAAAAGTGCAATTAAATACAATAACAAAAAATAAAAGTGCGATAATTAGAAGTGCAATTAAATATAAAATAAAGGAAATTAAATATGAAATAAAAGAATTATGCTTATTTAAACTTCCGTAATCATGATGTTTGACGTGTTGATTTTAGTTTTATGCCCATGGGTTAATTGTCCTTCGTCCTGGATTATTTAATATGTCCGTCTGGTTTTTATCCATAACAGTCCATCAGTCATAAATATAAAGTGCGAGTGTCCTCGTCAAATTATCCTTATACCCGAAGTTAAATATTCCAACTAATTAGGGACTTAAACTGTAACAAGATTTTAATACTTTGTTTAATAATTACACCAGGATGTCGACTGAGTGTAACCCAAGGTTTTAATACTTTGTTATCAATTATGCCAAGTGTCATTGTACATAATTTCACCACTGTTTTAATAATTCTAGTGGCTATTAATCCATTCCCGTGTCCGGTTAAATGAACGATTATTCGTACATATAAATACCCCGCCCATCGTGTCCGATCGAGTGTAAATGGTTATTTATAGGGACGCCCAATTGTAAATCTTTATATTAACATTAACAAACTATCATTTAGTTAAACAAATATAAAGCCCATTAATAGCCCATAGTCTAATTTCCACAAGTGTCGTTCTTTTGTCCAAACCCCAATTATGGTACAAAGCCCAATTACCCAATTTTAATATTTTTAGCCCAACATCATGATTACTTCGGATTAAATAAGCATAATAATAACTTAGCTACGAGACATTAAATTAAAAAGGTTGAACATAACTTACAATGATTAAAAATAGCGTAGCGTTACACGGACATAATTTCGACTTACACCCTTACAACATTTGCTAACACACCCTTATTATTATAAATTAAAATTAAAATTAAAATTATAATATAAATATAAATATTATACGTTGAATGAGGAGAAGAAAAAGATGTATTTTTGTGGTGCACCAAAGCTCGATTTTTATAGGCATGTGGGCTGGAACTGTGCACCATGCGATCGCATGGATTTATGCCTTCCAGGCCATGCGATCGCATGGCCAGCTGGGGAGACTCAAAAGTCTTTGTTTTTTTATGCCGACGGTTTTTAAATATAATATAATATATATATTAATTTTAAGAATTAATTATATATTATATTATATTCATGTGCATAGTTGACTTGAAATTTTTAGTCCGTTGCGTCGAGCGTTGAGAGTTGACTCTGGTCCCGGTTCCGGATTTTCGAACGTCCTTGCGAATAATTTAATATCTTGTACTTTGCGTTTTGAATCTTGTACTCTTGTAATTTTGAGACGTTTCTTATCAATAATTGGAACCTTATTGATTGTATTTTGTACTTTTGAGCTTTTTGGTCGTTTACGTTTCTAATTCGTCGAATCTGTCCTATTATACTCCCGTCCTGCATTCCCTCTACCATTTTAGATAAATAAAAAGCAACACAGTAAGGGATATTGACAAAGCTTCTAGGATCCCGAATACACTTTAGGTAGAATAAATCATGTAAGGTAATTTTTTCTTTATTATGACATCTCTGTGTAATCGAGTTAGCCAAAAATCTATGAATAATACGAAGCTCGGCTCTGTCAATATGTGTATAGGAGTGTCCTCCTGCTCGTGTAAAAACATCAAAATGTGACATACGCCTCCAAATGGCGTCAGCGTCAAAGTTACTATCTACCCTTTCACCATAATGAATCAAATTTGTACAATCGGGTAATAGCAACTCACCAGGAGTATATATCTGTAAGGCCCTGGCCATGTCCAGCATGGACATTCTGTACATCCTACCGCCAAGGATAAACCTAAGAAATCTTCTATCATCTATTCTAACTATATTTGTATCAAGTGATACAGTACTCATCAACTCAACACACCATTCCTTATATACAGGTCTACGAATGGTGAAAAGACGTTCCCAATCTGTAAAAGAAGAACAGCCATACCTTTGTACCAAAAGCTGTCTAACAAGGTCAGCTAGATGGACCGTTTCCAAAGGGGCCCAATCGATTACCCTTGGCACCTCTACATTTTTTGTTACCAATTTAAATTTGTTCCTTTGATATGTCTCGTAATCTCTCCATCTCCTATCAAATCTCAGATTAGGATGCAGAGTGTGCTCAGGAATCGTTGGGAATTCTACTGGCGGCCTCATTGGAAATACTATGAAACCATCAACAAACTGTACCGGATCATAATAAGGTATGTGCTGATCAGGCTGTTGTTGTAGTTCTTGTTGTGGTTCTTGTTCGTGTTGCATTTCTGGTTCTGGTTCTGGTGCTGGTGCTGGTCGTCTAGATGATGATGCTCCTGAACCTCCAGTATCGGCTTTCTGCAAAACACATTAAACACAAAATGTGTGCATCCAAATATGCATTAGTGTTAGCAAAATAACAACTTAAAACAATCACTATAACATGTTAAATCAAAATTAAACTTATACACATTTTCACAATTTTTCACAATTCTACACTTTTCAAATAAGCACATATGAAAATGTATATAAAATTCATAAGCATTTAACTCAAATATCATGTCAAAATAGTCATTACTAATAATTAAACAAGTTTCAAATGGCAAATATATCAAATTAATCAAGTTCTTGAATTTTGGACTTAAAAAGTCCACTTTAATCTCTAAAAATCATATTTAGGATCAATGTTTGGATCATTTAACTATCTAAACATGTTACACTACTCAATTTAGCAATAATTCATGACAAAAATTGACCATAACCTGTTTATATCAAAAAGCCCCAAATTGCTCAAGAACACTAACCATAGATTTCTAAAAATTTTGAAGTTTTTGGCTTCAAATCATGTTAAATAGCATCAATCTAGGTTATACATGCATAAAATACTAACAATTTAACACTAATTACACTAGAAATTAACAAAATTGCATTAGGTAAAAAATTGATAATTATCACAAAAACTAGGAATTTATAGAGTTTAGGGGTGTAATTTTTACCATTTTGCTGAAGAATGAGAATCTAGGCATGATTAGAGCAAAAAAAATAACGAATTACGATGGATTTTGGTGAATTTTGATGAAGATTTGAGAGTATTTTCGTATGTGTTGTGTGTGTGTTGGTGTGAGGCAGAAGCAGGTCGACTGGGACTTTTGTGTCTGGCCTGATTTCCAGGGCCATGCGATCGCATGGCTGCAAAGGCCAAACTCCATGCGATCGCATGGAGTCCCGGGTACAGTACTTTGCCCTTTTTTTTTTTTTTTTTTTTTACTGTTTTTGACATACTTTAATTCAATAAGATTAAAAATAATGATAATAAAAGTTCTCGTCCCTCCCTCGGGTAAAGCAATTTCGGTTCAACGACCTAGTCTTCAACTCACGACGAATTTTAAAAATCATATTTTTAACTTAGCGAAATAAAGTAAATTTTTGTTTTTAAATTCACACCAAACTTAAATTTAAAATGCATAAAAATAAAATTCATATTTTAAAAATTAAAAATTCAAACAAAAATTATATTATATTTTTGTTGTTATACATACAAACTTAAAAATATTAATTTTTCAAATATTTACAAACTTAAATATATTGATTTTACAAAGTTCAAAATATTAATTTAATATTTATATATTAATTTTAAAAACATGGTAAAAAATAAAATTAAAAATCTTTTTGGCTTTTATCTCACTTTAATCAATCAAATATTATCAAAAATATATGCCCCTCTTTTCGGTAAAGTAATTTCGGTTTCATGACCTAATTTAACTCATGACGAATTTTTGAAATATTTTGGGTTGATTGATTAAAGAATTTATACCTTAAGAATAAACGTTAAATTTCGCAGTGATGTAATAAATTTTTGTATGATATCAATAATTTCGGTCGCCAAACCTAATTTCATTCAATATCAATTTAATACTTTATAGCGAACAAATTAGCGTTTATTATCAACAGGTTAAAAATAAAAATAAAAAAAATTAAAAACTGTACAGACTTACCTGTGAGATAGTATTCTTAGTTATATGATCTATCCCATTCATAAGATAGTCGGTTTAATTGGTTTTCCATAGCTACATAGGCGTAACCTCGAGCATTCAGTGTTTTTTCTTCTAAACATATGAACGGTCCATCTCTGCATAAAGTAACAAATTCGGTATTTGAATAGGTTTGATTATTTGAACATTTACCTCCATGTGACCATTTTCCGCATTTGTGACATCTTTCAAGGTGTCGTGCTCTTCTTTTCGCTGCGAATTTTGATTTTCCTTTACCAAATTGTAACTTATTATCTTCGCATCTGGATTCTTTTCTTACTCCGTCCAATCTTTCTCTGATTACTGATACTATTTCACTCGAAAGTGTGTCATTATTACGTTTAGTGATCAAAGCGTGTAGCATTAGACCATGGTTTAGTTCACAGGAAGTCTTCATTTCGTAAAAACCTAAAAAAATAAAAAATTCAGAATGGGGGGAGAAGACTAGTTCTTTAGGGTCTGCTAGGGAAAGACCATTCGGGTTCCATTTTCGAGAACTACACGAAAACAGAAAATCTAACTCTAACATAAATACATATTATCCTTTAAAGACTTGATTCTCCCCACACTTAGTTAGCTGTGGTATCGAAATTGTGATTAACTTCGTTGTCGACTTCCATCGGATTATCTATGTAATGTTTAACTCTGTGACCATTAACTTTAAATTCAATTCCATTTGAATTTATTAATTCTATCGTTCCGTATGGGAAAACTCTTTTGACTATGAATGGTCCAGACCATCTTGATTTCAATTTTCCAGGAAATAGCTTGAATCGTGAATTGAAAAGAAGAACTCTGTCTCCTTCTTTAAATTCTTTTGAACTTCTGATTCTTTTATCATGCCGTTTCTTCGTTCTTTCCTTATAGATTAACGAATTTTTGTGTGCTTCATGTCTTAATTCTTCTAATTCGTTTAATTGACTTAATCGTAGACATCCAGCTTCATGCAAATCAAGATTACATGTCTTCGAAGCCCAAAATGCTTTGTGTTCAATTTCTACTGGAAGATGACATGCTTTTCCATAAACGAGTCTAAAAGGTGTGGTTCCAATTGGAGTTTTGTAGGCTGTTCTAAAAGCCCAGAGTGCATCCTCCAATTTAATGGACCATTCCTTCGGATTTGATCCTACGGTTTTCTCTAGAATACGTTTTAAAGCTCGGTTGGTATTTTCAACTTGTCCACTTGTTTGTGGATGATATGCGGTGGAGATTTTATGAGTTACTCCATATCTTTTGAGAACTTTCTCAAGTTGATTATTACAGAAATGAGTACCCCGATCACTTATTAAAGCTTTCGGTGTTCCAAACCTTGCAAAAAGACGTTTTAAAAAGTTGACTACAACTCGTGCATCGTTAGTTGGGAAAGCTTGTGCTTCCGCCCATTTAGATACATAATCAATGGCTACGAGAATATAGAGATTATTATGAGATTTTGGAAATGGACCCATAAAGTCAATACCCCAAATGTCAAATACTTCGCATACTTGAATGACATTTTGTGGCATTTCATCACGTTGACTTATTTTTCCGGCCCTTTGACAAGTATCACAGGATTTGCAAAGAAGGTGAGCGTCTTTGTAAATTGTAGGCCAATAGAATCCAGCATCATAAACTTTTCTTGCTGTTAGTTGAGGCCCATAATGCCCTCCTGTTGGTCCTGTGTGACAATGGTTTAAAATTTTACTAGCTTCATCTCCGAATACACATCGGCGTATTATTCCATCGGGACAACTTTTAAACAAATGTGGATCTTCCCAGAAATAGTGTTTTATATCACTGAAGAATTTCTTTCGTTTTTGGTACGATAATCCTTTTTCAAGGAATCCACATACTAAGTAGTTTGCATAGTCTGCAAACCATGGAATTTCAGTATAATCTATCTTCAATAGATATTCATCAGGAAAGTTGTCTTGTATGGCCGATTCATTTAGAACTTCTAATTCGGGATTTTCAAGACGAGAAAGATGATCAGCGGCGAGATTTTCTGCTCCTCTTTTATCTCGGATTTCAATATCGAACTCTTGTAAGAGTAAGATCCAACGGATTAATCTTGGTTTGGCATCTTGTTTCGAAAATAGGTATCTAAGAGCAGAATGGTCGGTATAGACCACCGTTTTTACTAGAACGAGATATGAACGAAATTTGTCAAAAGCAAAGACAATAGCAAGGAGTTCTTTTTTAGTAGTTATGTAATTCGTTTGTGCACCTTGTAACGTCTTACTAGCATAATATATAGGTTGAAATCATTTTTCAATCCTTTGTCCTATAACGGCTCCCATTGAAAAATCACTTGCATCGCACATTAGTTCAAACGATAGATTCCAATTTGGTGTTATCATGATCGGCGCATTAGTGAGTTTCTCTTTAAGAATATTAAAAGATTTGATACATTCATCTGAAAAGATGAATGGAGCATCCTTTTCTAGGAGTTTATTCATAGGAGTGGCATTTTTAGAAAAATCTTTTATGAAACGTCGGTAAAAACTGACATGCCCTAGAAAACTCCTAACTCCTCTAACATTGGTGGGATGTGGAAGTTTAGCAATTACATCTACTTTAGCTCTATCCACTTCAATTCCTTCTTTTGAAATTTTATGTCCAAGAACGATGCCTTCTTTAACCATGAAATGGCATTTCTCCCAATTAAGTACTAGATTTGATTGTTCACATCTAATCAGCATTCGTTCAAGATTAGCTAGACATGATTCAAATGTATCACCGAAGACTGAAAAGTCATCCATGAAAACTTCCATGCATTCTTCTATCATGTCGTGAAAAATCGCCATCATGCACCTTTGAGAGGTTGCAGGGGCGTTGCAAAGTCCAAATGACATGCGTTTGTAAGCAAAAGTACCATAAGGGCACGTGAATGTGGTTTTCTCTTGATCTTCGGGTACTATTGGAATTTGAAAATATCCGGAAAAATCATCAAGAAAAAAATAGTAACTATTTCCGGCTAATCTTTCCAACATTTGATCAATAAAAGGTAAGGGAAAGTGATCTTTTCTTGTGGCGTCATTTAATTTTCTATAATCAATACAAACACGCCATCCTGTTACAGTCCTAGTAGGAATAAGCTCATTTTTTTCATTTGTAATGACAGTCATGCCACCCTTCTTAGGCACGGATTGAACTGGGCTTACCCATAGACTATCAGAGATTGGATAAATTAAACCTGCATCTAGCAATTTAATAATTTCTTTTTTAACTACATCTTGCATATTCGGATTTAGTCTTCGTTGGCGTTGCACATACGTTTTATGACCTTCTTCCATAAGGATTTTATGTGTGCAATACGAAGGACTTATTCCTTTTATATCATGAATCTTCCATGCAATGGCTGGTTTATGAGCTTTCAACACAAAAATGAGTTGAGATTTTTCATTTTCAGTAAGAGAAGACGATATTATTACAGGTAATTCAGATTCACCATGTAAATAAGCGTATTTCAAATGGTTTGGAAGTGGCTTTAACTCTAATGTCGGAGGTTCTTCTATCGATGATTTGTATCGATATCTGTCTTCTTCTTTTAGCATTTGAATTTATTCTGTTGTTGGTTCATATCCATTAGCTATAAGTGTAGCTAAGATTTCAGCTTCATCAATTGGTTCATTACCTTCTCCTAAAGAACATTCTCCTGTTCCTTGTAATTCTGGAAATTCTTCTAACAATTCTGCATGTGAATCTATAGTTTGAATATAATAACATGTATCATCTGCAGATTGCAGTTGTTGCATTGCTCTATCAACTGAAAAGGTAACACTCTCATCCTCTATACTTAGGGTCAGTTTCTTACCAAACACGTCTATCATTGCTTTAGCCGTGTTTAAGAATGGTCTTTCTAATATGAGAGGAACTTGAGAATCTTCTTCCATGTCCAGAACAACAAAATCTACTGGAAATACTAAAGTACCAACTTTAACTAGCATGTTCTCCATTATCCCTCTAGGATATTTTATTGATCGATCGGCTAGTTGTATACTTATTCTGGTTGGTTTCAATTCTCCAAGGTCTAGTTTAGTGTATAGTGAATACGGCATTAAATTTATACTAGCACCTAAGTCTGCTAATGCTTCTATTGAACTAAGACTACCCAGAAAACATGGAATTGTGAAACTTCCTGGATCAGATAATTTTTCTGGTATCTTATTCAACAGCACTGCTGAACAATTAGCATTCATAGTAACAGCCGAGGGTTCTTCCATTTTCTTTCTATTTGAGATTAGATCTTTCAAGAATTTAGCATATCTAGGCATTCCTGAAATCACATCAATGAAAGAAAGATTTACATTTATCTGTTTAAACATGTCTAAGAATTTGGATTGCTTGGCTTCAAGCTAAGGGGTATATAAAATAGCTTAAATTTTACTAGGAAATACTATTAAATACGATACAATTTTACACAAGATATTTATTTATTTATTGAATGGATATACTTAAACCTTGCTACAACACTTATAGGCAGTGTACCTAATCGTACAGTAGTGTAGTTTTTAGTAAGTCCGGTTCATTCCACAGGGAATCTTTTTCACAAAGCTTAACGCTATATTAGTTTAAATTTATAAAAATACGAATATATATATAAGTAATATTATTATTTTAAAGGGGGGTTTTTACCGTTTAATGACCGGTTTGTCGATTTTAAAACTTTAGTCGCAGTTAAAACCAAATGTAAAATATTAAATAAATAAAAGACTTAATTTAAAGCGTAAAGTAAATAACGATAATGAAATTGCGATAAATAAAAGTGCGATAAAATAAACTTGCGATAATTAAAAAGTACGATAATTAAAAGTGCAATTAAATACAATAACAAAAAATAAAAGTGCGATAATTAGTAGTGCAATTAAATATAAAATAAAGGAAATTAAATATGAAATAAAAGAATTATGCTTATTTAAACTTCCGTAATCATGATGTTTGACGTGTTGATTTTAGTTTTATTCCCATTGGTTAATTGTCCTTTGTCCTGGATTATTTAATATGTCCGTCTGGTTTTTGTCCATAACAGTCCGTCAGTCATAAATATAAAGTGCGAGTGTCCTCGTCAAATTATCCTTATACCCGAAGTTAAATATTCCAACTAATTGGGGACTTAAACTGTAACAAGATTTTAATACTTTGTTTAATAATTACACCAGGATGTCGACTGAGTGTAACCCAAGGTTTTAATACTTTGTTATCAATTATGCCAAGTGTCATTGTACATAATTTCACCCCTGTTTTAATAATTCTAGTGGCTATTAATCCATTCCCGTGTCCGGTTAAATGAACGATTATTCGTACATATAAATACCCCGCCCATCGTGTCCGATCGAGTGTAAATGGTTATTTATAGGGACGCCCAATTGTAAATCTTTATATTAACATTAACAAACTATCATTTAGTTAAACAAATATAAAGCTCATTAATAGCCCATAGTCTAATTTCCACAAGTGTCGTTCTTTTGTCCAAACCCCAATTATGGCACAAAGCCCAATTACCCAATTTTAATATTTTTAGCCCAATATCATGATTACTTCGGATTAAATAAGCATAATAATAACTTAGCTACGAGACATTAAATTAAAAAGGTTGAACATAACTTACAATGATTAAAAATAGCGTAGCGTTACACGGACAGAATTTCGACTTACACCCTTACAACATTTGCTAACACACCCTTATTATTATAAATTAAAATTAAAATTAAAATTATAATATAAATATAAATATTATACGTTGAATGAGGAGAAGAAAAAGATGTGTTTTTGTGGTGCACCAAAGCTCGATTTTTATAGGCATGTGGGCTGGAACTGTGCACCATGCGATCGCATGGATTTATGCCTTCCAGGCCATGCGATCGCATGGCCAGCTGGGGAGACTCAAAAGTCTTTGTTTTTTTATGCCGATGGTTTTTAAATATAATATATATATATATATATATATATATATATATATATATATATATATATATATATATATATATATATATATATATATATATATATAATTTTAAGAATTAATTATATATTATATTATATTCATGTGCATAGTTGACTTGAAATTTTTAGTCCGTTGCGTCGAGCGTTGAGAGTTGACTCTGGTCCCGGTTCCGGATTTTCGAACGTCCTTGCGAATAATTTAATATCTTGTACTTTGCGTTTTGAATCTTGTACTCTTGTAATTTTGAGACGTTTCTTATCAATAATTGGAACCTTATTGATTGTATTTTGTACTTTTGAGCTTTTTAGTCGTTTGCGTCTCCAATTCGTCGAATCTGTCTTTTGTCTTCACCTTTTATTATTTAAACGAATATCACTTGTAAATAGAACAATTGCAACTAAAAGCTTGTCTTTCTTGAGGAATAATGCTATGAAATATATGTTCGTTTTTAGCATTATCAAATATTCCCACACTTGAGCGTTGCTTGTCCTCAAGCAATATAGTCTTGAAATACTAGAATCACTTCTTTATTCTTCACACTTTGTACATCAGTGATTTCTTTACGGCGGTATAAACAATGGTAGTAACGATGTGGTTTACAGTCCCACATGACTATAAAATTTAGATCCATTAAGGAAATTGGATCTTTATGAAAACATTTGATCTTTTGAAAATTAAATCTAGTTTTTACCCTAGATAAGTTTTCCGGAATAACCCTTCACCGGTGTTTGCAAAATATTTTTGTGGGTTTGGTGGGTTTTAGATTTGAAAATTTTAGCTCAAAACTTGTGGTTTTGTGTCACCCACTTGCTAACCTTGTATTAGGAAAGCAACACGTCCAGTATACTTGCTCCGTACATTACCTTTCGGTAAACTACCGTCCGGTTGTAAAGGAAAGCGTTGAACAAGCAACTGTTAAGGCAATGTCCCCTGACATGCTTTTAATTATGGTCTATAACGTGTCGGACGCAATTACTATCCTTTGTAGGAGCAATTGTAAAGCTCACCCTTATAATTTTCCGGTCTGGCACAAGGTCCTGTCTTCGACCATGCTATGCAACCACCGTTCTTACGGTTGACACCCGATTTGGTTTAGGTGACCTAATGAATTCCAGGTGAATTCCTAGGATTTTACGTTCAATGGTAATGAACGCATTGAAAATGGGTTTTCAGAAAACAAATCGGTTTGTAATTTTGATCAAAATATTTTCTCGTTCAAGCTCGAGTTTAGATATCATTGAATTCCATGAGTTTGTAATTCTCAATCTTTAAGGTCAATCTCTAGGATTGAGTAATATCAGTCTTAAAAGCTGATTTTTGATCTTTAAAGGAGATTATCCTTTCTGGGGATCTGATTCATTAGTCTTATCAGGCTAATTTGCACGGTGCCCCCCATTGTACGAGATAAATCCTTCTCATGGTTAGGATAAATCTGACCACTTGGCGACCCTGTTTTATGCTGAGGTCCGTGGATTTCCTGCTGATTTTAGAGATGGCTTTTCTAGATTTTTCATCAACCTACAGCTGGTCTGGATGACAACTTCATGACCTAAATCAAGAAGCGCGTTTCTTTTTCGAAAGACTTTACTTCCTTTTAACGATGGAATTGATTTATCGTGTAGATCCATCTCTTCTTTTCTTTCATCTGGTAAAATAGTTTAGTTTAGTCCAAAGCAAAAGTATCTTCAATTATTTGTTACAGAAATATGTGACATATGTTTAAGATAACTTGGTAATTTTTCCCACACTTGGCTTTTATTTTCCTTTTTATTGTCCTCTATTCCATTTTAAATGAATTTTAACATTTTGGTTTGTTTCTCAATTTATGTCCTTTCCGAGGTAACAATAATTTCGGTGTTAACACCTAGTTTTATCGTTCATAAATATGTATAAACATGATTTTGAGTTCATTTAATTGAAAATTTTGAAAATTTTTACTAGAATTGGGTAGTCAGTATTTAAGACTAGGGCTGTTCTTTATCAGAGAGCACTAGATTCTAATACAACTACTACTTTAGTAGTATTTCTAATGGTAACCAAGTGTTTAAAGTAAAAAAAAAATTTAAAAATCCGAAAGAATTTAACCCCTTCCCACACTTAAGATCTTGCAATGCCCTCATTTGCAAGAAATCAGTAACAATTTAAATTATTGAGGGTGATTAGCGTAGAAAAATGATTAAATTTTACCAAAGTATCCAAACATATTGGCGTTTTTTTTTCTTCTGAATGATAAATGGTGCAAATCATTTGTTCATTCCGTCTGTTGTTACATCACATTTATCTTGTCGTCTTGTCGTCAAAATTAGTAGCTTTTGCTGAACTTAATGCCAGTCTTTGAAAATGCGCTGTTTTACCCTGTTTTGTACAATTTACAATATACATACATACAAATATAAACATGCATGGCAATTTGAAATGGGACTTAATATCCCACTTTCAAATCCTAAATGTGAAATATTAGTACACAATAATAATAAAAATGATAAAGATTACATAAGTATATTCAATAACATAAGTTTAAACATGAATAAGTAAAAAGATAAAAACATAAAAATCATATAAATAACCAAATGGAACTAAATCAGTCTGGATATGGGTTCCAGTTCATCTCGTCAGGTGGGTTCCATTGTTGGTTATAGGTGTTCTGATAGGCTTGGTTATAGTCATACCGGTTAAAGGGTGGTCAGATATCGGGGCTGTGTGGCGGAAAATGAGCAGGTCGAGTAGGTACATAGTTATTTGGTACCTGATATGATAGCTGGCTCATGATTTGGTGCTGATGAACTACCCAGCTATCATGTTGGCGTCGCCTATAATCCTCGTATACTCGCTCGGAGTTCCACTGCTTGTACATACTATGTCTGGCCGCGTTCGTCATTGCTTCCTCATCTATACGAACGTGGACGTCAAGAATAGCATCTCGAAAGACATCCCTAATGTCTTCCACCTCCTCCATTTCCTCGTCTGAGCCTCTCTCTACCTTCTGAGCCTCTCTCTACCTGAGGATGAGATCCCTCATAGGGTACTGCCTGGTTACGTCTACTTTTCAATACCTTAGCACCCACATAAACTTTCAATCCTAAGGGCTCAACCTGTTCTCTACAAAGCTGTAATGGATCCCCTTGGTTCCTATCAACACCTAAATACTCTCCAATGAGAGCAACAAAAATACCTCCTCCTATTATACTCCCGTCCTGCATTCCCTCTACCATTTTAGATAAATAAAAAGCAACACCGTAAGGGATATTGACAAAGCTTCTAGGATCCCGAATACACTTTAGGTAGAATAAATCATGTAAGGTAATTTTTTCTTTATTATGACCTCTCTGTGTAATCGAGTTAGCCAAAAATCTATGAATAATACGAAGCTCGGCTATGTCAATATGTGTATAGGAGTGTCCTCCTGCTCGTGTAAAAACATCAAAATGTGACATACGCCTCCAAATGGCGTCAGCGTCAAAGTTACTATCTACCCTTTCACCATAATGAATCAAATTTGTACAATCGGGTAATAGCAACTCACCAGGAGTATATATCTGTAAGGCCCTGGCCATGTTCAGCATGGACATTCTGTACATCCTACCGCCAAGGATAAACCTAAGAAATCTTCTATCATCTATTCTAACTATATTTGTATCAAGTGATACAGTACTCATCAACTCAACACACCATTCCTTATATACAGGTCTACGAATGGTGAAAAGACGTTCCCAATCTGTAAAAGAAGAACTGCCATACCTTTGTACCAAAAACTGTCTAACACGGTCAGCTAGATGGACTGTTTCCAAAGGGTCCCAATCGATTACCCTTGGCACCTCTACATTTTTTGTTACCAATTTGAATTTGTTCCTTTGATATGTCTCGTAATCTCTCCATCTCCTATCAAATCTCAGATTAGGATGCAGAGTGTGCTCAGGAATCGTTGGGAATTCTACTGGCGGCCTCATTGGAAATACTATGAATTCATCAACAAACTGTACCGGATCATAATAAGGTATGTGCTGATCAGGCTGTTGTTATAGTTCTTGTTGTGGTTCTTGTTCGTGTTGCATTTCTGGTTCTGGTTCTGGTTCTGGTGCTGGTGCTGGTCATCTAGATGATGATGCTCCTGAACCTCCAGTATCGGCTTTCTGCAAAACACATTAAACACAAAATTTGTGCATCCAAATATGCATTAGTGTTAGCAAAATAACAACTTAAAACAATCACTATAACATGTTAAATCAAAATTAAACTTATACACATTTTCACAATTTTTCACAATTCTACACTTTTCAAATAAGCACATATGAAAATGTATACAAAATTCATAAGCATTTAACTCAAATATCATGTCAAAATAGTCATTACTAATAATTAAACAAGTTTCAAATGGCAAATATATCAAATTAATTAAGTTCATGAATTTTGGACTTAAAAAGTCCACTTTAATCTCTAAAAATCATATTTAGGATCAATGTTTGGATCATTTAACTATCTAAACATGTTACACTACTCAATTTAGCAATAATTCATGACAAAAATTGACCATAACCTGTTTATATCAAAAAGCCCCAAATTGCTCAAGAACACTAACCATAGATTTCTAAAAATTTTGAAATTTTTGGCTTCAAATCATGTTAAATAGCATCAATCTAGGTTATACATGCATAAAATACTAACAATTTAACACTAATTACACTAGAAATTAACAAAATTGCATTAGGTAAAAAATTGATAATTATCACAAAAACTAGGAATTTATAGAGTTTAGGGGTGTAATTTTTACCATTTTGCTGAAAAATGAGAATCTAGGCATGATTAGAGCAAGAAAAATAACGAATTATGATGGATTTTGGTGAATTTTGATGAAGATTTGAGAGTATTTTCGTATGTGTTGTGTGTGTGTTGGTGTGAGGCAGAAGCAGGTCGACTGGGACTTTTGTGTCTGGCCTGATTTCTAGGGCCATGCGATCGCATGGCTGCAAAGGCCAAACTCCATGCGATCGCATGGAGTCCCGGGTACAGTACTTTGCCCCTTTTTTTTTTTTTTTACTGTTTTTGGCATACTTTAATTCAATAAGATTAAAAATAATGATAATAAAAGTTCTCGTCCCTCCCTCGGGTAAAGCAATTTCGGTTCAACGACCTAGTCTTCAACTCACGACGAATTTTAAAAATCATATTTTTAACTTAGCGAAATAAAGTAAATTTTTGTTTTTAAATTCACACCAAACTTAAATTTAAAATGCATAAAAATAAAATTCATATTTTAAAAATTAAAAATTCAAACAAAAATTATATTATATTTTTGTTATTATACATACAAACTTAAAAATATTAATTTTTTAAATATTTACAAACTTAAATATATTGATTTTACAAAGTTCAAAATATTAATTTAATATTTATATATTAATTTTAAAAACATGGTAAAAAATAAAATTAAAAATCTTTTTGGCTTTTATCTCACTTTAATCAATCAAATATTATCAAAAATATATGCCCCTCTTTTCGGTAAAGTAATTTCGGTTTCATGACCTAATTTAACTCATGACGAATTTTTGAAATATTTTGGGTTGATTGATTAAAGAATTTATACCTTAAGAATAAACGTTAAATTTCGCAGTGATGTAATAAATTTTTGTATGATATCAATAATTTCGGTCGCCAAACCTAATTTCATTCAATACCAATTTAATACTTTATAGCGAACAAATTAGCGTTTATTATCAACAGGTTAAAAATAAAAATAAAAAAAATTAAAAACTGTACAGACTTACCTGTGAGATAGTATTCTTAGTTATATGATCTATCCCATTCATAAGATAGTCGGTTTAATTGGTTTTCCATAGCTACATAGGCGTAACCTCGAGCATTCAGTGTTTTTTCTTCTAAACATATGAACGGTCCATCTCTGCATAAAGTAACAAATTCGGTATTTGAATAGGTTTGATTATTTAAACATTTACCTCCATGTGACCATTTTCCGCATTTGTGACATCTTTCAAGGTGTCGTGCTCTTCTTTTCGCTGCGGATTTTGATTTTCCTTTACCAAATTGTAACTTATTATCTTCGCATCTGGATTCTTTTCTTACTCCGTCCAATCTTTCTCTGATTACTGATACTATTTCACTCGAAAGTGTGTCATTATTACGTTTAGTGATCAAAGCGTGTAGCATTAGACCATGGTTTAGTTCACAGGAAGTCTTCATTTCGTAAAAACCTAAAAAAATAAAAAATTCAGAATGGGGGGAGAAGACTAGTTCTTTAGGGTCTGCTAGGGAAAGACCATTCGGGTTCCATTTTCGAGAACTACACGAAAACAGAAAATCTAACTCTAACAGAAATACATATTATCCTTTAAAGACTTGATTCTCCCCACACTTAGTTAGCTGTGGTATCGAAATTGTGATTAACTTCGTTGTCGACTTCCATCGGATTATCTATGTAATGTTTAACTCTGTGACCATTAACTTTAAATTCAATTCCATTTGAATTTATTAATTCTATCGTTCCGTATGGGAAAACTCTTTTGACTATGAATGGTCCAGACCATCTTGATTTTAATTTTCCAGGAAATAGCTTGAATTGTGAATTGAAAAGAAGAACTCTGTCTCCTTCTTTAAATTCTTTTGAACTTCTGATTCTTTTATCATGCCGTTTCTTCGTTCTTTCCTTATAGATTAACGAATTTTCGTGTGCTTCATGTCTTAATTCTTCTAATTCGTTTAATTGACTTAATCGTAGACATCCAGCTTCATGTAAATCAAGATTACATGTCTTCAAAGCCCAAAATGCTTTATGTTCAATTTCTACTGGAAGATGACATGCTTTTCCATAAACGAGTCTAAAAGGTGTGGTTCCAATTGGAGTTTTGTAGGCTGTTCTAAAAGCCCAGAGTGCATCCTCCAATTTAATGGACCATTCCTTCGGATTTGATCCTACGGTTTTCTCTAGAATACGTTTTAAAGCTCGGTTAGTATTTTCAACTTGTCCACTTGTTTGTGGATGATATGCGGTGGAGATTTTATGAGTTACTCCATATCTTTTGAGAACTTTCTCAAGTTGATTATTACAGAAATGAGTACCCCGATCACTTATTAAAGCTTTCGGTGTTCCAAACCTTGCAAAAAGACGTTTTAAAAAGTTAACTACAACTCGTGCATCGTTAGTTGGGAAAGCTTGTGCTTCCGCCCATTTAGATACATAATCAATGGCTACGAGAATATAGAGATTATTATGAGATTTTGGAAATGGACCCATAAAGTCAATACCCCAAATGTCAAATACTTCGCATACTTGAATGACATTTTGTGGCATTTCATCACGTTGACTTATTTTTCCGGCCCTTTGACAAGCATCACAGGATTTGCAAAGAAGGTGAGCATCTTTGTAAATTGTAGGCCAATAGAATCCAGCATCATAAACTTTTCTTGCTGTTAGTTGAGGCCCATAATGCCCTCCTGTTGGTCCTGTGTGACAATGGTTTAAAATTTTACTAGCTTCATCTCCGAATACACATCGGCGTATTATTCCATCGGGACAACTTTTAAACAAATGTGGATCTTCCCAGAAATAGTGTTTTATATCACTGAAGAATTTCTTTCGTTTTTGGTACGATAATCCTTTTTCAAGGAATCCACATACTAAGTAGTTTGCATAGTCTGCAAACCATGGAATTTCAGTATAATCTATCTTCAATAGATATTCATCAGGAAAGTTGTCTTGTATGGCCGATTCATTTAGAACTTCTAATTCAGGATTTTCAAGACGAGAAAGATGATCAGCGGCGAGATTTTCTGCTCCTCTTTTATCTCGGATTTCAATATCGAACTCTTGTAAGAGTAAGATCCAACGGATTAATCTTGGTTTGGCATCTTGTTTCGAAAATAGGTATCTAAGAGCAGAATGGTCGGTATAGACCACCGTTTTTGCTAGAACGAGATATGAACGAAATTTGTCAAAAGTAAAGACAATAGCAAGGAGTTCTTTTTTAGTAGTTATGTAATTCATTTGTGCTCCTTGTAACGTCTTACTAGCATAATATATAGGTTGAAATCATTTTTCAATCCTTTGTCCTATAACGGCTCCCATTGAAAAATCACTTGCATCGCACATTAGTTCAAACGATAGATTCCAATTTGGTGTTATCATGATCGGCGCATTAGTGAGTTTCTCTTTAAGAATATTAAAAGATTTGATACATTCATCTGAAAAGATGAATGGAGCATCCTTTTCTAGGAGTTTATTCATAGGAGTGGCAATTTTAGAAAAAACTTTTATGAAACGTCGGTAAAAACCGACATGCCCTAGAAAACTCCTAACTCCTCTAACATTGGTGGGATGTGGAAGTTTAACAATTACATCTACTTTAGCTCTATCCACTTCAATTCCTTCTTTTGAAATTTTATGTCCAAGAACGATGCCTTCTTTAACCATGAAATGGCATTTCTCCCAATTAAGTACTAGATTTGATTGTTCGCATCTAATCAGCATTCGTTCAAGATTAGCTAGACATGATTCAAATGTATCACCGAAGACTGAAAAGTCATCCATGAAAACTTCCATGCATTCTTCTATCATGTCGTGAAAAATCGCCATCATGCACCTTTGAAAGGTTGCAGGGGCGTTGCAAAGTCCAAATGGCATGCGTTTGTAAGCAAAAGTACCATAAGGGCACGTGAATGTGGTTTTCTCTTGATCTTCGGGTACTATTGGAATTTGAAAATATCCGGAAAAACCATCAAGAAAAAATAGTAACTATTTCCGGCTAATCTTTCCAACATTTGATCAATAAAAGGTAAGGGAAAGTGATCTTTTCTGGTGGCGTCATTTAATTTTCTATAATCAATACAAACACGCCATCCTGTTACAGTCCTAGTAGGAATAAGCTCATTTTTTTCATTTGTAATGACAGTCATGCCACCCTTTTTAGGCACGCATTGAACTGGGCTTACCCATGGACTATCAGAGATTGGATAAATTAAACCTGCATCTAGCAGTTTAATAATTTCTTTTTTAACTACATCTTGCATATTCGAATTTAGTCTTCGTTGGCGTTGCACATACGTTTTATGACCTTCTTCCATAAGGATTTTATGTGTGCAATACGAAGGACTTATTCCTTTTATATCATGAATCTTCCATGCAATGGCTGGTTTATGAGCTTTCAACACAGAAATGAGTTGAGATTTTTCATTTTCAGTAAGAGAAGACGATATTATTACAGGTAATTCAGATTCACCATGTAAATAAGCGTATTTCAAATGGTTTGGAAGTGGCTTTAACTCTAATGTCGGAGGTTCTTCTATCGATGATTTGTATCGATATCTGTCTTCTTCTT
Organism: Rutidosis leptorrhynchoides; assembly: GCF_046630445.1. Lineage (NCBI taxonomy): Eukaryota > Viridiplantae > Streptophyta > Magnoliopsida > Asterales > Asteraceae > Rutidosis > Rutidosis leptorrhynchoides. The sequence goes on from NC_092337.1 coordinate 87,287,112, forward strand.
TTAGCATTTGAATTTCTTCTGTTGTTGGTTCATATCCATTAGCTATAAGTGTAGCTAAGATTTCAGCTTCATCAATTGGTTCATTACCTTCTCCTAAAGAACATTCTCCTGTTCCTTGTAATTCTGGAAATTCTTCTAACAATTCTGCATGTGAATCTATAGTTTGAATATAATAACATGTATCATCTGCAGATTGCGGTTGTTGCATTGCTCTATCAACTGAAAAGGTAACACTCTCATCCTCTATACTTAGGGTCAGTTTCTTACCAAACACGTCTATCATTGCTTTAGCCGTGTTTAAGAATGGTCTTCCTAATATGAGAGGAACTTGAGAATCTTTTTCCATGTCCAGAACAACAAAATCTACTGGAAATACTAAAGTACCAACTTTAACTAGCATGTTCTCCATTATCCCTCTAGGATATTTTATTGATCGATCGGCTAGTTGTTTACTTATTCTGGTTGGTTTCAATTCTCCAAGGTCTAGTTTAGTGTATAGTGAATACGGCATTAAATTTATACTAGCACCTAAGTCTGCTAATGCTTCTATTGAACTAAGACTACCCAGAAAACATGGAATTGTGAAACTTCCTGGATCAGATAATTTTTCTGGTATCTTATTCAACAGCACTGCTGAACAATTAGCATTCATAGTAACAGCCGAGGGTTCTTCCATTTTCTTTCTATTTGAGATTAGATCTTTCAAGAATTTAGCATATCTAGGCATTCCTGAAATCACATCAATGAAAGGAAGATTTACATTTATCTGTTTAAACATGTCCAAGAATTTGGATTGCTTGGCTTCAAGCTAAGGGGTATATAAAATAGCTTAAATTTTACTAGGAAATACTATTAAATACGATACAATTTTACACAAGATATTTATTTATTTATTGAATGGATATACTTAAACCTTGCTACAACACTTATAAGCAGTGTACCTAATCGTACAGTAGTGTAGTTTTTAGTAAGTCCGGTTCGTTCCACAGGGAATCTTTTTCACAAAGCTTAACGCTATATTAGTTTAAATTTATAAAAATACGAATATATATATAAGTAATATTATTATTTTAAAGGGGGGTTTTTACCGTTTAATGACCGGTTTGTCGATTTTAAAACTTTAGTCGCAGTTAAAACCAAATGTAAAATATTAAATAAATAAAAGACTTAATTTAAAGCGTAAAGTAAATAACGATAATGAAATTGCGATAAATAAAAGTGCGATAAAATAAACTTGCGATAATTAAAAAGTACGATAATTAAAAGTGCAATTAAATACAATAACAAAAAATAAAAGTGCGATAATTAGAAGTGAAATTAAATATAAAATAAAGGAAATTAAATATGAAATAAAAGAATTATGCTTATTTAAACTTCCGTAATCATGATGTTTGACGTGTTGATTTTAGTTTTATGCCCATGGGTTAATTGTCCTTTGTCCTGGATTATTTAATATGTCCGTCTGGTTTTTGTCCATAACAGTCCGTCAGTCATAAATATAAAGTGCGAGTGTCCTCGTCAAATTATCCTTATACCCGAAGTTAAATATTCCAACTAATTGGGGACTTAAACTGTAACAAGATTTTAATACTTTGTTTAATAATTACACCAGGATGTCGACTGAGTGTAACCCAAGGTTTTAATACTTTGTTATCAATTATGCCAAGTGTCATTGTACATAATTTCACCCCTGTTTTAATAATTCTAGTGGCTATTAATCCATTCCCGTGTCCGGTTAAATGAACGATTATTCGTACATATAAATACCCCGCCCATCGTGTCCGATCGAGTGTAAATGGTTATTTATAGGGACGCCCAATTGTAAATCTTTATATTAACATTTACAAACTATCATTTAGTTAAACAAATATAAAGCTCATTAATAGCCCATAGTCTAATTTCCACAAGTGTCGTTCTTTTGTCCAAACCCCAATTATGGTACAAAGCCCAATTACCCAATTTTAATATTTTTAGCCCAATATCATGATTACTTCGGATTAAATAAGCATAATAATAACTTAGCTACGAGACATTAAATTAAAAAGGTTGAACATAACTTACAATGATTAAAAATAGCGTAGCGTTACACGGACAGAATTTCGACTTACACCTTTACAACATTTGCTAACACACCCTTATTATTATAAATTAAAATTAAAATTATAATATAAATATAAATATTATACGTTGAATGAGGAGAAGAAAAAGATGTGTTTTTGTGGTGCACCAAAGCTCGATTTTTATAGGCATGTGGGCTGGAACTGTGCACCATGCGATCGCATGGATTTATGCCTTCCAGGCCATGCGATCGCATGGCCAGCTGGGGAGACTCAAAAGTCTTTGTTTTTTTATGCCGACGGTTTTTAAATATAATATATATATATATATATATATATATATATATATATATATATATATATATATATATATTAATTTTAAGAATTAATTATATATTATATTATATTCATGTGCATAGTTGACTTGAAATTTTTAGTCCGTTGCGTCGAGCGTTGAGAGTTGACTCTGGTCCCGGTTCCGGATTTTCGAACGTCCTTGCGAATAATTTAATATCTTGTACTTTGCGTTTTGAATCTTGTACTCTTGTAATTTTGAGACGTTTCTTATCAATAATTGGAACTTTATTGATTGTATTTTGTACTTTTGAGCTTTTTGGTCGTTTGCGTCTCCAATTCGTCGAATCTGTCTTTTGTCTTCACCTTTTATTATTTAAACGAATATCACTTGTAAATAGAACAATTGCAACTAAAAGCTTGTCTTTCTTGAGGAATAATGCTATGAAATATATGTTCGTTTTTAGCATTATCAAATATTCCCACACTTGAGCGTTGCTTGTCCTCAAGCAATATAGTCTTGAAATACTAGAATCACTTCTTTATTCTTCACACTTTGTACATCAGTGATTTCTTTACGGCGGTATAAACAATGGTAGTAACGTTGTGGTTTACAGTCCCACATGACTATAAAATTTAGATCCATTAAGGAAATTGGATCTTTATGAAAACATTTGATCTTTTGAAAATTAAATCTAGTTTTTACCCTAGATAAGTTTTCCGGAATAACCCTTCACCGGTGTTTGCAAAATATTTTTGTGGGTTTGGTGGGTTTTTGATAAGGCTAAAAATGAACACATATTTCATTGCATTATCCCCCAAGAAAGACAAGATTTTAGTTGCAATTGTTCCATTTTCAAGTAATATTCGTTTATATTAAATAAGTGCGAAGACAAAAGGCGAAAACGACGAATTGAAGACAGAAAGGTCCAAAAAGCTCAAAAGTACAAGATACAATCAAAAAGGTTCAAATTATTGATGAAGAACGTCTAAAAATGACAAGAGTACAAGTTACAAAACGCAAAGTACAAGATATAAAATTGTACGAAAGGGCGTTCGAAAATCCGGAACCGAGGCATGAACCAACTTTCAGCGCTCGACGCAACGGTGTAAAAATTACGAGTCAACTATGCACAAGAATAAAATATAATATTTAAATAATTCATAATAAGAATAATATTAAATAATAAAAAGTTGTTAATTGAGCATAGTTCAGGGGTCGTAAATGAAAATTCAATTTCATATTTTGCCTATAAAAGGCGATGATTTACGATCAAAATAAGAAACGACCTTTTTCTATCAATTTTCTATCGATCCATCTATCTATTATCAATATCTATATTCTATATCTCTATCATAATGTTAACTTAATAAGATATAACAATAATCTTAATTTTAATTTTAAATTATGATAATAATAAGATTTATGATAGAGATCGTTTGAGTGTGTAAGTCGAAATTCTGTCCGTGTAACGCTACGCTATTTTTAATCATTGTAAGTTATGTTCAACCTTTTTACATTAATGTCTCGTAGCTAAGTTATTATTATGCTTATTTAAAACAAAGTAATCATGATGTTGGGCTAATTACTAAAATTGGGTAATTGGGCTTTGTACCATAATTGGGGTTTGGACAAAAGAACGACACTTGTGGAAATTAGACTATGGGCTATTAATGGGCTTTATATTTGTTTAACTAAATGATAGTTTGTTAATGTTAATATAAAGATTTACAATTGGGCGTCCCTATAAATTACCATATACACTCAATCGGACACGATGGGCGGGGTATTTATATGTACGAATAATCGTTCATTTAACCGGACACGGGAATGGATTAATAGCCACTAGAATAATTAAAACAGGGGTGAAATTATGTACAAGGACACTTGGTATAATTGATAACAAAATATTAAAACCTTGGGTTACACTCAGTCGACATCCTGGTGTAATTATTAAACAAAGTATTAAAATCTTGTTACAGTTTAAGTCCCCAATTAGTTGGAATATTTAACTTCGGGTATAAGAATAATTTGATGAGGACACTCGCACTTTATATTTATGACTGATGGACTGTTATGGACAAAAACCAAACGGACATATTAAATAATTCAGGACAAAGGACAATTAACCCATGGGCATAAAACTAAAATCAACACGTCAAACATCATGATTACGGAAGTTTAAATAAGCATAATTCTTTTATTTCATATTTAATTTCCTTTATTTTATATTTAATTGCACTTCTAATTATCGCATTTTTTTAATTATCGCAAGTTTATTTTATCGCACTTTTATTATTCGCAATTTCATTATCGTTATTTACTTTATGCTTTAATTTAAGTCTTGTATTTATTTTTAATATTTTACATTTGGTTTTAACTGCGACTAAAGTTTTAAAATCGACAAACCGGTCATTAAACGGTAAAAAACCCCCCTTTTATAATAATAATACTACTAGTACATATATATTTTATTTTTGTATTTTTACAAATATTGTGTGTAAAAATATAGCGTTAAACTTCACTAGCTCCCTGTGGAACGAACCGGACTTACTAAAAACTACACTACTCTACGATTAGGTACATTGCCTATAAGTGTTGTAGCAAGGTTTAAGTATATCCCATCCGTAAATTAATAAAACTTGTGTCATATTTTGTAGTATTTTGTATTAAAAATAATACTATTTCGTACCCTCACGCTACATCATCAAGTTTTTGGCGCCGCTGCCGGGGACCGCTAAAACGCTATATTTTTAATTTATATTTGTGAAAATATAAGTTTGTAAAAAAAAAAAAAAAAACATTTAAAAAAAAACGTTTAAAAAAAAACGTAAAAAAAAAAAAAAACGTAAAAAAAAAAAAACGTAAAAAAAAAAAACAAAAACGTAAAAAAAAAAAACGTAAAAAAAAAAAAACACGAGTTTTGAGCCTGCATAGTTTTGAATCTGCATCAGTTTTGAGCCTGCATAATTTTGAATCTGCATCGGTTTTGAACCTGCATCAACTTTTGAACTTGCATTCAATTTTGAATCTGCACTCCCATTTTGAGCCTGCATATAAAAAAAAAAAAATTATAAAAAAAATATATTTTTTTAAGATTTTGTCTATAAAAAAAAATGTTTTTTTTTAGTTTTATTACCTTTAAATTTTTAGACTATAGTCGCAACTTTTAGTATTAAGTTTAGTTTTGCCATAATTATTTTCTTATTTTTATTTTTCGACGCCTTTTACCTATGTATCAATTACAATTCCAATTAGTAATCTCTATTTGTAGTTTTAATTTTAAGATAGTGATAGTTATAAGGTTGGATTAATCGCGTGTTTTTAAAGTCTTATAAGCCACTCTTCGCCTTTTTCGTTTTTCGACACTTTTCGACGCGCAATCTATTTCTTCCTTATTTCTCGTCATTCTAGTTATAGGACATAGAATTTTATCTACATCTAATCTAATATTTCTTAAACGGAAAGAGAAATTATTTAAGCGGTTAAGTTAATAGACGTTGACATTTTTCTGGTTCGTAGTAATAGTTGGATTTGTACGTGGACCGGGTTGTTGGAGCCAAACAGTCCTCAATTATATTGAGACCAAACGAATCCTGCCCCTCTGCTGCATCTTTTGGTTATTCGAAACGTGGGCAAAAATCAGAAAAGTCTATTAATTGGATAGCTTATTTAAGTTTTTCTTATTATTTTTATAACTAATAGGATATTCTGTGAATGCACCGAGCAAGACGTTCACCGCCTGTCATACGATCACCGCCTGTAACTCGATCAAGGCATTTAGCCAATATTGTCGCCGTTGATTTTTCTTTAGAATCATCATCTAATCAAACAAGAACTCCAACTCAAATTTCCGATAATCCATCTTTTGAACCCGATTTCACAACTGAGAACCCGGAGGATATTCAAGGACAATTCCAAGATCCTGAACCACTAATTATTCCTCCTGAACTACAAACCGTTAAATCAGAGTCCTCTAGTGATTCGTATTCAACGAATTCAATTATGGAAAATCTAGAACCTCTAAGTATGGAAGATCGAATGAGAGCTAAACGCACCGGCCAAGGTCACGCAATTACTCATCCAGACATTAATGCACCAGATTATGAAATCAAAGGACAAATTCTACACATGGTGACTAATCAATGCCAATTTAGTGGTGCGCCGAAGGAAGATCCTAATGAACATCTACGTACCTTTAATAGGATCTGCACACTATTTAAAATCCGAGAAGTTGAAGACGAACAAATCTATCTCATGTTATTTCCCTGGACTTTAAAGGGAGAAGCCAAAGATTGGTTAGAATCGTTACCTGAAGGGGCGATTGACACATGGGATGTTTTAGTTGAAAAATTTCTTAAACAATTCTTTCCGGCATCCAAAGTCGTGAGACTTCAGGGAGAAATTGTTACGTTCGCGCAAAATCCAAATGAAACATTATATGAGGCGTGGACAAGATTCGGAAGGATGTTGAGAGGATGTCCTCAACATGGATTAGATACTTTTCAAATAGTACAAATCTTCTATAAAGGCGTAGACATCGCCACACGAAAAGACATCGACATAACCGCTGGTGGATCCATTATGAAGAAAACCGCAACTGAAGCTTACAAAATTATTGATAACACAGCCTCCCACTCGCATGAGTGGCACCAAGAAAAAGATATCTTTCGATCATCTAAAGCGGCTAGAGCCGATTCTAGCCATGACTTTGATTCCGTTTCCGCAAAAATAGATGCTTTCGAAAGATGAATGGAAAAGATGAATAAAGATATTCATGCAATACGAATCAGTTGTGAGCAATGCGGTGGATCACACTTATTGAAAGATTGTCACATTGAACCAACGATGGAACAACGAGAGAATGTTTCCTATATGAACCAAAGGCCGGGAAATAATTATCAAAATAATTATCAACCGCCAAGGCTAAACTTAAATCGAAATCAAAACATTCTTTACAATCCAAAAGGACCCGAAAATAACTGGTATAACCAACAAGGTCCGAATAACCAACCGACTCAAAACAACACTTTCAATCAACAAAGACCTAGCTTGTATAAACCACCACAACAACCCGAAGAGAAAAAGCCAAATCCAGAAGAAATGATGGCAAAGCTAATTGAATCTCAAACACAATTCATTACATCTCAAACCCAAACGAACGAGAGGTTTGATCAATCATTAAGAACTCAACAAGCTTCCATTTTGAATCTTGAAAAACACGTAGGTACTCTTGCTAGCATGATGAGTGAGAGGGAACAAGGAAAGCTACCGAGTAATACTGAAGTAAATCCTCGGAATGAGAATGTTAATATGGTTTCAACGAATTCTGAAAAACCAGCACCAGAAGATGGGAAGGTTTTAGATGAGAGTAACAATGAAGAAGTTACAACACCACCACCACCCGAGTATGTAAAGCCAGTAGTGGCACCATACAAACCACCCATCCCGTTTCCAAGAAAAGTAGTTGAGTATGAGCAAGTAATAGGTAATAAAGATTGTGATACCTCTGGAAAGAAGAAGAAGAAAAAGAATAAGAAAGTACAAGAAACAAAAACCGTAGAAGTAAACCCGGTGAATACAGTTCCACCAAAACCTCCACCTAGAGTAGGTGATCCGGGTGAATTTATTGTTCCTTGTCTACTTAGTGATTGTGTTATGTATGATGCACTAGCAGATTTAGGTGCAAGTGTGAGTGTTATGCCTCTGTCCTTATATAAGAGATTAGGTGTAGGTAAGTTAAGTCCAATGGATATGAGTATTCGACTCTTTGATCAAACCATTAAACACCCAGTTGGAATTGCTGACAACCTACCCATTCAAGTAGGTAATTTAACCTTTCTAGTCGAATTCATTGTCATTAACATAGAAGAGGACCCAAACATTCCTCTAATTTTAGGTCGACCATTCTTAGCGTCCACCAAGGCGTTCTTTGATGTAGGAAATGGAAGAATGACACTTAAAAGTGGTGACAAATCGATCACCTTTATGATTCGAAAGTCTAAATCTCCACCAACCAAAACCGTTGAACCAGTAAAAACGATTGGTAAGAACCATGTTGTTTTACCAACTCCAACGGTAGTGCTTAATAATAATGAAACGCCTAAGTGTGGGGAAGATGAAGTAACACCTAATGATGACCTGATAATAAAGAACCCCGTTGTTGATACGAAATTAAATGATCCCGTTATTAATAGTTCAATGAAGAAACCTATTAAACGGATTCGCGATGCTAGAAGTAAGGGGAACTTTAAGTTATGTAACCGATTAGTATCCAATCTATCGCCTAAAGAAAAGGTGAAGCTAGTTGAAATTGTGGATATTACACAGGAATCCGACCAACGGCTTAAAGAGAAAGTCACAGATATGCAAGTTGATTATGGGCCAAGAGAAATTTACGATAAAGCTAATCACAATTTCGACACCACAGCTACCTAAGTGTGGGGAGATTCAAGTGTTCTAAGAAAATGCTCTCTAGAGATAGTTGTTCTGTTCTCGTGTAGTTTCGAGAATGGAATCTGATTGGTCTTTTCCGCTAGCAGACACTAAAGAACTAGTTTTCTCCCCCCATTCTAAATTTTTTGTTTTATAGTTTTTTTTTATGAAATTAATATGCTTTTTAAATTTAAGTTTTGTGTGTTTTTTTTTTTTTAAAAAAAAAAAAACAAAATTTACTTTATTTCATTAAGTTGAAAAAAAAAATGCTTTCTAAAATTTGTCGTGAGTTAAAGACTAGGTCGTTGAGCCGAAATTGCTTTACCCGAGGGTGGGACGGCAAATTTTATTATCATTATTTTTAATTTTATTGATCTAAAGTATGCCAAAATTTTTTTTTTTAGATTTTATAAATTTTTGAATGTGGGGTAATATACCCAACTTCAAAAATATGTATATGTGTTTGTATTTTATCATGTAAACAACAGGGTAAAACAGCGCACTTTTAAAGAATGTCATTAAGTTCAGCAAAAGATTCTAATTTTGACGACAAGACGCAAAATATCAAATGTGATATAAAACATGTTTGCAAACTCGGTATTTCCAATAAATTTTCTACACTAATCACCCTCATGAATTTATAATTAGAGTCTGATTTCATGCAAATGAGGGCATTGCATGATCTTAAGTGTGGGGAAGGGTTATAAATTCTCTCGGGTTTACACTTGGTTTATTTGCCAAATTTTGCGAAAATTTGAAAAATTTTCAACTAAATGAAATCAAAATCATGTTTATATATATTTATGAACGATGAAAACTAGGTGTTAATACCGAAATTATCGTTACCTCAGAAAGGACATAAATTGAGAAACAACCTAAAATGCTTGAATTCATTTAAAATGGAATAAAGGAGAATAAAAAGGCAAAGAAAGAAACTAAGTGTGGGGAGAATGTACAAAGTTATTCAATTAAAAACTATATATCACATATTTTTGTACAAGATTATTGCAGGTACTTTTGTTTTGGATGATACTAATCAGTTTTACCCGATTTACTATAATACTTTTGAAAGAAAGATGGATCTACACGATGAATCAATTTCATCATTTAAAGGAAGTAAAGTCTTCCGAAAAAGACACGCGCTTCTTGATTTAGGTCATGAAGTTGTCGTCCAGACCAGCTGTAGGTTGACGAAAAATCTAGAAAAGTCATCTCTAAAATCAGCAGGAAATCCACGGACCTCAGCATCAAACAGAGTCGCCAAGTGGTCAGATTTATCCTAACCATGAGAAGGATTTATCTCGTACAATGGGGGGCACCGTGCAAATTAGCTTGATAAGACTAATGAATCAGATCCCCAGAAAGGATAATCTCCTTAAAGATTAAAAATCAGCTGTTAAGACTGATATTAATCAATCCTTGAGATTGACCTTAAAGATTGAGAATTCAAACTCATGGAATTCGATGATATCTAAACTCGAGCTTGAACGAGAAAATATTTTGATCAAAAATTATAAACCGATTTATTTTTTGAAAAACCATTTTCAATGCGTTCATTACCATTGAACGTAAAATCCTAGGAATTCACCTGGAATTCATTAGGTCACCTGAACAAAATCGGGTGTCAACCGTAAGAACGGTGGTTGCATAGCATGGTTGGAGACAGGACCTTGTGCCAGACCGAAAAATTATAGGATGATCTTTACTATCGCTCCTACCAAGGATAGTTCTAGCATCCGACACGTTAATAAGACCATAATCATCTGCATGTCACGGGACATTGCCTTAACAGTTTCTTGTTCATCGCTTTCCTTTACAACCGGACGGTAGTTTACCGAAAGGTAATATACGGAACAAGTAAACTGGATGTGTGCTTTCCGATACCGGGATAGCAGTGGATTACACGAACCTAAAAGTTTTTAGCCAAAATATTGATCCACAAATATATTTTGCAACACCGATGATGGATCAAATCAGAAAACTTGTCTAGAGTAAAAGCTAGCTTGAATTTTCAAAAGATCAAATGTTTTCATAAAGATCCAATTTCCTTAAGGATCTACATTTTCATAGTCATGTGGGACTGTAAACCGCCTTTCAAATGTGCACTTTGCTTTGGAAACCGAAAGTAAATCAGCTATTTGATTGCAAGTGTCGTTGTCCTAAACCCAAGGCAACTGTGGATGACACACCCACCTTTAACCATATCGTTACTATCATTGTTTATACCGTTCTATCAAAATCACTGATGTACAAAGTGTGAAGAATAAAGAAGTGATTCGTGTGATGTATTATATTATTTCAAGACTGTATTGCTTGAGGACAAGCAACGCTCAAGTGTGGGGATATTGATAAGGCTAAAAATGAACACATATTTCATTGCATTATCCCCCAAGAAAGACAAGATTTTAGTTGCAATTGTTCCATTTTCAAGTAATATTCGTTTATATTAAATAAGTGCGAAGACAAAAGGCAAAAACGACGAATTGAAGACAGAAAGGTCCAAAAAGCTCAAAAGTACAAGATACAATCAAAAAGGTTCAAATTATTGATGAAGAACGTCTAAAAATGACAAGAGTACAAGTTACAAAACGCAAAGTACACGATATAAAATTGTACGAAAGGGCGTTCGAAAATCCGGAACCGAGGCATGAACCAACTTTCAGCGCTCGACGCAACGGTGTAAAAATTACGAGTCAACTATGCACAAGAATAAAATATAATATTTAAATAATTCATAATAAGAATAATATTAAATAATAAAAAGTTGTTAATTGAGCATAGTTCAGGGGTCGTAAATGAAAATTCAATTTCATATTTTGCCTATAAAAGGCGATGATTTACGATCAAAATAAGAAACGACCTTTTTCTATCAATTTTCTATCGATCCATCTATCTATTATCAATATCTATATTCTATATCTCTATCATAATGTTAACTTAATAAGATATAACAATAATTTTAATTTTAATTTTAAATTATGATAATAATAAGATTTATGATAGAGATCGTTTGAGTGTGTAAGTCGAAATTCTGTCCGTGTAACGCTACGCTATTTTTAATCATTGTAAGTTATGTTCAACCTTTTTACATTAATGTCTCGTAGCTAAGTTATTATTATGCTTATTTAAAACGAAGTAATCATGATGTTGGGCTAATTACTAAAATTGGGTAATTGGGCTTTGTACCATAATTGGGGTTTGGACAAAAGAACGACACTTGTGGAAATTAGACTATGGGCTATTAATGGGCTTTATATTTGTTTAACTAAATGATAGTTTGTTAATGTTAATATAAAGATTTACAATTGGGCGTCTCTATAAATTACCATATACACTCAATCGGACACGATGGGCGGGGTATTTATATGTACGAATAATCATTCATTTAACCGGACACGGGAATGGATTAATAGCCACTAGAATAATTAAAACAGGGGTGAAATTATGTACAAGGACACTTGGTATAATTGATAACAAAATATTAAAACCTTGGGTTACACTCAGTCGACATCCTGGTGTAATTATTAAACAAAGTATTAAAATCTTGTTACAGTTTAAGTCCCCAATTAGTTGGAATATTTAACTTCGGGTATAAGAATAATTTGATGAGGACACTCGCACTTTATATTTATGACTGATGGACTGTTATGGACAAAAACCAAACGGACATATTAAATAATTCAGGACAAAGGACAATTAACCCATGGGCATAAAACTAAAATCAACACGTCAAACATCATGATTACGGAAGTTTAAATAAGCATAATTCTTTTATTTCATATTTAATTTCCTTTATTTTATATTTAATTGCACTTCTAATTATCTCATTTTTTTTAATTATCGCAAGTTTATTTTATCGCACTTTTATTATTCGCAATTTCATTATCGTTATTTACTTTATGCTTTAATTTAAGTCTTGTATTTATTTTTAATATTTTACATTTGGTTTTAACTGCGACTAAAGTTTTAAAATCGACAAACCGGTCATTAAACGATAAAAAACCCCCCCTTTTATAATAATAATACTACTAGTACATATATATTTTATTTTTGTATTTTTACAAATATTGTGTGTAAAAATATAGCGTTAAACTTCACTAGCTCCCTGTAGAACGAACCGGACTTACTAAAAACTACACTACTCTACGATTAGGTACACTGCCTATAAGTGTTGTAGCAAGGTTTAAGTATATCCCATCCGTAAATTAATAAAACTTGTGTCATATTTTGTAGTATTTTGTATTAAAAATAATACTATTTCGTACCCTCACGCTACATCATCAGTTTTAGATTTGAAAATTTTAGCTCAAAACTTGTGGTTTTGTGTCACCCACTTGCTAACCTTGTATTAGGAAAGCAACACGTCCAGTATACTTGCTCCGTATATTACCTTTCGGTAAACTACCGTCCGGTTGTAAAGGAAAGCGTTGAACAAGCAACTGTTAAGGCAATGTCCCCTGACATGCTTTTAATTATGGTCTATAACGTGTCGGACGCAATTACTATCCTTTGTAGGAGCAATAGTAAAGCTCACCCTTATAATTTTCCGGTCTGGCACAAGGTCCTGTCTTCGACCATGCTATGCAACCACCGTTCTTACGGTTGACACCCGATTTGGTTTAGGTGACCTAATGAATTCCAGGTGAATTCCTAGGATTTTACGTTCAATGGTAATGAACGCATTGAAAATGGGTTTTCAGAAAACAAATCGGTTTGTAATTTTGATCAAAATATTTTCTCGTTCAAGCTCGAGTTTAGATATCATTGAATTCCATGAGTTTGTAATTCTCAATCTTTAAGGTCAATCTCTAGGATTGAGTAATATCAGTCTTAAAAGCTGATTTTTGATCTTTAAAGGAGATTATCCTTTCTGGGGATCTGATTCATTAGTCTTATCAAGCTAATTTGCACGGTGCCCCCCATTGTACGAGATAAATCCTTCTCATGGTTAGGATAAATCTGACCACTTGGCGACCCTGTTTTATGCTGAGGTCCGTGGATTTCCTGCTGATTTTAGAGATGGCTTTTCTAGATTTTTCATCAACCTACAGCTGGTCTGGATGACAACTTCATGACCTAAATCAAGAAGCGCGTTTCTTTTTCGAAAGACTTTACTTCCTTTTAACGATGGAATTGATTTATCGTGTAGATCCATCTCTTCTTTTCTTTCATCGGGTAAAATAGTTTAGTTTAGTCCAAAGCAAAAGTATCTTCAATTATTTGTTACAGAAATATGTGACATATGTTTAAGATAACTTGGTAATTTTTCCCACACTTGACTTTTATTTTCCTTTTTATTGTCCTCTATTCCATTTTAAATGAATTTTAACATTTTGGTTTGTTTCTCAATTTATGTCCTTTCCGAGGTAACAATAATTTCGGTGTTAACACCTAGTTTTATCGTTCATAAATATGTATAAACATGATTTTGAGTTCATTTAATTGAAAATTTTGAAAATTTTTACTAGAATTGGGTAGTCAGTATTTAAGACTAGGGCTGTTCTTTATCAGAGAGCACTAGATTCTAATACAACTACTACTTTAGTAGTATTTCTAATGGTAACCAAGTGTTTAAAGTAAAAAAAAATTTAAAAATCCGAAAGAATTTAACCCCTTCCCACACTTAAGATCTTGTAATGCCCTCATTTGCAAGAAATCAGTAACAATTTAAATTATTGAGGGTGATTAGCGTAGAAAAATGATTAAATTTTACCAAAGTTTCCAAACATATTGGCGTTTTTTTTTTCTTCTGAATGATAAATGGTGCAAATTATTTGTTCATTCCGTCTGTTGTTACATCACATTTATCTTGTCGTCTTGTCGTCAAAATTAGTAGCTTTTGCTGAACTTAATGCCAGTCTTTGAAAATGCGCTGTTTTACCCTGTTTTGTACAATTTACAATATACATACATACAAATATAAACATGCATGGCAATTTGAAATGGGACTTAATATCCCACTTTCAAATCCTAAATGTGAAATATTAGTACACAATAATAATAAAAATGATAAAGATTACATAAGTATATTCAATAACATAAGTTTAAACATGAATAAGTAAAAAGATAAAAACATAAAAATCATATAAATAACCAAATGGAACTAAATCAGTCTGGATATGGGTTCCAGTTCATCTCGTCAGGTGGGTTCCATTGTTGGTTATAGGTGTTCTGATAGGCTTGGTTATAGTCATACCGGTTAAAGGGTGGTCGGATATCGGGGCTGTGTGGCGAAAAATGAGCAGGTCGAGTAGGTACATAGTTATTTGGTACCTGATATGATAGCTGGCTCATGATTTGGTGCTGATGAACTACCCAGCTATCGTGTTGGCGTCGCCTATAATCCTCGTATACTCACTCGGAGTTCCACTGCTTGTACATACTATGTCTGGCCGCGTTCGTCATTGCTTCCTCATCTATACGAACGTGGACGTCAAGAATAGCATCTCGAAAGACATTCCTAATGTCTTCCGCCTCCTCCATTTCCTCGTCTGAGCCTCTCTCTACCTTCTGAGCCTCTCTCTACCTGAGGATGAGATCCCTCATAAGGTACTGCCTGGTTACGTCTACTTTTCAATACCTTAGCACCCACATAAACTTTCAATCCTAAGGGCTCAACCTGTTCTCTACAAAGCTGTAATGGACCCCCTTGGTTCCTATCAACACCTAAATACTCTCCAATGAGAGCAACAAAAATACCTCCTCCTATTATACTCCCGTCCTGCATTCCCTCTACCATTTTAGATAAATAAAAAGCAACACCGTAAGGGATATTGACAAAGCTTCTAGGATCCCGAATACACTTTAGGTAGAATAAATCATGTAAGGTAATTTTTTCTTTATTATGACCTCTCTGTGTAATCGAGTTAGCCAAAAATCTATGAATAATACGAAGCTCGGCTCTGTCAATATGTGTATAGGAGTGTCCTCCTGCTCGTGTAAAAACATCAAAATGTGACATACGCCTCCAAATGGCGTCAGCGTCAAAGTTACTATCTACCCTTTCACCATAATGAATCAAATTTGTACAATCGGGTAATAGCAACTCACCAGGAGTATATATCTGTAAGGCCCTGGCCATGTCCAGCATGGACATTCTGTACATCCTACCGCCAAGGATAAACCTAAGAAATCTTCTATCATCTATTCTAACTATATTTGTATCAAGTGATACAGTACTCATCAACTCAACACACCATTCCTTATATACAGGTCTACGAATGGTGAAAAGACGTTCCCAATCTGTAAAAGAAGAACTGCCATATCTTTGTACCAAAAACTGTCTAACACGGCCAGCTAGATGGACCGTTTCCAAAGGGTCCCAATCGATTACCCTTGGCACCTCTACATTTTTTGTTACCAATTTGAATTTGTTCCTTTGATATGTCTCGTAATCTCTCCATCTCCTATCAAATCTCAGATTAGGATGCAGAGTGTGCTCAGGAATCGTTGGGAATTCTACTGGCGGCCTCATTGGAAATACTATGAATTCATCAACAAACTGTACCGGATCATAATAAGGTATGTGCTGATCAGGCTGTTGTTATAGTTCTTGTTGTGGTTCTTGTTCGTGTCGCATTTCTGGTTCTGGTTCTGGTGCTGGTGCTGGTCGTCTAGATGATGATGCTCCTGAACCTCCAGTATCGGCTTTCTGCAAAACACATTAAACACAAAATTTGTGCATCAAAATATGCATTAGTGTTAGCAAAATAACAACTTAAAACAATCACTATAACATGTTAAATCAAAATTAAACTTATACACATTTTCACAATTTTTCACAATTCTACACTTTTCAAATAAGTACATATTAAAATGTATACAAAATTCATAAGCATTTAACTCAAATATCATGTCAAAATAGTCATTACTAATAATTAAACAAGTTTCAAATGGCAAATATATCAAATTAATCAAGTTCATGAATTTTGGACTTAAAAAGTCCACTTTAATCTCTAAAAATCATATTTAGGATCAATGTTTGGATCATTTAACTATCTAAACATGTTACACTACTCAATTTAGCAATAATTCATGATAAAAATTGACCATAACCTGTTTATATCAAAAAGCCCCAAATTGCTCAAGAACACTAACCATAGATTTCTAAAAATTTTGAAGTTTTTGGCTTCAAATCATGTTAAATAGCATCAATCTAGGTTATACATGCATAAAATACTAACAATTTAACACTAATTACACAAGAAATTAACAAAATTGCATTAGGTAAAAAATTGATAATTATCACAAAAACTAGGAATTTATAGAGTTTATGGGTGTAATTTTTACCATTTTGCTGAAGAATGAGAATCTAGGCATGATTAGAGCAAGAAAAATAACGAATTACGATGAATTTTGGTGAATTTTGATGAAGATTTGAGAGTATTTTCGTATGTGTTGTGTGTGTGTGTTGGTGTGAGGCAGAAGCAGGTCGACTGGGACTTTTGTGTCTGGCCTGATTTCCAGGGCCATGCGATCGCATGGCTGCAAAGGCCAAACTCCATGCGATCGCATGGAGTCCCGGGTACAGTACTTTGCCCTTTTTTTTTTTTTACTGTTTTTGAAATACTTTAATTCAATAAGATTAAAAATAATGATAATAAAAGTTCTCGTCGCTCCCTCGGGTAAAGCAATTTCGGTTCAACGACCTAGTCTTCAACTCACGACGAATTTTAAAAATCATATTTTTAACTTAGCGAAATAAAGTAAATTTTTGTTTTTAAATTCACACCAAACTTAAATTTAAAATGCATAAAAATAAAATTCATATTTTAAAAATTAAAAATTCAAACAAAAATTATATTATATTTTTGTTGTTATACATACAAACTTAAAAATATTAATTTTTCAAATATTTACAAACTTAAATATATTGATTTTACAAAGTTCAAAATATTAATTTAATATTTATATATTAATTTTAAAAACATGGTAAAAAATAAAATTAAAAATCTTTTTGGCTTTTATCTCACTTTAATCAATCAAATATTATCAAAAATATATGCCCCTCTTTTCGGTAAAGTAATTTCGGTTTCATGACCTAATTTAACTCATGACGAATTTTTGAAATATTTTGGGTTGATTGATTAAAGAATTTATACCTTAAGAATAAACGTTAAATTTCGCAGTGATGTAATAAATTTTTGTATGATATCAATAATTTCGGTCGCCAAACCTAATTTCATTCAATACCAATTTAATACTTTATAGCGAACAAATTAGCGTTTATTATCAACAAGTTAAAAATAAAAATAAAAAAAATTAAAAACTGTACAGACTTACCTGTGAGATAGTATTCTTAGTTATATGATCTATCCCATTCATAAGATAGTCGGTTTAATTGGTTTTCCATAGCTACATAGGCGTAACCTCGAGCATTCAGTGTTTTTTCTTCTAAACATATGAACGGTCCATCTCTGCATAAAGTAACAAATTCGGTATTTGAATAGGTTTGATTATTTGAACATTTACCTCCATGTGACCATTTTCCGCATTTGTGACATCTTTCAAGGTGTCGTGCTCTTCTTTTCGCTGCGGATTTTGATTTTCCTTTACCAAATTGTAACTTATTATCTTCGCATCTGGATTCTTTTCTTACTCCGTCCAATCTTTCTCTGATTACTGATACTATTTCACTCGAAAGTGTGTCATTATTACGTTTAGTGATCAAAGCGTGTAGCATTAGACCATGGTTTAGTTCACAGGAAGTCTTCATTTCGTAAAAACCTAAAAAAAATAAAAAATTCAGAATGGGGGGAGAAGACTAGTTCTTTAGGGTCTGCTAGGGAAAGACCATTCGGGTTCCATTTTCGAGAACTACACGAAAACAGAAAATCTAACTCTAACAGAAATACATATTATCCTTTAAAGACTTGATTCTCCCCACACTTAGTTAGCTGTGGTATCGAAATTGTGATTAACTTCGTTGTCGACTTCCATCGGATTATCTATGTAATGTTTAACTCTGTGACCATTAACTTTAAATTCAATTCCATTTGAATTTATTAATTCTATCGTTCCGTATGGGAAAACTCTTTTGACTATGAATGGTCCAGACCATCTTGATTTCAATTTTCCAGGAAATAGCTTGAATCGTGAATTGAAAAGAAGAACTCTGTCTCCTTCTTTAAATTCTTTTGAACTTCTGATTCTTTTATCATGCCGTTTCTTCGTTCTTTCCTTATAGATTAACGAATTTTCGTGTGCTTCATGTCTTAATTCTTCTAATTCGTTTAATTGACTTAATCGTAGACATCCAGCTTCATGTAAATCAAGATTACATGTCTTCAAAGCCCAAAATGCTTTGTGTTCAATTTCTACTGGAAGATGACATGCTTTTCTATAAACGAGTATAAAAGGTGTGGTTCCAATTGGAGTTTTGTAGGCTGTTCTAAAAGCCCAGAGTGCATCCTCCAATTTAATGGACCATTCCTTCGGATTTGATCCTACGGTTTTTTCTAGAATACGTTTTAAAGCTCGGTTGGTATTTTCAACTTGTCCACTTGTTTGTGGATGATATGCGGTGGAGATTTTATGAGTTACTCCATATCTTTTGAGAACTTTCTCAAGTTGATTATTACAGAAATGAGTACCCCGATCACTTATTAAAGCTTTCGGTGTTCCAAACCTTGCAAAAAGACGTTTTAAAAAGTTGACTACAACTCGTGCATCGTTAGTTGGGAAAGCTTGTGCTTCCGCCCATTTAGATACATAATCAATGGCTACGAGAATATAGAGATTATTATGAGATTTTGGAAATGGACCCATAAAGTCAATACCCCAAATGTCAAATACTTCGCATACTTGAATGACATTTTGTGGCATTTCATCACGTTGACTTATTTTTTCGGCCCTTTGACAAGCATCACAGGATTTGCAAAGAAGGTGAGCGTCTTTGTAAATTGTAGGCCAATAGAATCCAGCATCATAAACTTTTCTTGCTGTTAGTTGAGGCCCATAATGCCCTCCTGTTGGTCCTGTGTGACAATGGTTTAAAATTTTACTAGCTTCATCTCCGAATACACATCGGCGTATTATTCCATCGGGACAACTTTTAAACAAATGTGGATCTTCCCAGAAATAGTGTTTTATATCACTGAAGAATTTCTTTCGTTTTTGGTACGATAATCCTTTTTCAAGGAATCCACATACTAAGTAGTTTGCATAGTCTGCAAACCATGGAATTTCAGTATAATCTATCTTCAATAGATATTCATCAGGAAAGTTGTCTTGTATGGCCGATTCATTTAGAACTTCTAATTCGGGATTTTCAAGACGAGAAAGATGATCAGCGGCGAGATTTTCTGCTCCTCTTTTATCTCGGATTTCAATATCGAACTCTTGTAAGAGTAAGATCCAACGGATTAATCTTGGTTTGGCATCTTGTTTCAAAAATAGGTATCTAAGAGCAGAATGGTCGGTATAGACCACCGTTTTTGCTAGAACGAGATATGAACGAAATTTGTCAAAAGCAAAGACAATAGCAAGGAGTTCTTTTTCAGTAGTTGTGTAATTCATTTGTGCTCCTTGTAACGTCTTACTAGCATAATATATAGGTTGAAATCATTTTTCAATCCTTTATCCTAAAACGGCTCCCATTGCAAAATCACTTACATCGCACATTAGTTCAAACGATAGATTCCAATTTGGTGTTATCATGATCGGCGCATTAGTGAGTTTCTCTTTAAGAATATTAAAAGATTTGATACATTCATCTGAAAAGATGAATGGAGCATCCTTTTCTAGGAGTTTATTCATAGGAGTGGCAATTTTAGAAAAATCTTTTATGAAACGTCGGTAAAAACCGGCATGCCCTAGAAAACTCCTAACTCCTCTAACATTGGTGGGATGTGGAAGTTTAGCAATTACATCTACTTTAGCTCTATCCACTTCAATTCCTTCTTTTGAAATTTTATGTCCAAGAACGATGCCTTCTTTAACCATGAAATGGCATTTCTCCCAATTAAGTACTAGATTTGATTGTTCGCATCTAATCAGCATTCGTTCAAGATTAGCTAGACATGATTCAAATGTATCACCGAAGACTGAAAAGTCATCCATGAAAACTTCCATGCATTCTTCTATCATGTCGTGAAAAATCGCCATCATGCACATTTGAAAGGTTGCAGGGGCGTTGCAAAGTCCAAATGGCATGCGTTTGTAAGCAAAAGTACCATAAGGGCACGTGAATGTGGTTTTCTCTTGATCTTCGGGTACTATTGGAATTTGAAAATATCCGGAAAAACCATCAAGAAAACAATAGTAACTATTTCCGGCTAATCTTTCCAACATTTGATCAATAAAAGGTAAGGGAAAGTGATCTTTTCTGGTGGCGTCATTTAATTTTCTATAATCAATACAAACACGCCATCCTGTTACAGTCCTAGTAGGAATAAGCTCATTTTTTTCATTTGTAATGACAGTCATGCCACCCTTCTTAGGCACGCATTGAACTGGGCTTACCCATGGACTATCAGAGATTGGATAAATTAAACCTGCATCTAGCAGTTTAATAATTTCTTTTTTAACTACATCTTGCATATTCGGATTTAGTCTTTGTTGGCGTTGCACATACGTTTTATGACCTTCTTCCATAAGGATTTTATGTGTGCAATACGAAGGACTTATTCCTTTTATATCATGAATCTTCCATGCAATGGCTGGTTTATGAGCTTTCAACACAGAAATGAGTTGAGATTTTTCATTTTCAGTAAGAGAAGACGATATTATTACAGGTAATTCAGATTCACCATGTAAATAAGCGTATTCCAAATGGTTTGGAAGTGGCTTTAACTCTAATGTCGGAGGTTCTTCTATCGATGATTTGTATCGATATCTGTCTTCTTCTTTTAGCATTTGAATTTCTTCTGTTGTTGGTTCATATCCATTAGCTATAAGTGTAGCTAAGATTTCAGCTTCATCAATTGGTTCATTACCTTCTCCTAAAGAACATTCTCCTGTTCCTTGTAATTCTGGAAATTCTTCTAACAATTCTGCATGTGAATCTATAGTTTGAATATAATAACATGTATCATCTACAGATTGCGGTTTTTGCATTGCTCTATCAACTGAAAAGGTAACACTCTCATCCTCTATACTTAGGGTCAGTTTCTTACCAAACACGTCTATCATTGCTTTAGCCGTGTTTAAGAATGGTCTTCCTAATATGAGAGGAACTTGAGAATATTCTTCCATGTCCAGAACAACAAAATCTACTGGAAATACTAAAGTACCAACTTTAACTAGCATGTTCTCCATTATCCCTCTAGGATATTTTATTGATCGATCGGCTAGTTGTATACTTATTCTGGTTGGTTTCAATTCTCCAAGGTCTAGTTTAGTGTATAGTGAATACGGCATTAAATTTATACTAGCACCTAAGTCTGCTAATGCTTCTATTGAACTAAGACTACCCAGAAAACATGGAATTCTGAAACTTCCTGGATTAGATAATTTTTCTGGTATCTTATTCAACAGCACTGCTGAACAATTAGCATTCATAGTAACAGCCGAGGGTTCTTCCATTTTCTTTCTATTTGAGTTTAGATCTTTCAAGAATTTAGCATATCTAGGCATTCCTGAAATCACATCAATGAAAGGAAGATTTACATTTATCTGTTTAAACATGTCCAAGAATTTGGATTGCTTGGCTTCAAGCTAAGGGGTATATAAAATAGCTTAAATTTTACTAGGAAATACTATTAAATACGATATAATTTTACACAAGATATTTATTTATTTATTGAATGGATATACTTAAACCTTGCTACAACACTTATAGGCAGTGTACCTAATCGTACAGTAGTGTAGTTTTTAGTAAGTCCGGTTCGTTCCACAGGGAATCTTTTTCACAAAGCTTAACGCTATATTAGTTTAAATTTATAAAAATACGAATATATATATAAGTAATATTATTATTTTAAAGGGGGGGTTTTTACCGTTTAATGACCGGTTTGTCGATTTTAAAACTTTAGTCGCAGTTAAAACCAAATGTAAAATATTAAATAAATAAAATACTTAATTTAAAGCGTAAAGTAAATAACGATAATGAAATTGCGATAAATAAAAGTGCGATAAAATAAACTTGCGATAATTAAAAAGTACGATAATTAAAAGTGCAATTAAATACAATAACAAAAAATAAAAGTGCGATAATTAGAAGTGCAATTAAATATAAAATAAAGGAAATTAAATATGAAATAAAAGAATTATGCTTATTTAAACTTCCGTAATCATGATGTTTGACGTGTTGATTTTAGTTTTATGCCCATGGGTTAATTGTCCTTTGTCCTGGATTATTTAATATGTCCGTCTGGTTTTTGTCCATAACAGTCCATCAGTCATAAATATAAAGTGCGAGTGTCCTCGTCAAATTATCCTTATACCCGAAGTTAAATATTCCAACTAATTGGGGACTTAAACTGTAACAAGATTTTAATACTTTGTTTAATAATTACACCAGGATGTCGACTGAGTGTAACCCAAGGTTTTAATACTTTGTTATCAATTATGCCAAGTGTCATTGTACATAATTTCACCCCTGTTTTAATAATTCTAGTGGCTATTAATCCATTCCCGTGTCCGGTTAAATGAACGATTATTCGTACATATAAATACCCCTCCCATCGTGTCCGATCGAGTGTAAATGGTTATTTATAGGGACGCCCAATTGTAAATCTTTATATTAACATTAACAAACTATCATTTAGTTAAACAAATATAAAGCCCATTAATAGCCCATAGTCTAATTTCCACAAGTGTCGTTCTTTTGTCCAAACCCCAATTATGGTACAAAGCCCAATTACCCAATTTTAATATTTTTAGCCCAACATCATGATTACTTCGGATTAAATAAGCATAATAATAACTTAGCTACGAGACATTAAATTAAAAAGGTTGAACATAACTTACAATAATTAAAAATAGCGTAGCGTTACACGGACAGAATTTCGACTTACACCCTTACAACATTTGCTAACACACCCTTATTATTATAAATTAAAATTAAAATTAAAATTATAATATAAATATAAATATTATACGTTGAATGAGGAGAAGAAAAAGATGTGTTTTTGTGGTGCACCAAAGCTCGATTTTTATAGGCATGTGGGCTGGAACTGTGCACCATGCGATCGCATGGATTTATGCCTTCCAGGCCATGCGATCGCATGGTCAGCTGGGGAGACTCAAAAGTCTTTGTTTTTTTATGCCGACGGTTTTTAAATATAATATAATATATATATTAATTTTAAGAATTAATTATATATTATATTATATTCATGTGCATAGTTGACTTGAAATTTTTAGTCCGTTGCGTCGAGCGTTCAGAGTTGACTCTGGTCCCGGTTCCGGATTTTCGAACGTCCTTGCGAATAATTTAATATCTTGTACTTTGCATTTTGAATCTTGTACTCTTGTAATTTTGAGACGTTTCTTATCAATAATTGGAACCTTATTGATTGTATTTTGTACTTTTGAGCTTTTTGGTCGTTTACGTCTCTAATTCGTCGAATCTGTCTTTTGTCTTCACCTTTTATTATTTAAACGAATATCACTTGTAAATAGAACAATTGCAACTAAAAGCTTGTCTTTCTTGAGGAATAATGCTATGAAATATATGTTCGTTTTTAGCATTATCAATATACATGTAGTGTTTTAATATGTATTCATACACTTTTGAAAGACTTCAAGACACTTATCAAAATACTTCTACTTAACAAAAATGCTTGCAATTACATCCTCGTTCAGTTTCATCAACAATTCTACTCGTATGCACCCGTATTCTTACTCGTACAATACACAGCTTTTAGATGTATGTACTATTGGTATATACACTCCAATGATCAGCTCTTAGCAGCCCATGTGAGTCACCTAACATATGTGGGAACCATCATTTGGCAACTAGCATGAAATATCTCATAAAATTACAAAAATATGAGTAATCATTCATGACTTATTTACATGAAAACAAAATTACATATCCTTTATATCTAATCCATACACCAACGACCAAAAACACCTACAAACACTTTCATTCTTCAATTTTATTCATCTAATTGATCTCTCTCAAGTTCTATCTTCAATTTCTAAGTGTTCTTCATAAATTCCAATAGTTCTAGTTTCATAAAATCAAGAATACTTCCAAGATTGCAAGTTTACTTCCAAGTTTTCTAAATCCATTTCAAGTAATCATACAAGATCAAGAAACATTTGTTACTTACAGTAGGTTATATTTCTAATACAAGGTAATAATCATATTCAAACTTTAATTCAATTTCTATAACTATAACAATCTTATTTTGAGTGAAAATCTTACTTGAAATAGTTTTCGTGTCATGATTCTGCTTCAAGAACTTTCAAGCCATCCAAGGATCCTTTGAAGCTAGATCCATTTTTCTCATTTCCAGTAGGTTTATCCAAGGAACTTGAGGTAGTAATAATGTTCATAACATCATTCAATTCATACATAAAAAGCTGTCTTATTCAACGTTATAAACTTGTAATCACTAGAACATAGTTTAGTTAATTCTAAACTTGTTCGCAAATAAAGTTAATCCTTCTAACTAGACTTTTAAAATCAACTAAACATATGTTCTATATCTATATTATATGCTAACTTAATGATTTAAAACCCGAAAACACGATAAACACCATAAAACTGGATATACGCCGTCGTAGTAAAACCGGGGGCTGTTTTGGTTGGGATAATTAAAAGCTCAGAAGAACTTTGATTTAAAAGCTATACTTCTGGAAAAATGATTTTTCTTATGAACATGAAACTATATCCAAAAATCATGGTTAAACTCAAAGTGAAAGTATGTTTTTCAAAATGGTCATCAAGATGTCGTTCTTTCGACGGAAATGACTACCTCTTTCAAAAACGACTTGTAACTTGTATTTCTGACTATAAACTTATACTTTTTCTGTTTAGATTCATAAATTTAAGTTCAATACGAAACCGTGGCCACTGGAATCACTCAAAACGGATTAGAAACGAAGAAATGGCGAGTAAAACAAAATTGATAAAAACTACTCATTTTACCTACGTGAAAGTTAGTAATAAATCTATTCCAACCATAACCTAATCAACTTATATTGTATATTATGTAATCTTGAGATACCATAGACACGTATACAATATTTCGACCTATCATGTCGACCCATCTATATATATATATTGCGGAACAACCATAGACACTCTATATGTGAATGTTGGAGTTAGCTATATAGGGTTGAGGTTGATTCCAAAATATATAAATAGTTTGAGTTGTGATCAATACTGAGATACGTATACACTGGGTCGTGGATTGATTCAAGATAATATTTATCAATTTATTTCTGTACATCTAACTGTGGACAATTAGTTGTAGGTTACTAACTAGGACAGCTGACTTAATAAACTTAAAACATCAAAATGTATTAAAAGTTTTGTAAATATATTTTGAACATACTTTGATATATATGTATATATTGTTATAGGTTTGTGAATCAACCAGTGGCCAAGTCTTACTTCCCGACGAAGTAAAAATCTGTGAAAGTGAGTTATAGTCCCACTTTTAAAATCTAATATTTTTGGGATGAGAATACATGCAGGTTTTATAAATGATTTACAAAATAGACACAAGTACGTGAAACTACATTCTATGGTTGAATTATCGAAATCGAATATGCCCCTTTTTATTAAGTCTGGTAATCTAAGAATTAGGGAACAAACACCCTAATTGACGCGAATCCTAAAGATAGATCTATTGGGCCTAACAAACCTCATCCAAAGTACCAGATGCTTTAGTACTTCGAAATTTATATCATATCCGAAGGGTGTCCCGGAATGATGGGGATATTCTTATATATGCATCTTGTTAATGTCGGTTACCAGGTGTTCACCATATGAATGATTTTTATCTCTATGTATGGGATGTGTATTGAAATATGAAATCTTGTGGTCTATTGTTACGATTTGATATATATAGGTTAAACCTATAACTCACCAACATTTTTGTTGACGTTTAAAGCATGTTTATTCTCAGGTGAATACTAAGAGCTTCCGCTGTTGCATACTAAAATAAGGACAAGATTTGGAGTCCATGTTTGTATGATATTGTGTAAAAACTGCATTCAAGAAACTGATTTCGATGTAACATATTTGTATTGTAAACCATTATGTAATGGTCGTGTGTAAACAGGATATTTTAGATTATCATTATTTGATCATCTACATAAAGCTTTTTAAACCTTTATTTATGAAATAAAGGTTATGGTTTGTTTTAAAAATGAATGCAGTCTTTGAAAAACGTCTCATATAGAGGTCAAAATCTCGCAACGAAATCAATTAATATGGAACGTTTTTAATCAATAAGAACGGGACATTTCACTTGCATCTCATCACTAAACATCGTGATTATTCGTTTGGCCCTACATCACAAAATTATTCGGTTGAAATTCTAAAGGTATCAAAAGATACTTTCTTAAGTATGTTTATGATAAGGGAACATGAAGACAACAACTAGTACTAGTGGATCTATACTTCAAACTTTACCATGTATGTAGCCATAAGTCTCGTGAATTATTTTATTATGTATATTTCCATTTTCATCCGACAATCAAGAATTATCGTTTCATCATTAACTTTATTCAAAATTATCATTATCATTTTCACGTAAACGTATTCACTCACAGAATCTCAGAGACGTAACGGCAGCAGGAGTGAAAAACATGTAGGAGTAGCGAGGGTTAGCTGTGACCTGCAGTAGTTTTTAAATGACAACAACATAACGGTTTTGATCGCGATGGTGGGTGGCGGTTTATGGAATGAATAAAAGAAAATATAATAGCTGTCACAGTAGCTTAACAATGGATTGTTGGTGATCTTTACGAAAATAAACAGCAATGACAAAAATAGCAGCTCAAGTTGACTGTTTGTTCGATGAGTCAGGAGAACAAAACAAAAACGAAAATATAAATGGGTTAAAGGTGGTGATTTATAGGGTTGATTACGAACAGGAAATAGAAAGGTAAGAGAGAGAGAGAGAGAGAGATAAAGAGAGAATAGATTGAAGGTGGCGTTTAACTATGGTTTTGAAATAGAAAATAGCTGCACCAGGAAAATAGGAACACGTATACAAGTAGTCCGGTGGCGGCAGTTGGTGGTTGTAATGGACTGACCAAACAGAAATAACATGAGCAGCCATGGTGTTTAAGTGGTGGTCTAGTGGTGGTGACATTCGAATAATAAACAAACAAGGATGTTCATGGCGATTGATGATGGAGGTTAATGATGGTGAATAACGATGGAAGTGGTGGCGTGAGATGATATTCGGACAGAATAGAAACAGGATCAAAGAGCGATGGTAGAGTGATCCCGGTGGTGTAGTTCACGATGGATGATAGAAGAAATATATATATATATATATATATATATATATATATATACATATATATATATATACATATATATATATACATATATACATATATATATATATATATATATATATATATATATATATATATATATATATATATATATATATATATATATATATAAATGTAGTGATGGTGATTCATGGTGTCTCTCATGGTGGTTGTGGTATTTGATGGTTAAGTGGTGATGGTAGTCCGGCGATGACTCTGGTGATGGTGTTAGAAGGTTGTTATGGTGATGGGTTTCATGAACCATTCGAACAGACAAAAGCAAGTTTTCTTGTTTCATAACTTGTATGATATATCCTAAATATATATATATATATATATATATATATATATATATATATATATATATATATATATATATATATATATATATATATATATATATGTATATATGTGTAAAGTAGTAATACAAACACAGTAACCTTCATAATTCAATATGCCACAGTAACATTCATAATTCAAATATGCCCACAGTTAGCAGCCGTGATTTTTGGATGATTCTACCGACAAAATTTACGGACTGGTATATCGTACTCCGTTGATTAATCAGTGGCGGATAAAAGTCTTCAGAAAAATCCCAAATTTTTACATTAATTATCTTTTTTTATTTTAGTCATTATTGTATAAAATTCGATCATTAACTACTTAAAATTTATTAAATAAAAATTAACTCACTGTCCCCGCTCAATCTCAGGTAAAATATAAAAAAATTTAAAACTTAACAAATAGTTCCTAAATACATATTTAATAAGCCTATAAATTATAAAACTCATTTTCGAATCACCATTTATTTTAAAATCACATAAGTTCGAATTTAACTAACTTAACATCAGTCAGAACATCAAACAAGTGTTATAATCATTTAATATTTATTTTTAATGTACTTTATTTATATGTATCTATTTACAAATAGTTGTTCGTGAATCGTCGGAAATAGTCGAAAGGTAATTGCATATATGAAAACAGTTCAAAATTTTTGAGACTCAACCTATCAGACTTTGCTTATCGTATCAAAGGTATTAAATCGTATCGAGAGTTTGGTTTAAAATTAGTCAAAAAATTTCGGGTCACTACAGTACCTACCCGTTAAAGAAATTTTGTCTAGAAATTTGATCGAGGTCGTCATAGCTAACAATAAGAATGTCCTCATGACGAATATGAGTTGATAATATAGAATTTTTATTACCATAGAGTAATATGGATAAAACAATTTGTTCATGTGAAGAGTACGAGTGCAGCTATCACAAAATAGTGAAATAAGAAATGAGATTTGTCTTATCTTTTGACGTAGTCAGGTTTGAATTTCGGAATTCAAGGGATTTAAAGAAAATCTTCGAAATCTAAAAGATTTGATTCTTCAGCGAATAAGGAAATTAAGATCTCTATAATTAAATACGGTGATATGCCTCGGTTACTCTGTCCGATATTTCCATTATAAATTAAACTTTTTCCTTCCATTATTTTTACCACTCTGATACTCAATTTCCAAATTCAAAAGATTGTGATAATGCTTAATCCAGTTCTGATTCTTGTCCTTATCCTTACTATCGCCACAATCATTCTCCTTTTCCAACTTCCACCGGAGGAATCTGTTTTCTTCTACTTCGCCCTTAGGGTTATAGTGTTTTTAATTCTCCCGTGTCTTTATGTTGCGATAAAAATTGACATACACGGTTTGTAATTTATGTGTTATTATCGAGCTTTATATCCTCCTTTATATTTCGGAGCTCCATGCTTTTGTTTTCTCTTCCCTACTTTAAGCCAAGCGAATAATGGTACAGAATTCGTAGGTATGGAGTTTCGAATGAACATGACTAATGTTCAGAGAAAGAAACAGTAATAGTACAATCTGACTTGTCAAATTACCAGAATTCAAGGGAAAAGATAGGACTATCAAGAAAATATGTTCTTGATGTGTTCGGAGATTAGGTAGTATGTAAGAGTCGTGTAACATGGCACACGATGATGTTATGATCTGTGAATCATCACATTCCATTTTAGAAACTCAGCATGAATTACTGTAATATAATTACGTTGATCAAGTGTCATTATATTATACTAACTCATGCTTCAACTCCCAACATCACTTCAAAAACATTCATATTTTTAAACTCGAAAGTTTTAGAATTTAGAAACTAAAATAGTTTCTTTTATGATGTAATACAGATAGCACGAAGAGGTAAATGATTTCAGATAAAAATAATTATGGAAATATCTTCAGAAATATGGAGGATATTTATAATGAAAGATACGATGATATCTTAAAATTTCTAATATCAGAGGATGATGAAGAATATTGTCCGCAAGGGTTTAGAGTCAGGAGCAAGGTATTCGATAATAACCTCAGTAGACACTGAATCATTTGGATTCTTTGAAGGTAGATTTAGTCCTTGTGATTTGTCTACAGCCTCCATCATGGTTTGCTCAGTCCGTTTTCCAGTTCTAACTTTTTTGAGCTTTGCCAACATACTATTCTTTATCATCAAACTTCCGACTGTTAAAGTCGTTTACAGTTTTTGTTGCTTCTTTCATCTTTTTCAACATTCTGAGTATTGATTCCTAGGCTGGGTGCTTTTCAGAATTTCAGAATGAAAGATCATAATTCTAAGAGATAAATGTTATATGTATACATATAACTATTGATGTAGACATGCTGCGAGATTCGAGATTGATGATTGATGATTCTCGATAGTTGGTATGGCAATTATTGTTACAGAATATAGGTGAGTACATGATGGGATTTCAATGAATAGATATAGTGATCTTACGCCAAAGAGCGACGAAGTTGCTGGTACATCTACTGATAATATGGTGGAATATAAAAGGTTCCCCGGTAACGATGACGAACTCGCAATCGTATACATCAAGGTTATAATAAGACTAGTACGATTGAAAAGTCGAAGTTGACTTGTTGGAGCTGTGACAAAATTGGCTAATTTGGAAAGAGATTGCAAAGTTATTTTCGGTAATAACAACGCCAAGGTATTATAAATTCGTTTTAAACTTCTACTTAGGTTCCAAGGGTTTTCCAGGTGCATGCCCATATGCATAAGTTCTTCCTTTCGTAGATAACGTGTGGTTGGATCATCCTCTCGATTGAGGTGTTTTCAAGATTCGTGAAAGGTTTGAACGCAGATTGTAATCATCAAGATACAAATGAGGTTTAAGATGAAATCAAGTGGCAAACTTGAAGAAATGTTTAGTTTCATATGTTATAATCAATATTTTAATTCATTTTAATTGTTCAATGTTTGCAATCCACCGTTAGTAGCCCACAGTTAGTAATTCAATAATTCATATATAGTTTAATATATAATATTCGAATTTCGTGACCCATTGTATACATGTCTCAGACTCGATCACAACTCAAAGTATATATATTATTTTAGAATCAACCTCAACCCTGTATAGCTAACTCGAACATTACCGCATATAGAGTGTCTATGGTTATTCCAAATAATATATATAGATGCATCGATATGATATGTCAAAATTGTGTATACGTGTCCCGATATTTAAAATGCATAAATAACAGTATTTAAATGACGATAAATAAAGTGCGTAAAATAAATAACATAAATTAAATGACGATAAATAAAATTGTGAGAATTAAAATTGCGATAAATAAATGTAATAAGGAATTAACAGTTAGCTAGAAACAGTTAGCTTGGATTTTGTTAGCGTGGATTCTTAACAAAATTTCTCATAGTTAATTTGTTTGTTTCTAACAAATTTTATTTTGTCCAATGTTTTCTTCATTATGCCACTTGTTGGATTCTGATAGGTCAAAATCTAAATATGAAATTGAATAAAAATGGTTATTCTGCGGTGAACGGATACGTATATCTGTGGATGTAAGTAGGATAGTAAATGACTGTTGAATCAGATTGGAAGAATGTACAGTGTAACTTATTAATGTAAATTCTAAATATTTCTCGGGTATTACCTACCAGTTAAAATATTCTCATCATTAACAGTTTGTACAGAAGAATTTTTAATTACAATCTTTATGAAAATATACTTACATATATATTTCCTTCAGATATAATCATGGATTTAATGAGTTAATATGATATTAAACTCATCTGATTTACGGTTAGAACTAGAATACATAATCTCCAAAACATTAGAGATTACATAATCATCATGTCGAACGAAGATAAATGATGTAGAATGTCATGTAGAACGATGATTACACTCGAGGTACAAAATGAGATGTTGAGGCATGTGATGTTGAAACTTGGGTTGTTGGTGATACTGGTGTTGATGTTGGCGGTACTGTTGATTCCGGTGTTTCCTGCAAGTTATGCATCATACTATCTAAAGCCACTACTCGAGTGCGAAGCTAGTTGACTTCTTCTATTACACCGGGATGATTGGCGGTTGGAACGAGTGGATGAATAAGGTTTAGAATCGTAGATATTATATAATCGTTGTGAGATATTCTGGCAATGAGGGTGAAAATGGTGTTTCGCATAGATTCGTCGGTAAGTGCTTCAGGTTCTTCGCCAATAGGGCAATATGGTGGGTGGAAAGGATTACCTTCTTCTCGTCACCAATGATTAAGTCGACTACGAACCCATTCAGAATTGATGATGGCTTATTGGTTGATCCATTCTGGTTACACTGTCTTTGGAGCTCAGGTGAATATCCATCTCGGAATAGCTATCGGAATCTGAGGAATTTGAACTAGTTGCGAGTTCTGTCTTGTACTATCAAGGAAATGAATTTCGATATGAAATAGATTATAGGACCTAGATTGGTATCCTTCAATACATAATTTACATATGTATATAATACCAAATCCCATAGATTACAGAGGAATCTTCGGAAGCTGTCAGTCAAGGTTTACAGTAACAGATATGCTAAGATATGGATTAGCAGATACGCTAAGATATGAATTTTGTCTATACACTATTCATGCAATCAATGCAGTAAGATGTGTCTAGACTAAGAATGATAAGCAGGTAATTTCTGACAAAAATGATAAGCAAAACTTTTGACATGCAGACACGGTCGAAGTCCAGACTCACTAATGCATCCTAACGACTATCAGTTAGACACACTAATGCAGACCTGGTTCGCTAAGACCACCGCTCTGATACCACATGAAGTGACCCGTCCTAATCCATAAGGACGAATACAATAACATATGGTTACATTGTGAGGTATTTGACCTCTAAATGATACATTTTACAAACATTGCGTTCGTTTTTAAAAGACAAACTTTCATTACATCGAAAGTTAACAGGCATACATACCATTTCCTAATATCTCAAACTATCAATGACTTCTTATCAATCTTGATAAACTTAATGACTCGAATGCAACGTCTTTTGAAATATGCCATGAATGACTCCAAGTAATATCTTTAAAATGAGCAAATGCACAGCGGAAGATTTCTTTAATACCTGAGAATAAACATGCTTTAAAGTGTCAACCAAAAGGTTAGTGAGTTCATTAGTTTATCATAAATAATCATTTCCAATAGTATAATAGAGCACAAGATTTTTATTTTATAAACATAATTCCAATAGCAGAATCCTCTCGTCTGCATAAAGGTAAAATCATTCATATGGTGAACACCTGGTAACCGACATTAACAAGATGCATATAGAATATTCTCAAAACAGAATCCTCTCGTCTATATAATAATAAATCGAAGTACTAAAGCATCCGTACCTCGGATGGGGTTTGTTAGGCCCATAGATCTATCTTTAGGATTCGCGTCAATTAGGGGTACTGTTCCCTAATTCTTAGGCTACCAAGCTAAAAGGGGTGATATTCGATTTCGATAATCCAACCATAGAATGTAGTTTTAAGTACTTGTGTCTATTTCGTCAAGCATTTATAAAAGCAGCGCATGTATTCTCAGTCCCAAAAATATATATTGCAAAACCATTTAAAAATGGAGCAAATGAAACTCACATTACTGTATTTTGTTGTAAAAATACATATGACGACACTGAACAAGTGCAGGGTTGACCTCGGATTCTCGAACCTATATCATTTGTATATATATTAACACACGTAATTGTAATCGAACAAATATATATATAAATTTATTAGTTGTATCATTTTTATATTAATAATATTTATATGTTTCATATATTCGTTTTGTATAAAAATATTAATTTTTATATTATATATATTAAATATATATCATTTGTTTGTTAAAAATAGTAGTTATATTAGTACTAAAATAATATTAATATTGGTAAAATTGATAATTATAATACTTATAATAATAATAATAATAATAATAATAATAATAATAATAATAATAATAATAATAATAATAATAATAATAATAATAATAATAATAATGATAATAAAGATAATAATACTTAATACTTAATAATAATAATAATAATAATAATAATAATAATAATAATAATAATAATAATAATAATAATAATAATAATTGTAACCATAATAATAATAATAATAATAATAATAATAATAATAATAATAATAATAATAATAATAATAATAATAATAATAATAAATGATACTTAATACTTGTATCAGTAATAATAATAATAATAATAATAGTAATAATAATAATATCAATAATAATAATAAGAATATTAATAATAATAATAAAAATGATCAGATTTATACCTCATGTATTATTATCGTATATCGTCATCGTTATCATTTTATCATCATCATAAAACCCGTTACCATCATCTCATGATCATTATTGTTTTTTTTTTTTATCATAATCCTAACCATTTCTAACCTCATTTATATATTATCATGTTATCATAATCATAATCTAATCTAGCTTAACATCATCACCTCATCAACTTCATCATCATAACAACCTTATCATCATTTTAATTATCCTAATCGTCATTTTTATCATGCCATATAACGTCATCACTGTAACACCCTAGGCAAATCCCACATCACCCACGGACATGAGTGATCATGGGATTATAAGGTAATACTCACGCTTAAATGACGCAACGCGTTTTGGGACCACATGCAGAACAGATGTGTGAGTACGCTGCAGTTAAGCGTGCTCGGGCGAGAGCACTACTAGGATGGGTGACCTCCTGGGAAAGTGCTTCTCGTGTGTGGTTGCCAAGAAAAAGCCGTGCGCCTGCGAGCAAAGCGGACAATATTGTGGTCATGTTAAGCTAGGGTGTTACAAAATGGTATCAGAGCCACTCATGTGTCGTTAGGGGTGGTGGGGAAAACCTCATCGAGGGCGATGAGTCCCTGAGGGGGGTGAATGTAACACCATAGGCAAATCCCACATCACTCACGGACATGAGTGATCATGAGATTATAAGGTAATACTCACGCTTAAATAACACAATGCGTTTTGGGACCACATGCAGAGCAGATATGTGAGTACGCTATAGTTAAGCATGCTCGGGTGAGAGCACTACCAGGATGGGTGACCTCCTGGAAAGTGCTTCTCGTGTGTGGTTGCCAAGAAAAAGCCGTGCGCCTGCGGGCAAAGCGGACAATATTGTGGTCATGTTAAGCTGGGGTGTTACTGTAGTGACCCAAACTTTTCCATGTCTATATATATTAATTGAGATTGATATTTACATGATTAAATGTTTCCAACATGTTAAGCAATCAAACTTGTTAAGACTTGATTAATTAAAATATGTTTCATATAGACAATTGACCACCCAAGTTGACCGGTGATTCACGAACGTTAAAACTTGTAAAAACTATATGATGACATATATATGGATATATATATAGTTAACATGATACTATGATAAGTAAACATATCATTAAGTATATTAACAATGAACTACATATGTAAAAACAAGACTACTAACTTAATGATTTTTAAACGAGACATAT
Source organism: Rutidosis leptorrhynchoides (assembly GCF_046630445.1). NCBI lineage: Eukaryota > Viridiplantae > Streptophyta > Magnoliopsida > Asterales > Asteraceae > Rutidosis > Rutidosis leptorrhynchoides. The sequence continues at coordinate 87,323,163 of NC_092337.1, forward strand.
ATGTAACGATTATCGTTGTAAAGACATTTAATGTATATATATCATATTAAGAGATATTCATACATGATAATATCATTATAATATAATAATTTAAAATCTCATTTGATATTATAAACATTGGATTAACAACATTTAACAAGATCGTTAAACCTAAAGGTTCCAAAACAACACTTACATGTAACGACTAACGATGACTTAACGACTCAGTTAAAATGTATATACATGTAGTGTTTTAATATGTATTTATACACTTTTTAAAGACTTCAATACACTTATCAAAATACTTCTACTTAACAAAAATGCTTACAATTACATCCTCGTTCAGTTTCATCAACAATTCTACTCGTATGCACCCGTATTCGTACTCGTACAATACACAGCTTTTAGATGTATGTACTATTGGTATATACACTCCAATGATCAGCTCTTAGCAGCCCATGTGAGTCACCTAACACATGTGGGAACCATCATTTGGCAACTAGCATGAAATATCTCATAAAATTACAAAAATATGAGTAATCATTCATGACTTATTTACATGAAAACAAAATTTCATATCCTTTATATCTAATCCATACACCAACGACCAAAAACACCTACAAACACTTTCATTCTTCAATTTTCTTCATCTAATTAATCTCTCTCAAGTTCTATCTTCAAGTTCTAAGTGTTCTTCATATATTCTACAAGTTCTAGTTACATAAAATCAAGAATACTTTCAAGTTTGCTAGCTCACTTCCAATCTTGTAAGGTGATCATCCAACCTCAAGAAATCTTTGTTTCTTACAGTAGGTTATCATTCTAATACAAGGTAATAATCATATTCAAACTTTGGTTCAATTTCTATAACTATAACAATCTTATTTCAAGTGATGATCTTACTTGAACTTGTTTTCGTGTCATGATTCTGCTTCAAGAACTTTCAAGCCATCCAAGGATCCTTTGAAGCTAGATCTATTTTTCTCATTTCCAGTAGGTTTATCCAAGGAACTTGAGGTAGTGATGATGTTCATAACATCATTCGATTCATACATATAAAGCTATCTTATTCGAAGGTTTAAACTTGTAATCACTAGAACATAGTTTAGTTAATTCTAAACTTGTTCGCAAATAAAAGTTAATCCTTCTAACTTGACTTTTAAAATCAACTAAACACATGTTCTATATCTATATGATATGCTAACTTAATGATTTAAAACCTGGAAACACGAAAAACACCGTAAAACCGGATTTACGCCGTCGTAGTAACACCGCGGGCTGTTTTGGGTTAGTTAATTAAAAACTATGATAAACTTTGATTTAAAAGTTGTTATTCTGGGAAAATGATTTTTATTATGAACATGAAACTATATCCAAAAATTATGGTTAAACTCAAAGTGGAAGTATGTTTTCTAAAATGGTTATCTAGACATCGTTCTTTCGACTGAAATGACTACCTTTACAAAAATGACTTGTAACTTATTTTTCTGACTATAAATCTATACTTTTTCTGTTTAGATTCATAAAATAGAGTTCAATATGAAACCATAGCAATTTGATTCACTCAAAATAGATTTAAAATGAAGAAGTTATGGGTAAAACAAGATTGGATAATTTTTCTCATTTTAGCTACGTGAAAATTGGTAACAAATCTATTCCAACCATAACTTAATCAACTTGTATTGTATATTATGTAATCTTGAGATACCATAGACACGTATACAATGTTTCGACCTATCATGTTGACACATCTATATATATTTCGGAACAACCATAGACACTCTATATGTGAATGTTGGAGTTAGCTATACAGGGTTGAGGTTGATTCCAAAATATATATAGTTTGAGTTGTGATCAATACTGAGATACGTATACACTGGGTCGTGGATTGATTCAAGATAATATTTATCGATTTATTTCTGTACATCTAACTGTGGACAACTAGTTCTAGGTTACTAACGAGGACAGCTAACTTAATAAACTTAAAACATCAAAATATATTAAAAGTGTTGTAAATATATTTTGAACATACTTTGATATATATGTATATATTGTTATAGGTTCGTGAATCAACCAGTGGCCAAGTCTTACTTCCCGACGAAGTAAAAATCTGTGAAAGTGAGTTATAGTCCCACTTTTAAAATCTAATATTTTTGGGATGAGAATACATGCAGGTTTTATAAATGATTTACAAAATAGACACAAGTACGTGAAACTACATTCTATGGTTGAATTATCGAAATCGAATATGCCCCTTTTTATTAAGTCTGGTAATCTAAGAATTAGGGAACAGACACCCTAATTGACGCGAATCCTAAAGATAGATCTATTGGGCTTAACAAACCCCATCCAAAGTACCGGATGCTTTAGTACTTCGAAATTTATATCATATCCGAAGGGTGTCCCGGAATGATGGGGATATTCTTATATATGCATCTTGTTAATGTCGGTTACCAGGTGTTCACCATATGAATGATTTTTATCTCTATGTATGGGATGTGTATTGAAATATGAAATCTTGTGCTCTATTATTATGATTTGATATATATAGGTTAAACCTATAACTCACCAACATTTTTGTTGACGTTTTAAGCATGTTTATTCTCAGGTGATTATTAAGAGCTTCCGCTGTCGCATACTTAAATAAGGACGAGATTTGGAGTCCATGCTTGTATGATATTGTGTAAAAACTGTATTCAAGAAACTGATTTTGATGTAACATATTTGTATTGTAAACCATTATGTAATGGTCGTGTGTAAACATGATATTTTAGATTATCATTATTTGATAATCTACGTAAAGCTTTTTAAACCTTTATTTATAAAATAAAGGTTATGGTTTGTTTTAAAAATGAATGCAGTCGTTGAAAAACGTCTCATATAGAGGTCAAAACCTCGCAACGAAATCAATTAATATGGAACGTTTTTAATCAATAAGAACGGGACATTTCAGTTGGTATCCGAGCGTTGGTCTTAGAGAACCAGAATTTTGCATTAGTGTGTCTTATCGAGTTTGTTAGGATGCATTAGTGAGTCTGGACTTCGACCGTGTTTACTTGAAAAATGATTGCTTAACAAATTTTGTTGGAAACTATATATTTTTAACATGTGAATATTATGTGATATATTAATCTCTTAACGCGTTTGATATTATGTGATAGATGTCTACCTCTAGAACAAGTCTCATTGACTCACCTAATAATAATGAAGAGTCAAATGTAAATTGAAATGATTCGTGGACTGATTCACAAGTTCCCGAAGAGGAACCGGAAGAAGAGTCGGAACCAGAAGAAGAATTAGAACCGGAAGAAGAATCGGAACCGGATGAAGAAATAGAACCGGTGGGGGAAATAATAAAACGGTTAAGTAAAATAAAATCCTCAACCAACCGACCAAGGTTAATTATGGTCAATGGTGTTTCCGCCAAGGAAGCAAAATATTGGGAGGATTACCAATTCTCCGATGAATCGGATTCCGACGAGAATTCCGATGATGTTATAGAAATTACCCCAACTGAATTTAAAAAGGCAAAAGAAAATAATAAGGGAAAGGGCATAAAAATAGAGAAATCTAATTCCAACCCCGATGAACTTTATATGTATCGTCAACCCCCGAAGTCCTTAAGTTGTAACAATGACCCGGGAACCTCTAAACCACCAGGTTTTTCTAAACCAATGTGAAAAATAACGGCTCGTATTAGGGGAACATCATATATCCCTAGAAACTTGGCAAAACGAACCAAAACCGAAGAAGAAGAAACAAGCGAGTCGGAATAAGATAGTTGTATTCGTGTGGTGTAATATATGTAATATAGTGTGCTTATGCTTTATGATATGTGTAAAAATTGCTTGTATTAATAAGTATCTTTTTTATGAATCTAACTCTTGTCTATTTTACAGTATAAAAACACAAAATGGATAGACAACCCAATATTTTAAGAGACCTACCCGGAGACATGATTGATGAAATCTTGTCTAGAGTTGGTCAGAATTCTTCGGCACAACTATTTAAGGCGAGATCAGTTTGTAAGACATTCGAAGAACGTTCCAAGAATGCCTTGGTTTATAAAAGGCTTTCGTTCGAAAGATGGGGGATATCACATTGGGAAATCCATAAGTTATGATGTGTTTACTTTGACGCATATATTGCGGGGAACCCAAATGCTATTTTACGCAATGGGTTAAGAAATTATTTTGACTCAATATATCCGAATATTGGACTTCGTGATTTAGAAAAAGCGGCTAACATGCAACATAAAGAAGCATGTTATGCTTACGGATTAATAATGTTCGCTTCTCACCAAAGTGAGAACAAGAACATCGGGCTACAACTATTAAACAAAACGTTCCCACAAGTGACGGAGTCGGTAATTGGGGTAAGAAATGAGGTTTTTAGATTGTTACGGGACTGTTGGACATTACGTAACCCCCGTCCCTTTGACGACGTTACAACACGCTGTCTTATCAACGGCCATAACGGTTATGTTCCACAAGACCAAGGATGGGAAGTAATCCTAGTAAAACCAGAATGCATGACTTGTTTTTGGACGTATGAATTAAGTGTCTTTATTGCCTTTGCTGAACGACTTGTGTACTAGCTAGAATTATCTTCACAACCATCTTGTATCAAATTTATTGTGTGCTATATTTCATGCTATATGTAAAATAAGCGGTATTGTAAGTTTGTAAAATATTGTGTAAAAGTTTGAACGCGAAATATTATTATAATCAGTTTTTCATATAGAATTGTAGTAGTTGAATTGTATATTAGCTACTAAGTATGAACTTAACGGGTAGGTACTACCCGAATTTAAACTTATAAAATGCTAATATGAAGAAAAAGCTTTTATAAATGAGTTCATATTATGCTATGAAATACTATTAACTACTCTTAATATTCTGTATGATTAACTTGTTCCATTTGACTATTTTGAAGGAAATGGCACCGACTACTCGACACACCGTGAATATGAATGAAGAGGAATTCCGTACTTTTCTAGCTTCAAACATAGCCGCAGTACAGGCTGCGCTACATACCAACAATAACCTTGGATCTAGCAGTACAGGAAATCGTGTAGGATGCACCTACAAAGAATTCACTGCCTGCAAACCTTTGGAATTTGATGGAACCGAAGGACCGATCGGATTGAAACGGTGGACCGAGAAGGTCGAATCGGTGTTTGCCATAAGTAAGTGTACTGAAGAGGACAAAGAGAAGTACGCTACGCATACCTTCACAGGTTCTGCGTTAACATGGTGGAATACCTATCTAGAGCAAGTGGGACAAGATGATGCGTACGCACTACCGTGGTCAGCATTCAAGCACTTGATGAACGAGAAGTACCGTCCCAGAACCGAGGTCAATAAGCTCAAGACAGAACTTAGAGGGTTACGAACCCAAGGATTTGATATTACCATGTACGAAAGACGATTCACAGAATTGTGCCTATTGTGTCCGGGAGCATTCGAAGATGAGGAAGAGAAGATCGACGCGTTTGTGAAAGGATTACCGGAAAGAATCTAAGAAGATATAAGTTCACACGAGCCCGCCTCCATACAACAGGCATGTAGAATGGCTCACAAACTAGTGAACCAGATTGAAGAAAGAATTAAAGAACAGACTGCTTGTCAAAACCCGACCTTAACCCTAAGGACGAATACAATAACATATGATTTCATCGCGAGGTATTGACCTCTATATGCGACATTTTTCAAAAACTGCATTCGTTTTTACAATACAAACCATAGCTTTTATTACAAATACAAGGTTTAAACAACTTAATAATGATTATCGTTTAGCGATAATCTTAGACTTACAAACTTTACATGTGATAATAACAATACGACCTCCAACATATTTTACATTACAAATCCTCCGATATGCAGTTTTATTTTTGACACAAATATGCATACTCAAGATCTTGCTTAAATTCAACATGTTGCAGCGGAAGCTTTTAGTTATCACCTGAGAATAAACATGCTTAAAACGTCAACATAAAGTTGGTGAGATATAGGTTTAATGCCGGCAGCGTTATGAATATAGACCACAAGATTTCATATATAAACGTTTTAATAAAAATATTCTAAGTTGTTGAGCACTTGATAACCATACTTAACATTTAATCAACGTCGCATATTCCCTTTATTATGAAATCTTACTACACCGTACCAAGTGTAGTCACCGAAACGAAGTACTGTGCAACCGTTGAATACTGGTCGTCCAGTCCGATTGGGGTTGTCAGGCCCGATAGATCTATCAACAGGATTCGCGTTTACAATACCTCATGTAAATAGTAGTTACCAAGTTACAGGGAAGTATGCCAGTGGTACAACTCAACGTAGAATATATATTTTTAATCACTTGTGTCCATAACGTAAATCATAAAATGCATGTATTCTCATCCCGAAATATTTAGAGTTTAAAAGTGGGACTATATACTCACTTTTGTCTTGAAGGTATTTAACTCGACTTGGTCTCCGATAGATATCACGAACCTAACCATATATATAATATATCAACATATTTTCTTTTCAAGTAATCGTTACATATATATATATATATATATATATATATATATATATATATATATATATATATATATATATATATATATATATATATATATATATATATATATATATATATACTTTTAATATTTTCTTAGTCCGTAGTTAGCAGTCTGATGTTAGTGGTCCACAATTAGTTGCTTAAATAAAATAAATAAAGACCCCATCGTATTCGTGTTGATCAGAATTAATCTTGACCCATGGTACCATGTTGTCAAATGACGTGTTGCGTACATAAAGTAACGTGTTGTCAAATGACGTGTTGCGTACAATCATGAGGTCTTATGATTAATCTTCTCGTGTTGTTTACGGGTGGTCCTGAAATATATAAAATAAAATCATAAGTAAATATATATTAAATATTATGTTAATTAGCCAAGATATGATTAATCCGATTTTGTCATAATATGATATATTACAGGTCTTGAAGTGTTTTTAAAAATCAAATTAGAAGGATTTATTTAGTTTGCGAACAAGTTTGAAATCACTCAAACTATGTTCTTGTTGTTAAAATTTTATAACACAAAATAAGATAGCTATATAAATATGAATCGAATAAGGTTATGAATAAGGTTACTACCTCAAGTTACTTGGACAAAGCTACTGGAAAAGGTAAGAAAAATCTTGGAATCAAAAGAGTGGTGGAGTGGGATTGAAAGATTGGAAGTAATCTCCTTGAAATCGGATGACTATATTGATACGTTCTTGAGTAGGTAAATGAAGAGAGATTAGGGAGTGAATTAACTTGAAAGAAAATTGGAAATGAAATTGTATGTGTGTGTGTGCAAAATAGCATGATTATGGGATGGATATATAGGATATTTAGTTTGTTTTCTTGCACAAAAGTCACACATGAGGTTAAATGGCTGGTTCCCACATGTAACATCATGTCTAGTGGCTGATCATTGAAATTTATAGTTGGTATATACTAATAGTAAATACGTATAGAAGTTGGGTATAATACGGTTACATATACCCTAGATATACTTGTAGAAATTTTGAGGAATCAGAACGAGAATTCAAATATGGACGGGTTTATAACTGTAAAAGAGGCTCAAAACTGGGCTTTTATTTTTGGGTCAAACCGGGCCAAAATAAAATTTTAAGACATTTTTAATAAAGCAATGTTAGCCCAAAAAAAATTTCCAAGCTGACCTGGCAGCTCGACCCCAGCCAGGGGCTCTGCCCCTTGGACCCCGCTTATCGGGGGCGCTGCCCCCGAACCCCCGTCATAATCAAGATAAGTTCAAACAAGTGTGCACTCCACACTTCCCCAAACTTGTTCGATATTTATCAAGATTATTTTGGTTACAAATTAATCCCATTACACTTAAATCATATTGGTGACATAGATCACCAACACATTATATATTGTAAGTATATATGTCAAAGAATGCTACATATAGTTATTGTTTTAATAACTTAAGTTAGTGGTCTCAAAGTATACTTATAACTCATTGTTGTTAGTTCACAATGAAATGTTAAACCATCCTTAAATCATGTTAAATATGTATAGATATGTACATATACATAATCGTATAATTATGTTGTGTTATATAGTTCGTGATATCATCGGTCAAATTGGACGGTCAAACGTTGTGTGAAACTCTTTTCAAAAAACATAAGTCTCAACAGTTTGGATTGCTTATCATGTTGGTAAGGTTTATTTTATGTAAATATTAATCTCATAAGTATAAAACGATCGGAAAAGGTCGTTACACTGCTGAAGAGGCCAATGTGAAGCAAGTCAAAAGAAAGTGGGAGGAAAACGGTGATAAGAATCACCAATACAACAATAACAGCAATTACAACAATAATCGCAACAATTATCCCAACAATCGCAACATCAATCGCAACTACAACAAAAGGCCCAACAACAACAACAACAGCAACTACAACAATCATCCCAACAACAATAATAACCGCAACAACAACAACAACAACAATCAGAAGCAGCTATGCCAAACGTGTGAAAAGTATCACTCGGGGTTCTGCACTAAATTTTGCAACAAGTGTAAAAGAAATGGTCATAGCACGGCGAAGTGTGAGGTCTAGGGACCAGGGGTTAATAGAACGAAAGGAACAAATGGTGTCGGAACGAGTAATGGCAGAGCAAGTAGTGTCGGAGCAAGTTATGCCAATGTAGTTTGTTATAAATGTGGAAAACCAGGCCACATTATTAGAAATTGCCCGATGATGTGCAGCGGGGTAGTATACAAAATAGCTTATATTTTACTAGGAAAATACTATTAAATACGATACAATTTTACACAAGATATTTATTTATTTATAGAATGGATATACTTAAACCTTGCTACAACACTTATAGGCAGTGTACCTAATCGTACAGTAGTGTAGTTTTTAGTAAGTCCGGTTCGTTCCACAGGGAAATCTTTAAACAAAGCTCAACGCTATATTAGTTAACTTTTATAAAAATACAAATATATATATAGGTAATATTATTATTATAAAGGGGGGTTTTTACCGTTTAATGACCGGTTTGTCGATTTTAAAACTTTAGTCGCAGTTAAAACCTAATGTAAAATATAAAATAAATACAAGACTTTAAATTAAAGCGTAAAGTAAATAACGATAATGAAATTGCGAATAATAAAAATGCGATAAAATGAAATTGCGATAATTAAAAGTACGATAATTAAAAGTGCGATTAAATAACAATAAATAAAATAAAATATGAAATAAAAGAATTATGCTTATTTAAACTTCCGTAATCATGATGTTTGACGTGTTGATTTTAGTTTTATGCCCATGGGTTAATTGTCCTTTGTCCTGGATTATTCAATATGTCCGTCTGGTTTTTGTCCATAACAGTCCATCAGTCATAAATATAAATTGCAAGTGTCCTTGTCAAATTATTATTATACCCGAAGATAAATATTCCAACTAATTGGGGATTCGAATTGTAACAAGGTTTTAATACTTTGTTTAATGAATACACCAGGTTATCGACTGCGTGTAAACCAAGGTTTTACTACTTTGTTAACAATTACACCAATTACCCTTGAATGTAATTTCACCCCTGTTTTAATTATTCTAGTGGCTATTAATCCATTCCCGTGTCCGGTTAAATGAACGATTATTCGTACATATAAATACCCCGCCCATCGTGTCCGATCGAGTGTATATGGTAATTTATAGGGACGCCCAATTGTAAATCTTTATATTAACATTAACAAACTTTCATTTAGTTAAACAAATATAAAGCCTATTAATAGCCCATAGCCTAGTTTCCACAAGTGTCGTTCTTTTGTCCAAACCCCAATTATGGTACAAAGCCCAATTACCCAATTTTAGTAATTAGCCCAACATCATGATTACTTCGTTTTAAATAAGCATAATAATAACTTAGCTACGAGACATTAATATAAAAAGGTTGAACATAACTTACAATGATTAAAAATAGCGTAGCGTTACACGGACAGAATTTCGACTTACACCCTTACAACATTCGCTAACATACCCTTATTATTAGAATTATAATTAAAATTAAAATATAAATTATAAATATAAATATATTTACGTTGAAGAGGAAGAGAAAAAGGATGATTATAACTCGGCACAAAACTGGCTTTATATAGGACCTGACCAGCAATCTCACACCATGCGACTCGCATGGTTTTGTGCCTCTGGCCATGCGAGTCGCATGGCCACCCTGGATTCAGCCAACTGCTTTTGTTTTCTTCTTTGTCGACGTAATATAATAATAATAATATATATAATATATAATTATATATAATTATATATATATTATATTATATTCTTGTGCATAGTAGACTAGATATTTTTGGTCCGTTGCGTCGGGCGTTTCTTCTTGGCTCAGGTCCCGGTTCCGGATTTTCGGACGTCCTCGCGTATTATTTTAAATCGCGTACTTTGTGTTCCGCAACTTGTACTCTTGTCATTTTGAGACGTTCCTCATCAATATTTTGAACCTTTTTAGTTGTATCTTGTACTTTTTAGCTCTTTGGACCTTTTTGTCTTCAATTTGTCGAATCTGTCTTTTGTCTTCACCTTTTTTTATTTAAACGAATATCACTTGTAAATAGAACAATTGCAACTAAAAGCTTGTCTTTCTTGAGGAATAATGCTATGAAATATATGTTCGTTTTTAGCATTATCAAATATTCCCACACTTGAGCGTTGCTTGTCCTCAAGCAATATTGTCTTGAAATACTAGAATCACTTCTTTATTCTTCACACTTTGTACATCAGTGATTTCTATACGGCGGTATAAACAATGGTAGTAACGATATGGTTTACAGTCCCACATGACTATAAAAATTTAGATCCATTAAGGAAATTGGATTTTTATGAAAACATTTGATCTTTCGAAATCTAGTTTTTACCCTAGATAAGTTTTCCGGAATAACCCTTTACCGGTGTTTGCAAAATATTTTTGTGGGTTTGGTGGGTTTCAGATTTGAAAATTTTAGCTCAAAACTTGCGGTTTTGTGTCACCCACTTGCTAACCTTGTATTAGGAAAGCAACACGTCCAGTTTACTTGTCCCGTATATTACCTTTCGGCAAACTACCGTCCGGTTGTAAAGGAAAGCGTTGAACAAGCAACTGTTAAGGCAATGTCCCGTGACATGCTTTTGATTATGGTCTATAACGTGTCGGACGCAATTACTATCCTTGGTAGGAGCAATAGTAAAGCTCACCCTTATAATTTGTCGGTTTGGCACAAAGTCCTGTCTTTGACCATGTTATGCAACCACCGTTCTTACGGTTGACACCCGATTTAGTTCAGGTGACCTAATGAATTCCAGGTGAATTCCTAGGATTTTACGTTCAATGGTAATGAACGTATTGAAAATAGGGTTTTTAGAAAACAAATCGGTTTGTATTTTTGATCAAAATATTTTCTCGTTCAAGCTCGAGTTTAGATATCATTGAATTCCATGAGTTTGAATTCTCAATCTTTAAGGTCAATCTCTAGGATTGAGTAATATCAGTCTTAAAAGCTGATTTTTAATCTTTAAGGAGATTATCCTTTCTGGGGATCTGATTCATTAGTCTTATCCAGCTAATTTGCATGGTGCCCCCCCATTGTACTTGATAAATCCTTCTCATGGTTAGGATAAATCTGACCACTTGGCGACCCTGTTTAATGCTGAGGTCCGTGGATTTCCTGCTGATTTTAGTGATGACTTTTCTAGATTTTTCGTCAACCTACAGCTGGTCTGAACGACAACTTCATGACCTAAATCAAGAAGTGCGTGTCTTTTTCGGAAGACTTTACTTCCTTTTAATGATGGAATTGATTCATCGTGTAGATCCATCTCTTCTTTTCTTTCATCGGGTAAAACAGTTTAGTTTAGTCCAAAGCAAAAGTATTTTCAGTTATTTGTTACAGATATATGTGACATATGTTTAAAATAACTTGGTAAATTTTCCCACACTTGGCTTTTTATTTTTCTTTTTATCGTCCTCTATTCCATTTTAAATGAATTTTAACATTTTAGTTTGTTTCTCAATTTATGTCCTTTCCGAGGTAACAATAATTTCGGTGTTAAAACCTAGTTTTATCGTTCATAAATATGTATAAACATGATTTGAATTCATTTAATTGCAAATTTTGAAAAATTTTACTAGAATTGGGTAGTCAGTATATAAGACTAGGGCTGTTCTTTTTTTATCAGAGAGCACTAGATTCTAATACAACTACTGCTTTACTAGTATTTTTAATGGTAACCAAGTGTTTAATATAAAAATTTTAAAATCCGAAAGAATTTAATCCCTTCCCACACTTAAGATCTTGCAATGCCCTCATTTGCAAGAAATCAGTAACAATTTAAATTATTGAGGGTGATTTGTGTGAAAATGATTAAATTTTTACCAAAGTTTCCAAATATATTGGCGTTTGTTTGCTGAATGATAAATGGTGCACGTCATTTGTTCATTCCGTCTTGTTGTTATTTCACATACATTTTGCATCATTGTCGTCAAAATTACTTGCTTTTGCTGAACTTAATGCCAGTCTTTGAAAATGCGTTGTTTTACCCTGTTTTGTGCATAAAATAGAATACATACAATACAAATATAATCATACATGCAATTTGAAATGGAACTTTGGCATCCCACTTTCAAACTATAAGAAAAATATTAGTACACAATAATAATAAGAATATCAAACATTACATAAACGTAATAAAATGTTAAGTGTTTAAAATAATAAAAATAAAAATTACCAACTTATCTCTACTGATCAGGAGGTGGGTTAGGAGGAAAATTAGGATATGGATCCCAATTCATGTTCGCGTCCGGGTTCCATGGCTGATTATAGGTGTACTGGTATGCTGCGTCATAATCATATGAATCATAGGGTGGTCTCATCTCTGGCTGATGTGCGGGATAGTATGCGGGTCGGGTCGGATAATACATCTCGCCAGGCTGCAACTGGCTTATAATTTGGCGCTGATGATAATCCCATCGGCCATGCTCTCGTTGCCGGGAATGCTCGTAGTCATTCCGGCGTTGCCATGCCTCGTACTGCATATGCCTATCATAGTTCGTCATGTATTCATCCTCCATACGAATGCCTAAATCAAGAGCAGTCTCCCGAACAACTCCTATAATGTTGTTCGCATCCTCCATCTCGTCATCCGAACCTCTCTCTACCTGTCGCTGAGGTCCCTCGTATCGATATACCCGACCACGTCTCATCAATAATACCCTTGCACCGTGATAAAGGTTTGAACTTATAGTTTCACCTCCGTCCTCTATTTCGTTCATTGGACCCCCTTGGTGCTTATCTACACCTAAATACTCTCCAATGAGAGTAATGAAAATACCACCACCTATAATACTCCCCGATTTCATCCCCGAAACTACATTAGCGAGATAATAACCAACACAATAGGGAATGTTAACGAAACTCCTCGGGTCTCTAATACACTTGAGGTAGAACAAATCGTTTACGGTCAATTTCTCCTTATTCCTACCCCTTTGTGTGATTGTGTTTGCTAAGAATCTATGAATCACCCGGAGTTCAGCTCTGTCTATATCTAAGTATGTATGATTTCCACTGGCGTGAAATTCATTAAAGTGGGACATACGCCTCCAGACAGCGTTAACATCAAATTCCCTATCTACCCTTTCTCCTTGGGCAATCAGGCTATTACAGTCGGGGCTCAAAAGTTCAGCAGGGGTGTAAATCTGTAAGGCCCTGGCTAAATCTATCATGGACATTCTGTACATGCGTCCACCTAAAAGAAATCTAATAAAGCTTCTATCATCTATCCTCCTAACATCACTGTTTAACTTAATAGTACTAAGTAATTCTATACACCATTCCCTATATATGGTTCTACGAATGGAAAATAGGCGCATCCAATCGTTAAACTGAGAATTACCATACCTTTGCACCAATAATCCCCGAATCGGTTCGGCAAGGTCAACTGTTTCCAAAGGTACCCAGTCAATTGCCCTTGGCATTTCAACAACCTTAAAGTAGAGAATGTGCATGTTCTTTTGATAATCTGGATACTCTATCCAACATCGATCAAATCTCAGATTTGGGTGTAACTGATCTTCATTAATGTCTAAGCTCAGAATCCTTTGATGTGGAGCGAATTGACGAAACTGATTCACGAATAATTGATCTTGATCGTGATATGGAATATGTTGCTCCTCCTGTTCTTCTTCTTCTTGTTGCATATGCTGTTCTTGTTCATGAAACATTTCCGGTTCGGGCTCTGGTTGCCTGGATGATGATGCTCCTGAACCTCCAGTATCGGCTTTCTGCAAAACACATTAAACACAAAATTTTTGCATCCAAATATGCATTAGTGTTAGCAAAATAATAACTTGAAACAATTATGATGACATGTTCAATTCATAACACATTTTATACACATTTTCTTAACAATAATAATTCTACACTTTTACATACGAAAATGTGTACAATGTTTTGTCACATTTAAACTCTTAAATATGTCAACAATAATCATTATAGCAATTAAACACTTGTTACATGGCATTCAAATCAAACTAGTGCTCATTTTCATATTTTTGTCAAGTCTACACTTTGTCAAATAAGCATATACGAAAAATGTACATCAAGTTCATAAGCATTTATCTCAAATAACATGCCCAAATAATTACTACTAGCAATGAAACAAGTTTCAAATGGCCTTTATATCAAATTATCCAAGTTCATGAATTTTTAGACTTAAAAAGTCTACTTTAATTCTCAAAAACATGTTTAGGCTCAAAGTTTGGATCAATTAACTACCTAAACATGTTACACTACTTAATTTAGCAACAATTCATGACAAAAATCGGCCATAACCTGTTTATATCAAAAAGCCCCAAATTGCTCAAGAACACAAACCCTAGATTCTTAAAAATTTGAAGTTTTTAGCTTCAATTCATGTTAAATAGCTTCTATCTAGGATATACATGCATAATATAACAACAATTTAGCTCTAATTACACCTAAATTTAACAAAATCAAAATATAAAATTTCTAGCTCAAGAACACAAAAATTCGAATTTAAAGAGATTAGGGGTGAAATCTTTACCTTTCTCCTGAAGGGGTTGAGACTACTGAATCTAGGCATGATTATTGTGAAATTTTTGCAAGAAATTTGGTAAAAAATGGCGGATTTTTGAGAGGATTTGGGAGAGTTTTCGTGTATATGTGTGTGTTTGTGAAAGAAAGAGCAGCTCGCTGAGCTTTTGATCCTGTCCAGTTTTTAACAGCCATGCGAGTCGCATGGCTTAAGCCTTTCCCCCATGCGACTCGCATGGGGTGTAATTCTGGATTTTTTAATTAATTTTTTTTTTTTTTTTTTTTTTTTTTTTATATAAAAACCTTATACTTTTAAAACATAAAATTTAATAAAATTTAAAAATTTTGTTTCTTTTTAAGACGAGGTCGTTTCGGGACGATGCCCTAGTCCGTCCCTCGACAAAATTTTAAAATTTGTCTTTTTGTAGCGATTGTTTTAAAAGCTAAGATTTTTGGGTTTTTTAATGTTTTTGGCATACTTTAAATCAATAAGATTAAAAATAATGATAATAAAAGTTCTCGTCCCTCCCTCGGGTAAAGCAATTTCGGTTCAAAGACCTAGTCTTCAACTTACGACGAATTTTAAAAATCATATTCTTAACTTAATGAGATAAAGTAAATTTTTGTTTTTTAAATTCACACAACTTAAATATAAAATTCAAAATTTAATATTAAAAATTCACACCAAACTCAAAATTTAAAATGCATAAAATTAAAATTTCATATTTTAAAAATTAAAAATTCACACCAAACTTAATTTAAAAATTCATATTATAAATTCACACCAAACTTATATTAATTTTTCAAATATTTACAATTTTAAAAATATTGTTTTTACAAAGTTTACAATATTAACTTAAGATTTAAATATTAATTTTAAAAAAAAACATGGTAAAAATAAATTTAAAAATCTTTTTGTCTTTTTATCCCACTTTAATCAATCAAATATTATCAAAAATATGCGCCCCTCTTTTCGGTAAAGTAATTTCGGTTCCAAGACCTAATTTAACTCATGACGAATTTTTGAAATATTTTGGGTTGATTGATTAAAGATATTTATACCTTAAGAATAAACGTTAAATTTCGCAGTGATGTAATAAATTTTTGAACGATATCAATAATTTCGGTCGCCAAACCTAATTTTATTTAATACCAATTTAATACTTTTTAGCGAACAAATTAGCGTTTATTATCAAAAGGTTAAAAATAAAAATAAAAATAAAAACTGTACAGACATACCTGTGAAATAGATTTCTTAGTTATATGATCTATTATATTCATAAGATAGTCGGTTTAATTGGTCTTCCATGGCTGCATAGGCGTAACCTCGAGCATTCATTGTCTTTTCTTCTAAACATATGAACGGTCCGTCTCTGCATAAAGTAACAAATTCGGTATTTGAATAGGTTTGATTATTTGAACATTTACCTCCATGTGACCATTTTCCGCATTTGTGACATCTTTCTAGGTGTCGTGCTCTTCTTTTTGCTGCGGATTTTGATTTTCCTTTACCAAATTGTAACTTATTATCTTCGCATCTGGATCCTTTTCTAACTCCGTCCATTCTTTCTCTGATTACTGATACTATTTCACTCGGGAGTAAGTCATTATTAAGTTTAGTGATCAAAGCGTGTAGCATTAGACCATGGTTTAGTTCACAGGCAGTCTTCATTTTGTAAAAACCTAAAAAAAAATAAAAATTCAGAATGGGGGGAGAAGACTAGTTCTTTAGGGTCTGCTAGGGAAAGACCATACGTGTTCCATTTTCGAGAACTACACGAAAACAGACAATCTAACTCTAACAGAAATACATATTATCCTTTAAAGACTTGATTCTCCCCACACTTAGTTAGCTGTGGTGTCGAAATTGTGATTAACTTCGTTGTCGACTTCCATCGGACCCTGTATGTAATGTTTAACTCTGTGACCATTAACTTTAAATTCAATCCCATTTGAATTTATTAATTCTATCGTTCCGTATGGGAAAACTCTTTTGACTATGAATGGTCCAGACCATCTTGATTTCAATTTTCCAGGAAATAGCTTGAATCGTGAATTGAAAAGAAGAACTCTGTCTCCTTCTTTAAATTCTTTTGAACTTCTGATTCTTTTATCATGCCATTTCTTCGTTCTTTCTTTATAGATTAACGAATTTTCGTATGCTTCATGTCTTAATTCTTCTAATTCGTTTAGTTGACTTAATCGTAGACGTCCGGCTTCATGTAAATCAAGATTACATGTCTTCAAAGCCCAAAATGCTTTGTGTTCAATTTCTACTGGAAGATGACATGCTTTTCCATACACAAGTCTAAAAGGTGTGGTTCCAATTGGAGTTTTGTAGGCTGTTCTAAAAGCCCAGAGTGCATCCTCCAATTTAATGGACCATTCCTTCGGATTTGATCCTACGGTTTTCTCTAGAATACGTTTTAAAGCTCGGTTTGTATTTTCAACTTGTCCACTTGTTTGTGGATGATATGCGGTGGAGATTTTATGAGTTACTCCATATCTTTTAAGAACTTTCTCAAGTTGATTATTACAGAAATGAGTACCCCGATCACTTATTAAAGCTTTCGGTGTTCCAAACCTTGCAAAAAGACGTTTTAAAAAGTTGACTACAACTCGTGCATCGTTAGTTGGGAGAGCTTGTGCTTCCGCCCATTTAGATACATAATCAATGGCTACGAGTATATATAGATTATTATGAGATTTTGGAAATGGACCCATAAAGTCAATACCCCAAATGTCAAATACTTCACATACTTGGATGACATTTTGTGGCATTTCGTCACATTGACTTATTTTTCCGGCCCTTTGACATGCATCACAGGATTTGCAAAGAAGGTGTGCGTCTTTGTAAATTGTAGGCCAATAGAATCCAGCTTCATAAACTTTTCTTGCTGTTAGTTGAGGCCCATAATGCCCTCCTGTTGGTCCTGTGTGACAATGGTTTAAAATTTTACTAGCTTCATCTCCAAATACACATCGGCGTATTATTCCATCGGGACAACTTTTAAACAGATGTGGATCTTCCCAGAAATAGTGTTTTATATCACTGAAGAATTTCTTTCGTCTTTGGTACGATAATCCTTTTTCAAGGAATCCACAAACTAAGTAGTTTGCATAGTCTGCAAACCATGGGATTTCTTTATAATCTATCTTCAATAGATATTCATCAGGAAAGTTGTCTTGTATGGTCGATTCATTTAGAACTTCTAATTCGGGATTTTCAAGACGAGAAAGATGATCAGCGGCGAGATTTTCTGCTCCTTTTTTATCTCGGATTTCAATATCAAACTCTTGTAAGAGTAAGATCCAACGGATTAATCTTGGTTTAGCATCTTGTTTTGAAAATAGGTATCTAAGAGCAGAATGGTCGGTATAGACCACCGTTTTTGCTAGAACGAGATATGATCGGAATTTGTCAAAAGCAAAGACAATAGCAAGGAGTTCTTTTTCAGTAGTTGTATAGTTCGTTTGTGCTCCTTGTAATGTCTTACTAGCATAATATATAGGTTGAAATCGTTTTTCAATCCTTTGTCCTAAAACGGCTCCCATTGCAAAATCACTTGCATCGCACATTAGTTCAAATGGTAGATTCCAATTTGGTGTTATCATGATCGGTGCATTAGTGAGTTTTTCTTTAAGAATATTAAAAGATTTGATACACTCATCTGAAAAGATGAATGGCGCATCCTTTTCTAGGAGTTTATTCATAGGAGTGGCAATTTTAGAAAAATCTTTTATGAAACGTCGGTAAAAACCGGCATGCCCTAGAAAACTCCTAACTCCTCTAACATTGGTGGGATGTGGAAGTTTAGCAATTACATCTACTTTAGCTCTATCCACTTCAATTCCTTCTTTTGAAATTTTATGTCCAAGAACGATGCCTTCTTTAACCATGAAATGGCATTTCTCCCAATTAAGTACTAGATTTGATTTTTCGCATCTAATTAGCATTCGTTCCAGATTTACTAGACATGATTTAAATGTATCACCGAAGACTGAAAAGTCATCCATGAATACTTCCATGCATTCTTCTATCATGTCATGAAAAATCGCCATCATGCACCTTTGAAAGGTTGCAGGGGCGTTACAAAGTCCGAATGGCATTCTTTTGTAAGCAAAAGTACCATAAGGGCACGTGAATGTGGTTTTCTCTTGGTCCTCGGGTGCTATTGGAATTTGAAAATATCCGGAAAATCCATCTAGAAAACAATAGTAACTATTTCCGGCTAATCTTTCCAACATTTGATCTATGAAAGGTAAGGGAAAGTGATCTTTTCTGGTGGCGTCATTTAATTTTCTATAATCAATACATACACGCCATCCTGTTACAGTCCTAGTAGGAATAAGCTCATTTTTCTCATTTGTAATGACAGTCATGCCACCCTTCTTAGGTACGCATTGAACTGGGCTTACCCATGGACTATCAGAAATTGGATATATCAAACCTGCATCTAGCAGCTTAATAATCTCTTTCTTAACTACATCTTGCATATTAGGATTTAGTCTTCGTTGGCGTTGCACATACGTTTTATGTCCTTCTTCCATAAGGATTTTATGTGTGCAATACGAAGGACTTATTCCTTTAATATCATGAATCTTCCATGCAATGGCTGGTTTATGAGCTTTCAACACAGAAATGAGCTGTGATTTCTCATTTTCAGTAAGAGAAGACGATATTATTACAGGTAATTCAGATTCACCATGTAAATAAGCGTATTCCAAATGGTTTGGAAGTGGCTTTAACTCTAATTTCGGAGGTTCTTCTATCGATGATTTATATCGATATCTGTCTTCTTCTTTTAGCATTTGAATTTCTTCTGTTGTTGGTTCATATCCATTAGCTATAAGTGTAGCTAACATTTCAGCTTCATCAATTGGTTCATTACCTTCTCCTAAAGAACATTCTCCTGTTCCTTGTAATTCTGGAAATTCTTCTAATAATTCTGCATGTGCATCTATAGTTTGAATATAATAACATGTATCATCTGCAGATTGTGGTTGTTGCATTGCTCTATCAACTGAAAAGGTAACACTCTCATCCTCTATACTTAGGGTCAGTTTCTTACCGAACACGTCTATCATTGCTTTAGCCGTGTTTAAGAATGGTCTTCCTAATATGAGAGGAACTTGAGAATCTTCTTCCATGTCCAAAACAACAAAATCTACTGGGAATACTTGTAGTGACCCGAACTTTTCCATGTTTATATATATTAATTGAGATTGATGTTTACATGATTAAATGTTTCCAACATGTTAAGCAATCAAACTTGTTAAGACTTGATTAATTGAAATAGGTTTCATATAGACAATTGACCACCCAAGTTGACCGGTGATTCACGAACGTTAAAACTTGTAAAAAAACTATATGATGACATATATATGGTTATATATATAGTTAACATGATATTATGATAAGTAAACATATCATTAATTATATTAACAATGAACTACATATGTAAAAACAAGACTACTAACTTAATGATTTTGAAACGAGACATATATGTAACGTTTATCGTTGTAACGACATTTAATGTATATATATCATATTAAGAGATATTCGTACATCATAATATCATGATAATATAATAATTTAAAATCTCTTTTGTTATTATAAACATTGGGTTAACAACATTTAACAAGATCGTTAACCTAAAGGTTTCAAAACAACACTTACATGTAACGACTAACGATGACTTAACGACTCAGTTAAAATGTATATACATGTAGTGTTTTAATATGTATTTATACACTTTTGAAAGACTTCAATACACTTATCAAAATACTTCTACTTAACAAAAATGCTTACAATTACATTCTCGTTCAGTTTCATCAACAATTCTACTCGTATGCACCCGTATTCGTACTCGTACAATACACAGCTTTTAGATGTATGTACTATTGGTATATACACTCCAATGATCAGCTCTTAGCAGCCCATGTGAGTCACCTAACACATGTGGGAACCATCATTTGGCAACTAGCATGAAATATCTCATAAGATTACAAAAATATGAGTAATCATTCATGACTTATTTACATGAAAACAAAATTACATATCCTTTATATCTAATCCATACACCAACGACCAAAAACACCTACAAACACTTTCATTCTTCAATTTTCTTCATCTAATTGAACTCTCTCAAGTTCTATCTTCAAGTTCTAAGTGTTCTTCATAAATTCCAAAAGTTCTAGTTTCATAAAATCAAGAATACTTTCAAGTTTGCTAGCTCACTTCCAATCTTGTAAGGTGATCATCCAACCTCAAGAAATCTTTGTTTCTTACAGTAGGTTATCATTCTAATACAAGGTAATAATCATATTCAAACTTTGGTTCAATTTCTATAACTATAACAATCTTATTTCAAGTGATGATCTTACTTGAACTTGTTTTCGTGTCATGATTTTGCTTCAAGAACTTTGAGCCATCCAAGGATCCATTGAAGCTAGATCCATTTTTATCTTTTCCAGTAGGTTCATCCAAGGAACTTAAGGTAGTAATGATGTTCATAACATCATTCGATTCATACATATAAAGCTATCTTATTCGAAGGTTTAAACTTGTAATCACTAGAACATAGTTTAGTTAATTCTAAACTTGTTCGCAAACAAAAGTTAATCCTTCTAACTTGACTTTTAAAATCAACTAAACACATGTTCTATATCTATATGATATGCTAACTTAATGATTTAAAACCTGGAAACACGAAAAACACCGTAAAACCGGATTTACGCCGTCGTAGTAACACCGCGGGCTGTTTTGGGTTAGTTAATTAAAAACTATGATAAACTTTGATTTAAAAGTTGTTATTCTGAGAAAATGATTTTTATTATGAACATGAAACTATATCCAAAAATTATGGTTAAACTCAAAGTGGAAGTATGTTTTCTAAAATGGTCATCTAGACGTCGTTCTTTCGACTGAAATGACTACCTTTACAAAAAAGACTTGTAACTTATTTTTCCGACTATAAACCTATACTTTTTTTGTTTAGATTCATAAAATAGAGTTCAATATGAAACCATAGCAATTTGATTCACTCAAAACGGATTTAAAATGAAGAAGTTATGGGTAAAACAAGATTGGATAATTTTTCTCATTTTAGCTACGTGAAAATTGGTAACAAATCTATTCCAACCATAACTTAATCAACTTGTATTATATATTATGTAATCTTGAGATACCATAGACACGTATACAATGTTTCGACCTATCATGTCGACACATCTATATATATTTCGGAACAACCATAGACACTCTATATGTGAATGTTGGAGTTAGCTATACAGGGTTGAGGTTGATTCCAAAATATATATAGTTTGAGTTGTGATCAATACTGAGATACGTATACACTGGGTCGTGGATTGATTCAAGATAATATTTATCGATTTATTTCTGTACATCTAACTGTGGACAACTAGTTGTAGGTTACTAACGAGGACAGCTGACTTAATAAACTTAAAACATCAAAATATATTAAAAGTGTTGTAAATATATTTTGAACATACTTTGATATATATGTATATATTGTTATAGGTTCGTGAATCAACCAGTGGCCAAGTCTTACTTCCCGACGAAGTAAAAATCTGTGAAAGTGAGTTATAGTCCCACTTTTAAAATCTAATATTTTTGGGATGAGAATACATGCAGGTTTTATAAATGATTTACAAAATAGACACAAGTACGTGAAACTACATTCTATGGTTGAATTATCGAAATCGAATATGCCCCTTTTTATTAAGTCTGGTAATCTAAGAATTAGGGAACAGACACCCTAATTGACGCGAATCCTAAAGATAGATCTATTGGGCCTAACAAACCCCATCCAAAGTACCGGATGCTTTAGTACTTCGAAATTTATATCATATCCGAAGGGTGTCCCGGAATGATGGGGATATTCTTATATATGCATCTTGTTATTGTCGATTACCAGGTGTTCACCATATGAATGATTTTTATCTCTATGTATGGGATGTGTATTGAAATATGAAATCTTGTGGTCTATTGTTACGATTTGATATATATAGGTTAAACCTATAACTCACCAACATTTTTGTTGACGTTTTAAGCATGTTTATTCTCAGGTGATTATTAAGAGCTTCCGCTGTCGCATACTTAAATAAGGACAAGATTTGGAGTCCATGCTTGTATGATATTGTGTAAAAACTGCATTCAAGAAACTTATTTTGTTGTAACATATTTGTATTGTAAACCATTATGTAATGGTCGTGTGTAAACAGGATATATTAGATTATCATTATTTGATAATCTACGTAAAGCTTTTTAAACCTTTATTGATGAAATAAAGGTTATGGTTTGTTTAAAAATGAATGCAGTCTTTGAAAAACGTCTCATATAGAGGTCAAAACCTCGCAACGAAATCAATTAATATGGAACGTTTTTAATCAATAAGAACGGGACATTTCAGTTGGTATCAGAGCGTTGGTCTTAGAGAACCAGAAAATTTGCATTAGTGTGTCTTATCGAGTTTGTTAGGATGCATTAGTGAGTCTGGACTTCGACCGTGTTTTCTTTAAAAATGATTGCTTAACATTTTTGTTGGAAACTATATATTTTTAACATATGAATATTATGTGATATATTAATCTCTTAACGTGTTTGATATTATGTGATAGATGTCTACCTCTAGAACAAGTCCCATTGACTCACCTAATAATAATGAAGAGTCAAATGTAAATTGGAATAATTTGTGGACTGATTCACAAGTTCCCGAAGAGGAACCGGAAGAAGAGTCGGAACCGGAAGAAGAATCGGAACCGGAAGAAGAATCGGAACCGGATGAAGAAATAGAACCGGTGGGGGAAATAATAAAACGGTTAAGTAAAAGAAAATCCTCAACCAACCGACCAAAGTTAATTATGGTCAATGGTGTTTCCGCCAAGGAAGCAAAATATTGGGAGGATTACCAATTCTCCGATGAATCGGATTCCGACGAGAATTCCGATGATGTTATAGAAATTACCCCAACTGAATTTAAAAAGGCAAAAGAAAATAATAAGGGAAAGGGCATAAAAATAGAGAAATCTAATTCCAACCCCGATGAACTTTATATGTATCGTCAACCCCCGAAGTCCTTAAGTTGTAACAATGACCCGGGAACCTCTAAACCACCAGGTTTTTCTAAACCAATGTGGACAACGACGGTTCGTATTAGGGGAACATCATATATCCCTAGAAACTTGGCAAAACGAACCAAAACCGAAGAAGAAGAAACGAGCGAGTCGGAATAAGATAGTTGTATTCGTGTGGTGTAATATATGGAATATAGTGTTCTTATGCTTTATGATATATGTAAAAATTGCTTGTATTAATAAGTATTTTTTTTTATGAATCTAACTCTTGTCTATTTTACAGTTTAAAAATACAAAATGGATAGACAAACCAATATTTTAAGAGACCTACCCGGAGACATGATTGATGAAATCTTGTCTAGAGTCGGCCAGAATTCTTCGGCACAACTATTTAAGGCGAGATCAGTTTGTAAGACATTCGAAGAACGTTCCAAGAATGTCTTGGTTTATAAGAGACTTTCGTTTGAAAGATGGGGGATATCACATTGGGAAACCCATAAGTTACGATGTGTTTACTTTGACGCATATATTGCGGGGAACCCAAATGCTATTTTACGCAACGGGTTAAGAAATTATTTTGACTCAATATATCCGAATATTGGACTTCGTGATTTAGAAAAAGCGGCTAACATGCAACATAAAGAAGCATGTTATGCTTACGGATTAGTAATGTTCGCTTCTCACCAAAGTGAGAACAAGAACATCGGGCTACAACTATTAAACAAAACGTTTCCACAAGTGACGGAGTCGGTAATTGGGGTAAGAAATGAGGTTTTTAGATTATTACGGGACTGTTGGACATTACGTAACCCTCGTCCCTTTGATGACGTTACAACACGCTGTCTTATCAACGGCCATAACGGTTATGTTGCACAAGACCAAGGATGGGAAGTAGTCCTAGTAAAACCAGAATGCATGACTTGTTTCTGGACGTATGAATTACGTGTCTTTATTGCCTTTGCCGAACGACTTGTGTACTAGCTAGAATTGTCTTCACAACTATCTTGTATCAAAGTTATTGTGTGCTATATTTCATGCTTTATGTAAAATAAGCGGTATTGTAAGTTTGTAAAATATTGTATAAAAGTTTGAACGCGAAATATTATTACAATCAGTTTTTCATATAGAATTGTAGTAGTTGAATTGTATATTAGCTACTAAGTATGAACTTAACGGGTAGGTACTACCCGAATTTAAACTTATAAAACGCTAATATGAAGAAAAAGCTTTTATAAATGAGTTCATATTATGCTACGAAATACTATTAACTACTCTTAATATTCTGTATGATTAACTTGTTCCATTTAACTATTTTGAAGGAAATGGCACCGACTACTCGACACACCGTGAATATGAATGAAGAGGAATTCCGTACTTTTCTAGCTTCAAACATAGCCGCAGTACAGGCTGCGCTACATACCAACAATAACCTTGGATCTAGCAGTACAGGAAATCGTGTAGGATGCACCTACAAAGAATTCACTGCCTGCAAACCTTTGGAATTTGATGGAACCGAAGGACCGATCGGATTGAAACGGTGGACCGAGAAGGTTGAATCGGTGTTTGCCATAAGTAAGTGTACTGAAGAGGACAAAGTGAAGTACGCTACGCATACCTTCACAGGTTCTGCGTTAACATGGTGGAATACCTATCTAGAGCAAGTGGGACAAGATGATGCGTACGCACTACCGTGGTCAGCATTCAAGCACTTGATGAACGAGAAGTACCGTCCCAGAACCGAGGTCAATAAGCTCAAGACAGAACTTAGAGGGTTACGAACCCAAGGATTTGATATTACCACGTACGAAAGACGATTCACAGAATTGTGCCTATTGTGTCCGGGAGCATTCGAAGATGAGGAAGAGAAGATCGACGCGTTTGTGAAAGGATTACCGGAAAGAATCCAAGAAGATATAAGTTCACACGAGCCCGCCTCCATACAACAGGCATGTAGAATGGCTCACAAACTAGTGAACCAGATTGAAGAAAGAATTAAAGAACAGACTGCTGAAGAGGCCAATGTGAAGCAAGTCAAAAGAAAGTGGGAGGAAAACGGTGATAAGAATCACCAATACAACAACAACAGTAATTACAACAATAATCGCAACAATTATCCCAACAATCGCAACATCAATCGCAACTACAACAAACGGCCCAACAACAACAACAACAACAACAACAACAACAACTACAACAATCATCCCAACAACAATAATAACCGCAACAACAACAACAATCAGAAGCAGCTATGCCAAAGGTGTGAAAAGAATCACTCGGGGTTCTGCACCAAATTTTGCAACAAGTGTAAAAGAAATGGTCATAGCGCGGCGAAGTGTGAGGTCTACGGACCAGGGGCTAATAGAACGAAAGGAACAAATGGTGTCGGAACGAGTAATGGCGGAGCAAGTAGTGTCGGAGCAAGTTATGCCAATGTAGTTTGTTATAAATGTGGAAAACCAGGCCACATTATTAGAAATTGCCCGAACCAGGAGAACACGAATGGACAAGGCCGTGGAAGAGTTTTCAATATTAATGCGATAGAGGCACAGGAAGACCCGGAGCTTGTTACGGGTACGTTTCTTATTGACAATAAATCTGCTTACGTTTTATTTGATTCGGGTGCGGATAGAAGCTATATGAGTAGAGATTTTTGTGCTAAATTAAGTTGTCCATTGACGCCTTTGGATAGTAAATTTTTACTCGAATTAGCAAATGGTAAATTAATTTCAGCAGATAATATATGTCGGAATCGAGAAATTAAACTGGTTAGCGAAACATTTAAGATTGATTTGATACCAGTAGAGTTAGGGAGTTTTGATGTGATAATCGGTATGGACTGGTTGAAAGAAGTGAAAGCGGAGATCGTTTGTTACAAAAATGCAATTCGCATTATACGAGAAAAAGGAAAACCCTTAATGGTGTACGGAGAAAAGGGCAACACGAAGCTACATCTTATTAGTAATTTGAAGGCACAAAAACTAATAAGAAAAGGTTGCTATGCTGTTCTAGCACACGTCGAGAAAGTACAAACTGAAGAAAAGAGCATCAATGATGTTCCCATTGCAAAAGAATTTCCCGATGTATTTCCGAAAGAATTACCGGGATTACCCCCACATCGATCCGTTGAATTTCAAATAGATCTTGTACCAGGAGCTGCACCAATAGCTCGTGCTCCTTACAGACTCGCACCCAGCGAGATGAAAGAACTGCAAAGCCAATTACAAGAACTTTTAGAGCGTGGTTTCATTCGACCAAGCACATCACCGTGGGGAGCTCCTGTTTTGTTTGTCAAGAAGAAAGATGGTACATTCAGGTTGTGTATCGACTACCGAGAGTTGAACAAACTTACCATCAAGAACCGCTACCCACTACCGAGAATCGACGACTTATTTGATCAACTACAAGGCTCATCTGTTTATTCAAAGATTGACTTACGTTCCGGGTATCATCAAATGCGGGTGAAAGAAGATGATATTCCAAAGACTGCTTTCAGAACACGTTACGGTCATTACGAGTTTATGGTCATGCCGTTTGGTTTAACTAATGCACCAGCTGTGTTCATGGACCTTATGAACCGAGTGTGTGGACCATACCTTGACAAGTTTGTCATTGTTTTCATTGATGACATACTTATTTACTCAAAGAATGACCAAGAACACGGTGAACATTTGAGAAAAGTGTTAGAAGTATTGAGGAAGGAAGAATTGTACGCTAAGTTTTCAAAGTGTGCATTTTGGTTGGAAGAAGTTCAATTCCTCGGTCACATAGTGAACAAAGAAGGTATTAAGGTGGATCCGGCAAAGATAGAAACTGTTGAAAAGTGGGAAACCCCGAAAACTCCGAAACACATACGCCAGTTTTTAGGACTAGCTGGTTACTACAGAAGGTTCATCCAAGACTTTTCCAGAATAGCAAAACCCTTGACTGCATTAACGCATAAAGGGAAGAAATTTGAATGGAATGATGAACAAGAGAAAGCGTTTCAGTTATTGAAGAAAAAGCTAACTACGGCACCTATATTGTCATTGCCTGAAGGGAATGATGATTTTGTGATTTATTGTGACGCATCAAAGCAAGGTCTCGGTTGTGTATTAATGCAACGAACGAAGGTGATTGCTTATGCGTCTAGACAATTGAAGATTCATGAACAAAATTATACGACGCATGATTTGGAATTAGGCGCGGTTGTTTTTGCATTAAAGACTTGGAGGCACTACTTATATGGGGTCAAAAGTATTATATATACCGACCACAAAAGTCTTCAACACATATTTAATCAGAAACAACTGAATATGAGGCAGCGTAGGTGGATTGAATTATTGAATGATTACGATTTTGAGATTCGTTACCACCCGGGGAAGGCAAATGTGGTAGCCGATGCCTTGAGCAGGAAGGATAGAGAACCCATTCGAGTAAAATCTATGAATATAATGATTCATAATAACATTACTACTCAAATAAAGGAGGCGCAACAAGGAGTTTTAAAAGAGGGAAATTTAAAGGATGAAATACCCAAAGGATCGGAGAAACATCTTAATATTCGGGAAGACGGAACCCGGTATAGGGCTGAAAGGATTTGGGTACCAAAATTTGGAGATATGAGAGAAATGGTACTTAGAGAAGCTCATAAAACCAGATACTCAATACATCCTGGAACGGGGAAGATGTACAAGGATCTCAAGAAACATTTTTGGTGGCCGGGTATGAAAGCCGATGTTGCTAAATACGTAGGAGAATGTTTGACGTGTTCTAAGGTCAAAGCTGAGCATCAGAAACCATCAGGTCTACTTCAACAACCCAAAATCCCGGAATGGAAATGGGAAAACATTACCATGGATTTCATCACTAAATTGCCAAGGACTGCAAGTGGTTTTGATACTATTTGGGTAATAGTTGATCGTCTCACCAAATCAGCACACTTCCTACCAATAAGAGAAGATGACAAGATGGAGAAGTTAGCACGACTGTATTTGAAGGAAGTCGTCTCCAGACATGGAATACCAATCTCTATTATCTCTGATAGGGATGGCAGATTTATTTCAAGATTCTGGCAGACATTACAGCAAGCATTAGGAACTCGTCTAGACATGAGTACTGCCTATCATCCACAAACTGATGGGCAGAGCGAAAGGACGATACAAACGCTTGAAGACATGCTACGAGCATGTGTTATTGATTTCGGAAACAGTTGGGATCGACATCTACCGTTAGCAGAATTTTCCTACAACAACAGCTACCATTCAAGCATTGAGATGGCGCCGTTTGAAGCACTTTATGGTAGAAAGTGCAGGTCTCCGATTTGTTGGAGTGAGGTGGGGGATAGACAGATTACGGGTCCGGAGATTATACAAGAAACTACCGAGAAGATCATCCAAATTCAACAACGGTTGAAAACCGCCCAAAGTCGACAAAAGAGCTACGCTGACATTAAAAGAAAAGATATAGAATTTGAAATTGGAGAGATGGTCATGCTTAAAGTTTCACCTTGGAAAGGCGTTGTTCGATTTGGTAAACGAGGGAAATTAAATCCAAGGTATATTGGACCATTCAAGATTATTGATCGTGTCGGACCAGTAGCTTACCGACTTGAGTTACCTCAACAACTCGCGGCTGTACATAACACTTTCCACGTCTCGAATTTGAAAAAATGTTTTGCTAAAGAAGATCTCACTATTCCGTTAGATGAAATCCAAATCAACGAAAAACTCCAATTCATCGAAGAACCCGTCGAAATAATGGATCGTGAGGTTAAAAGACTTAAGCAAAACAAGATACCAATTGTTAAGGTTCGATGGAATGCTCGTAGAGGACCCGAGTTCACCTGGGAGCGTGAAGATCAGATGAAGAAGAAATACCCGCATCTATTTCCAGAAGATTCGTCAACACCTTCAACAGCTTAAAATTTCGGGACGAAATTTATTTAACGGGTAGGTACTGTAGTGACCCGAACTTTTCCATGTTTATATATATTAATTGAGATTGATGTTTACATGATTAAATGTTTCCAACATGTTAAGCAATCAAACTTGTTAAGACTTGATTAATTGAAATAGGTTTCATATAGACAATTGACCACCCAAGTTGACCGGTGATTCACGAACGTTAAAACTTGTAAAAAAACTATATGATGACATATATATGGTTATATATATAGTTAACATGATATTATGATAAGTAAACATATCATTAATTATATTAACAATGAACTACATATGTAAAAACAAGACTACTAACTTAATGATTTTGAAACGAGACATATATGTAACGTTTATCGTTGTAACGACATTTAATGTATATATATCATATTAAGAGATATTCGTACATCATAATATCATGATAATATAATAATTTAAAATCTCTTTTGTTATTATAAACATTGGGTTAACAACATTTAACAAGATCGTTAACCTAAAGGTTTCAAAACAACACTTACATGTAACGACTAACGATGACTTAACGACTCAGTTAAAATGTATATACATGTAGTGTTTTAATATGTATTTATACACTTTTGAAAGACTTCAATACACTTATCAAAACACTTCTACTTAACAAAAATGCTTACAATTACATTCTCGTTCAGTTTCATCAACAATTCTACTCGTATGCACCCGTATTCGTACTCGTACAATACACAGCTTTTAGATGTATGTACTATTGGTATATACACTCCAATGATCAGCTCTTAGCAGCCCATGTGAGTCACCTAACACATGTGGGAACCATCATTTGGCAACTAGCATGAAATATCTCATAAGATTACAAAAATATGAGTAATCATTCATGACTTATTTACATGAAAACAAAATTACATATCCTTTATATCTAATCCATACACCAACGACCAAAAACACCTACAAACACTTTCATTCTTCAATTTTCTTCATCTAATTGAACTCTCTCAAGTTCTATCTTCAAGTTCTAAGTGTTCTTCATAAATTCCAAAAGTTCTAGTTTCATAAAATCAAGAATACTTTCAAGTTTGCTAGCTCACTTCCAATCTTGTAAGGTGATCATCCAATCTCAAGAAATCTTTGTTTCTTACAGTAGGTTATCATTCTAATACAAGGTAATAATCATATTCAAACTTTGGTTCAATTTCTATAACTATAACAATCTTATTTCAAGTGATGATCTTACTTGAACTTGTTTTCGTGTCATGATTTTGCTTCAAGAACTTTGAGCCATCCAAGGATCCATTGAAGCTAGATCCATTTTTATCTTTTCCAGTAGGTTCATCCAAGGAACTTAAGGTAGTAATGATGTTCATAACATCATTCGATTCATACATATAAAGCTATCTTATTCGAAGGTTTAAACTTGTAATCACTAGAACATAGTTTAGTTAATTCTAAACTTGTTCGCAAACAAAAGTTAATCCTTCTAACTTGACTTTTAAAATCAACTAAACACATGTTCTATATCTATATGATATGCTAACTTAATGATTTAAAACCTGGAAACACGAAAAACACCGTAAAACCGGATTTACGCCGTCGTAGTAACACCGCGGGCTGTTTTGGGTTAGTTAATTAAAAACTATGATAAACTTTGATTTAAAAGTTGTTATTCTGAGAAAATGATTTTTATTATGAACATGAAACTATATCCAAAAATTATGGTTAAACTCAAAGTGGAAGTATGTTTTCTAAAATGGTCATCTAGACGTCGTTCTTTCGACTGAAATGACTACCTTTACAAAAACGACTTGTAACTTATTTTTCCGACTAGAAACCTATACTTTTTTTGTTTAGATTCATAAAATAGAGTTCAATATGAAACCATAGCAATTTGATTCACTCAAAACGGATTTAAAATGAAGAAGTTATGGGTAAAACAAGATTGGATAATTTTTCTCATTTTAGCTACGTGAAAATTGGTAACAAATCTATTCCAACCATAACTTAATCAACTTGTATTATATATTATGTAATCTTGAGATACCATAGACACGTATACAATGTTTCGACCTATCATGTCGACACATCTATATATATTTCGGAACAACCATAGACACTCTATATGTGAATGTTGGAGTTAGCTATACAGGGTTGAGGTTGATTCCAAAATATATATAGTTTGAGTTGTGATCAATACTGAGATACGTATACACTGGGTCGTGGATTGATTCAAGATAATATTTATCGATTTATTTCTGTACATCTAACTGTGGACAACTAGTTGTAGGTTACTAACGAGGACAGCTGACTTAATAAACTTAAAACATCAAAATATATTAAAAGTGTTGTAAATATATTTTGAACATACTTTGATATATATGTATATATTGTTATAGGTTCGTGAATCAACCAGTGGCCAAGTCTTACTTCCCGACGAAGTAAAAATCTGTGAAAGTGAGTTATAGTCCCACTTTTAAAATCTAATATTTTTGGGATGAGAATACATGCAGGTTTTATAAATGATTTACAAAATAGACACAAGTACGTGAAACTACATTCTATGGTTGAATTATCGAAATCGAATATGCCCCTTTTTATTAAGTCTGGTAATCTAAGAATTAGGGAACAGACACCCTAATTGACGCGAATCCTAAAGATAGATCTATTGGGCCTAACAAACCCCATCCAAAGTACCGGATGCTTTAGTACTTCGAAATTTATATCATATCCGAAGGGTGTCCCGGAATGATGGGGATATTCTTATATATGCATCTTGTTATTGTCGATTACCAGGTGTTCACCATATGAATGATTTTTATCTCTATGTATGGGATGTGTATTGAAATATGAAATCTTGTGGTCTATTGTTACGATTTGATATATATAGGTTAAACCTATAACTCACCAACATTTTTGTTGATGTTTTAAGCATGTTTATTCTCAGGTGATTATTAAGAGCTTCCGCTGTCGCATACTTAAATAAGGACAAGATTTGGAGTCCATGCTTGTATGATATTGTGTAAAAACTGCATTCAAGAAACTTATTTTGTTGTAACATATTTGTATTGTAAACCATTATGTAATGGTCGTGTGTAAACAGGATATATTAGATTATCATTATTTGATAATCTACGTAAAGCTTTTTAAACCTTTATTGATGAAATAAAGGTTATGGTTTGTTTAAAAATGAATGCAGTCTTTGAAAAACGTCTCATATAGAGGTCAAAACCTCGCAACGAAATCAATTAATATGGAACGTTTTTAATCAATAAGAACGGGACATTTCAATACTAAAGTACCAACTTTAACTAGCATGTTCTCCATTATCCCTCTAGGATATTTTATTGATCTATCGGCTAGTTGTATGCTTATTCTGGTTGGTTTCAATTCTCCAAGGTCTAGTTTAGCGTATAGTGAATACGGCATTAGATTTATACTAGCACCTAAGTCTGCCAATGCTTCTATTGAACTAAGACTACCCAGAAAACATGGAATTGTGAAACTTCCTGGATCAGATAGTTTTTCTGGTATCTTATTCAACAGCACTGCTGAACAATTTGCATTCATAGTAACAGCCGAGAGTTCTTCCATTTTCTTTCTATTCGTGATTAGATCTTTCAAGAATTTAGCATATCTTGGCATTCCTGAAATCACATCAATGAAAGGAAGATTTACATTTATCTGTTTAAACATATCCAAGAATTTGGATTGCTCGGCTTCAAGTTTTTCTTTCTTCATTTTACTCGGATAAGGAAGTGGTGGTTGATATGGTTTAACATAAGGTTTATCCTTAACTGTGTTATCTTTATTAACCTTTTCAACTACCGGTTCTTTTTCCTTTTCTTTATCAGGTTGTGGTTCTTGTGGAGTAGGAATAGTTTCATCAGAGGTTACAGGTATTTCAGGTGATTTAAGTGTTGTACCACTTCTTGTGGTAATAGCTTTAGCTGTTTCATTCCGGGGGTTAGCATTTGTATCACTAGGTAAACTTCCCGGTTTTCTTTCACCTATTAACCTTGCTAGGTTACTTACTTCTTGTTCCAGATTTTGAATAGAAGCTTGTTGATTTCTAAATGCTTGAGCATTTTGTTCATTTGTTTGTTTTTGAGATGTGAAAAACTGCGTTTGAGTTTCAACTAGCTTCGTCATCATATCTTCTAAATTTGGCTTTTTATCATCGGTTTGTTGTGGTGGTTTGTTTTGAAAATTCGGTCTTTGCTGATTATAAGTATTATTGGATACTTGTTGATTGCTAGGACCTTGTTGGTTGTTGTATGGAATATTTCGGTTATAATTCTGGTTTTGATTGTAAATCGGTCTTGGCGGTTGATAATTATTCTGATAATTATTTCCAGGCCTTTGGTTTATGTATGAAATATTCTCTCTTTGTTCTATTGTTAATTCAATACTGAGACAATCTTTTGTCAAATGTGGTCCTCCACACTGTTCACAACTAATTCGTATAGCATGAATATCTTTAGTCATTTTTTCCATTCGTCTCTCGAAAGCATCTATCTTTGCGGAAATGGAATCTAAGTCATGGCTAGAATCGGCTCTAGCTGCTTTAGATGATCTAATGATATCTTTTTCTTGATGCCACTCATGTGAGTGGGAAGCAGTATTATCAATAATTTTGTACGCATCAGTTTCGGTTTTTTTCATAATAGAACCACCAGCTGCTATATCTATGTCTTTCCTTGTAGTGATGTCGCATCCTTGGTAGAATATTTGTACTATTTGACAGGTGTCTAAACCATGTTGCGGACATCCTCTTAACAACTTTCCATATCTTGTCCACGCCTCATATAGAGTTTCATTTGGCTTCTGTGTGAACGTAACAATTTCTGCTTGAAGTCTTACGGCTTTAGATGCAGGAAAAAATTGTTTAAGAAATTTGTCAACTAAAACATCCCATGTATCAATCGCCCCTTCAGGTAACGATTCCAACCAATCTTTGGCTTCTCCCTTTAAAGTCCAGGGAAATAACATGAGATATATCTGTTCATCCTCCACTTCTCGGATTTTAAATAGTGTGCAGATCCTATTAAAGGTACGTAGATGTTCATTTGGATCTTCCTTCGGCGCACCACTAAATTGGCATTGATTAGTCACCATGTGTAGAATTTGTCCTTTGATTTCATAATCTGGCGCATTAATGTCTGGATGAGTAATTGCGTGACCTTGGCCAGTGCGTTTAGCTCTCATTCGGTCTTCCATACTTAAAGATTCCAGATTCTCCATAATTGAATTTGTTGAATCGGTATCACTAGATGATTCTGATTTAATAGTTCGTTCCTCAACAATCTCTGTTTGAATGATTGGTGGTTCCGGAGGAAAGTTTAATGGTTCAGGATCTACGAACCGTTCCTGAATATTTTCTGGATTCTCAATTGTGAGGTTTGTTTCAAAAACTGGATTATCGGAAATTTGAACTGAAGTACTTGGTCGACTGGATGACGATTCTAAAGAAAAATCAACGGCGGTTATATTTGTTAAACGATGTCTTGATCGAGTTACAGGTGGTGAACGTACAAAAGGTGATGAACGTCTTGCTCGGTGCATTCACAGAATATCTTATTAGTTTTTAAAAGGAAAGAAAAATTATAATAAGTTATCCAATTAATAGACTTTTCTGATTTTGCCCACGTTTCGAATAGCCAAAAGATGCAGCAGAGGGGCAGGATTCGTTTGGTCTCAATATAATTGAGGACTGTTTGGCTCCAATAACCCGGTCCACGTACAAATCCAACTATTACTACGAACCAGAAAATTTTGATGTCTATCAATTTAACCACTTAAAATAAATTTTCGTAATTTTAAGAAATTTAGATAAGAAGTAGAAAAAAAATCTATGTCCTAAAACTAGAATAGCGAGAAATAAGAGAGAAAAAGAGTTCGTCGCAAAAGGTCGAAAAAGAAAAATGGTTGAAAAATAAAAGGTGACGGAAAAATAAAAGAAACTTATAAAAACTTAAAAATACTTAACTAATTTAACCTTATTACTACAACTAACTTAAAATTATAATCGCAAATTGATATTACTAATTGGAATGATAATTGATACATAGTAAAAGGTCTAAAAATATTAAAGCTTACAGGAAAAACTAAATCCCAAATGGAAATAACTTAAAAAGAAACTAAAACTTAAAAAGGCGTCGCAAAATTCTAAAGCACCTAAATCTTAGTCTAAAGAAAAAGCACTTAAGGAATTCTACGGCAAAGCCTAAAAATCTAGGAGTAAAAATGACTATAGCGAAAACTAAGTTTAAAATTAAATATGAGCTAAAAATACAAATATTACGCTACAACGATTAAAAAGGGACAAAATATTAAAAGTTATAAAAAGTTATAAAAATATTAGATTTTATAAAAATATTATTTTCATATTTTATAATAAAAGTATTAAGTAAATAAATAATAAAACTAAATAAAAGTAAAAATAACTAAATAAATTAAACTTAATTATAATAATAATAATAGAATTAGGGTTTAGTTATAATAATAATATAATATACTCCGTAATAAATGCGAAATTAGGGTTGGATGTGGCCCTGTCAGACCCCTCATGCGAGTCGCATGATTTAAGCCGGGGGGTCATGCGAGTCGCATGACTGAACTGGACCGGTTCAATTGACAGGTTCAATTTGACAGGTCACGTATATTTAATATTTATTTTCTTTTTTTCTGTTTTATATTTAAAATATAAATATATATATATATAATTAAAATAAAACTTAATTTTTAAAACTAAAAATAAACTTAAAATACTTTATAATTTTGTAAAAATAAAAGAAAAACTTTTAAAAAAATATATTTAAAATACTTTTTTTTTTTTCGGTTTTAAAAGATTTTTTAATTTTTTTATATCTTTTTAATTTTTAAACAAGAATATAAATTTTACAAAAACTAATTATAACTTAAATATTAAAAATATGGCGTTTCGCTTCGGCGTCGAACGAGGTGTATATAAAATAGTTTATATTTTACTAGGAAAATACTATTAAATACGATACAATTTTACACAAGATATTTATTTATTTATAGAATGGATATACTTAAACCTTGCTACAACACTTATAGGCAGTGTACCTAATCGTACAGTAGTGTAGTTTTTAGTAAGTCCGGTTCGTTCCACAGGGAAATCTTTAAACAAAGCTCAACGCTATATTAGTTAACTTTTATAAAAATACAAATATATATATAGGTAATATTATTATTATAAAGGGGGGTTTTTACCGTTTAATGACCGGTTTGTCGATTTTAAAACTTTAGTCGCAGTTAAAACCTAATGTAAAATATAAAATAAATACAAGACTTTAAATTAAAGCGTAAAGTAAATAACGATAATGAAATTGCGAATAATAAAAATGCGATAAAATGAAATTGCGATAATTAAAAGTACGATAATTAAAAGTGCGATTAAATAACAATAAATAAAATAAAATATGAAATAAAAGAATTATGCTTATTTAAACTTCCGTAATCATGATGTTTGACGTGTTGATTTTAGTTTTATGCCCATGGGTTAATTGTCCTTTGTCCTGGATTATTCAATATGTCCGTCTGGTTTTTGTCCATA
This sequence comes from Rutidosis leptorrhynchoides, assembly GCF_046630445.1. Lineage (NCBI taxonomy): Eukaryota > Viridiplantae > Streptophyta > Magnoliopsida > Asterales > Asteraceae > Rutidosis > Rutidosis leptorrhynchoides. The sequence continues at coordinate 87,360,823 of NC_092337.1, forward strand.
ACAGTCCATCAGTCATAAATATAAATTGCAAGTGTCCTTGTCAAATTATTATTATACCCGAAGATAAATATTCCAACTAATTGGGGATTCGAATTGTAACAAGGTTTTAATACTTTGTTTAATGAATACACCAGGTTATCGACTGCGTGTAAACCAAGGTTTTACTACTTTGTTAACAATTACACCAATTACCCTTGAATGTAATTTCACCCCTGTTTTAATTATTCTAGTGGCTATTAATCCATTCCCGTGTCCGGTTAAATGAACGATTATTCGTACATATAAATACCCCGCCCATCGTGTCCGATCGAGTGTATATGGTAATTTATAGGGACGCCCAATTGTAAATCTTTATATTAACATTAACAAACTTTCATTTAGTTAAACAAATATAAAGCCTATTAATAGCCCATAGCCTAGTTTCCACAAGTGTCGTTCTTTTGTCCAAACCCCAATTATGGTACAAAGCCCAATTACCCAATTTTAGTAATTAGCCCAACATCATGATTACTTCGTTTTAAATAAGCATAATAATAACTTAGCTACGAGACATTAATATAAAAAGGTTGAACATAACTTACAATGATTAAAAATAGCGTAGCGTTACACGGACAGAATTTCGACTTACACCCTTACAACATTCGCTAACATACCCTTATTATTAGAATTATAATTAAAATTAAAATATAAATTATAAATATAAATATATTTACGTTGAAGAGGAAGAGAAAAAGGATGATTATAACTCGGCACAAAACTGGCTTTATATAGGACCTGACCAGCAATCTCACACCATGCGACTCGCATGGTTTTGTGCCTCTGGCCATGCGAGTCGCATGGCCACCCTGGATTCAGCCAACTGCTTTTGTTTTCTTCTTTGTCGACGTAATATAATAATAATAATATATATAATATATAATTATATATAATTATATATATATTATATTATATTCTTGTGCATAGTAGACTAGATATTTTTGGTCCGTTGCGTCGGGCGTTTCTTCTTGGCTCAGGTCCCGGTTCCGGATTTTCGGACGTCCTCGCGTATTATTTTAAATCGCGTACTTTGTGTTCCGCAACTTGTACTCTTGTCATTTTGAGACGTTCCTCATCAATATTTTGAACCTTTTTAGTTGTATCTTGTACTTTTTAGCTCTTTGGACCTTTTTGTCTTCAATTTGTCGAATCTGTCTTTTGTCTTCACCTTTTTTTATTTAAACGAATATCACTTGTAAATAGAACAATTGCAACTAAAAGCTTGTCTTTCTTGAGGAATAATGCTATGAAATATATGTTCGTTTTTAGCATTATCACCCGAACCAGGAGAACACGAATGGACAAGGCCGCGGAAGAGTTTTCAATATTAATGCGGCAGAGGCACAGGAAGACTCGGAGCTTGTTACGGGTACGTTTCTTATTGACAATAAATCTGCTTACGTTTTATTTGATTCGGGTGCGGATAGAAGCTATATGAGTAGAGATTTTTGTGCTAAATTAAGTTGTCCATTGACGCCTTTGGATAGTAAATTTTTACTCGAATTAGCAAATGGTAAATTAATTTCAGCAGATAATATATGTCGGAATCGAGAAATTAAACTGGTTAGCGAAACATTTAAGATTGACTTGATACCAGTAGAGTTAGGGAGTTTTGATGTGATAATCGGTATGGACTGGTTGAAAGAAGTGAAAGCAGAGATCGTTTGTTACAAAAATGCAATTCGCATTATACGAGAAAAAGGAAAACCCTTAATGGTGTACGGAGAAAAGGGCAACACGAAGCTACATCTTATTAGTAATTTGAAGGCACAAAAACTAATAAGAAAAGGTTGCTATGCTGTTCTAGCACACATCGAGAAAGTACAAACTGAAGAAAAGAGTATCAATGATGTTCCCGTCGCAAAAGAATTTCCCGATGTATTTCTGAAAGAATTACCGGGATTACCCCCACATCGATTCGTTGAATTTCAAATAGATCTTGTACCAGGAGCTGCACCAATAGCTCGTGCTCCTTACAGACTCGCACCCAGCGAGATGAAAGAACTGCAAAGCCAATTACAAGAACTTTTAGAGCGAGGTTTCATTCGACCAAGCACATCACCGTGGGGAGCTCCTGTTTTGTTTGTCAAGAAAAAAGATGGTACATTCAGGTTGTGTATCGACTACCGAGAGTTGAACAAACTTACCATCAAGAACCGCTACCCACTACCGAGAATCGATGACTTATTTGATCAACTACAAGGCTCGTCTGTTTATTCAAAGATTGACTTACGTTCCGGGTATCATCAAATGCGGGTGAAAGAAGATGATATTCCAAAGACTGCTTTCAGAACACGTTACGGTCATTACGAGTTTATGGTCATGCCGTTTGGTTTAACTAATGCACCAGCTGTGTTCATGGACCTTATGAACCGAGTGTGTGGACCATACCTTGACAAGTTTGTCATTGTTTTCATTGATGACATACTTATTTACTCAAAGAATGACCAAGAACACGGTGAACATTTGAGAAAGGTGTTAGAAGTATTGAGGAGGGAAGAATTGTACGCTAAGTTTTCAAAGTGTGCATTTTGGTTGGAAGAAGTTCAATTCCTCGGTCACATAGTGAACAAAGAAGGTATTAAGGTGGATCCGGCAAAGATAGAAACTGTTGAAAAGTGGGAAACCCCGAAAACTCCGAAACACATACGCCAATTTTTAGGACTAGCTGGTTACTACAGAAGGTTCATCCAAGACTTTTCCAGAATAGCAAAACCCTTGACTGCATTAACGCATAAAGGGAAGAAATTTGAATGGAATGATGAACAAGAGAAATCGTTTCAGTTATTGAAGAAAAAGATAACTACGGCACCTATATTGTCATTGCCTGAAGGGAATGATGATTTTGTGATTTATTGTGACGCATCAAAGCAAGGTCTCGGTTGTGTATTAATGCAACGAACGAAGGTGATTGCTTATGCGTCTAGAAAATTGAAGATTCACGAACAAAATTATACGACGCATGATTTGGAATTAGGCGCGGTTGTTTTTGCATTAAAGACTTGGAGGCACTACTTATATGGGGTCAAAAGTATTATATATACCGACCACAAAAGTCTTCAACACATATTTAATCAGAAACAACTGAATATGAGGCAGCGTAGGTGGATTGAATTGTTGAATGATTACGATTTTGAGATTCGTTACCACCCGGGGAAGGCAAATGTGGTAGCCGATGCCTTGAGCAGGAAGGACAGAGAACCCATTCGAGTAAAATCTATGAATATAATGATTCATAATAACCTTACTACTCAAATAAAGGAGGCGCAACAAGGAGTGTTAAAAGAGGGAAACTTAAAGGATGAAATACCCAAAGGATCGGAGAAGCATCTTAATATTCGGGAAGATGGAACCCGGTATAGGGCTGAAAGGATTTGGGTACCAAAATTTGGAGATATGAGAGAAATGGTACTTAGAGAAGCTCATCAAACCAGATACTCAATACATCCTGGAACGGGGAAGATGTACAAGGATCTCAAGAAACATTTTTGGTGGCCGGGTATGAAAGTCGATGTTGCTAAATACGTAGGAGAATGTTTGACGTGTTCTAAGGTCAAAGCTGAGCATCAGAAACCATCAGGTCTACTTCAACAACCCGAAATCCCGGAATGGAAATGGGAAAACATTACCATGGATTTCATCACTAAATTGCCAAGGACTGCAAGTGGTTTTGATACTATTTGGGTAATAGTTGATCGTCTCACCAAATCAGCACACTTCTTGCCAATAAGAGAAGATGACAAGATGGAGAAGTTAGCACGACTGTATTTGAAGGAAGTCGTCTCCAGACATGGAATACCAATCTCTATTATCTCTGATAGGGATGGCAGATTTATTTCAAGATTCTGGCAGACATTACAGCAAGCATTAGGAACTCGTCTAGACATGAGTACTGCCTATCATCCACAAACTGATGGGCAGAGCGAAAGGACGATACAAACGCTTGAAGACATGCTACGAGCATGTGTTATTGATTTCGGAAACAGTTGGGATCGACATCTACCGTTAGCAGAATTTTCCTACAACAACAGCTACCATTCAAGCATTGAGATGGCGCCGTTTGAAGCACTTTATGGTAGAAAGTGCAGGTCTCCGATTTGTTGGAGTGAAGTGGGGGATAGACAGATTACGGGTCCGGAGATTATACAAGAAACTACCGAGAAGATCATCCAAATTCAACAACGGTTGAAAACCGCCCAAAGTCGACAAAAGAGCTACGCTGACATTAAAAGAAAAGATATAGAATTTGAAATTAGAGAGATGGTCATGCTTAAAGTTGCACCTTGGAAAGGCGTTGTTCGATTTGGTAAATGAGGGAAATTAAATCCAAGGTATATTGGACCATTCAAGATTATTGATCGTGTCGGACCAGTAGCTTACCGACTTGAGTTACCTCAATAACTCGTGGCTGTACATAACACTTTCCACGTCTCGAATTTGAAGAAATGTTTTGCTAAAGAAGATCTCACTATTCCTTTAGATGAAATCCAAATCAACGAAAAACTTCAATTCATCGAAGAACCCGTCGAAATAATGGATCGTGAGGTTAAAAGACTTAAGCAAAACAAGATACCAATTGTTAAGGTTCGATGGAATGCTCGTAGAGGACCCGAGTTCACCTGGGAGCGTGAAGATCAGATGAAGAAGAAATACCCGCATCTATTTCCAGAAGATTCGTCAACACCTTCAACAGCTTAAAATTTCGGGACGAAATTTATTTAACGGGTAGGTACTGTAGTGACCCGAACTTTTCCATGTCTATATATATTAATTGAGATTGATATTTACATGATTAAATGTTTCCAACATGTTAAGCAATCAAACTTGTTAAGACTTGATTAATTGAAATATGTTTCATATAGACAATTGACCACCCAAGTTGACCGGTGATTCACGAACGTTAAAACTTGTAAAAACTATATGATGACATATATATGGATATATATATAGTTAACATGATACTATGATAAGTAAACATATCATTAAGTATATTAACAATGAACTACATATGTAAAAACAAGACTACTAACTTAATGATTATTAAACGAGACATATATGTAACGATTATCGTTGTAAAGACATTTAATGTATATATATCATATTAAGAGATATTCATACATGATAATATCATTATAATATAATAATTTAAAATCTCATTTGATATTATAAACATTGGGTTAACAACATTTAACAAGATCGTTAAACCTAAAGGTTCCAAAACAACACTTACATGTAACGACTAACGATGACTTAACGACTCAGTTAAAATGTATATACATGTAGTGTTTTAATATGTATTTATACACTTTTTAAAGACTTCAATACACTTATCAAAATACTTCTACTTAACAAAAATGCTTACAATTACATCCTCGTTCAGTTTCATCAACAATTCTACTCGTATGCACCCGTATTCGTACTCGTACAATACACAGCTTTTAGATGTATGTACTATTGGTATATACACTCCAATGATCAGCTCTTAGCAGCCCATGTGAGTCACCTAACACATGTGGGAACCATCATTTGGCAACTAGCATGAAATATCTCATAAAATTACAAAAATATGAGTAATCATTCATGACTTATTTACATGAAAACAAAATTTCATATCCTTTATATCTAATCCATACACCAACGACCAAAAACACCTAAAAACACTTTCATTCTTCAATTTTCTTCATCTAATTAATCTCTCTCAAGTTCTATCTTCAAGTTCTAAGTGTTCTTCATATATTCTACAAGTTCTAGTTACATAAAATCAAGAATACTTTCAAGTTTGCTAGCTCACTTCCAATCTTGTAAGGTGATCATCCAACCTCAAGAAATCTTTGTTTCTTACAGTAGGTTATCATTCTAATACAAGGTAATAATCATATTCAAACTTTGGTTCAATTTCTATAACTATAACAATCTTATTTCAAGTGATGATCTTACTTGAACTTGTTTTCGTGTCATGATTCTGCTTCAAGAACTTTCAAGCCATCCAAGGATCCTTTGAAGCTAGATCTATTTTTCTCATTTCCAGTAGGTTTATCCAAGGAACTTGAGGTAGTGATGATGTTCATAACATCATTCGATTCATACATATAAAGCTATCTTATTCGAAGGTTTAAACTTGTAATCACTAGAACATAGTTTAGTAAATTCTAAACTTGTTCGCAAATAAAAGTTAATCCTTCTAACTTGACTTTTAAAATCAACTAAACACATGTTCTATATCTATATGATATGCTAACTTAATGATTTAAAACCTGGAAACACGAAAAACACCGTAAAACCGGATTTACGCCGTTGTAGCAACACCGCGGGCTGTTTTGGGTTAGTTAATTAAAAACTATGATAAACTTTGATTTAAAAGTTGTTATTCTGGGAAAATGATTTTTATTATGAACATGAAACTATATCCAAAAATTATGGTTAAACTCAAAGTGGAAGTATGTTTTCTAAAATGGTTATCTAGACATCGTTCTTTCGACTGAAATGACTACCGTTACAAAAATGACTTGTAACTTATTTTTCCGACTATAAATCTATACTTTTTCTGTTTAGATTCATAAAATAGAGTTCAATATGAAACCATAGCAATTTGATTCACTCAAAATGGATTTAAAATGAAGAAGTTATGGGTAAAACAAGATTGGATAATTTTTCTCATTTTAGCTACGTGAAAATTGGTAACAAATCTATTCCAACCATAACTTAATCAACTTGTATTGTATATTATGTAATCTTGAGATACCATAGACACGTATACAATGTTTTGACCTATTATGTTGACACATCTATATATATTTCGGAACAACCATAGACACTCTATATGTGAATGTTGGAGTTAGCTATACAGGGTTGAGGTTGATTCCAAAATATATATAGTTTGAGTTGTGATCAATACTGAGATACGTATACACTGGGCCTTAGATTGATTCAAGATAATATTTATCGATTTATTTCTGTACATCTAACTGTGGACAACTAGTTCTAGGTTACTAACGAGGACAGCTGACTTAATAAACTTAAAACATCAAAATATATTAAAAGTGTTGTAAATATATTTTGAACATACTTTGATATATATGTATATATTGTTATAGGTTCGTGAATCAACCAGTGGCCAAGTCTTACTTCCCGACGAAGTAAAAATCTGTGAAAGTGAGTTATAGTCCCACTTTTAAAATCTAATATTTTTGGGATGAGAATACATGCAGGTTTTATAAATGATTTACAAAATAGACACAAGTACGTGAAACTACATTCTATGGTTGAATTATCAAAATCGAATATGCCCTTTTTTATTAAGTATGGTAATCTAAGAATTAGGGAACAGACACCCTAATTGACGCGAATCCTAAAGATAGATCTATTGGGCTTAACAAACCCCATCCAAAGTACCGGATGCTTTAGTACTTCGAAATTTATATCATATCCGAAGGGTGTCCCGGAATGATGAGGATATTCTTATATATGCATCTTGTTAATGTCGGTTACCAGGTGTTCACCATATGAATGATTTTTATCTCTATGTATGGGATGTGTATTGAAATATGAAATCTTGTGCTCTATTATTATGATTTGATATATATAGGTTAAACCTACAACTCACCAACATTTTTGTTGACGTTTTAAGCATGTTTATTCTCAGGTGATTATTAAGAGCTTCCGCTGTCGCATACTTAAATAAGGACGAGATTTGGAGTCCATGCTTGTATGATATTGTGTAAAAACTGCATTCAAGAAACTGATTTTGATGTAACATATTTGTATTGTAAACCATTATGTAATGGTCGTGTGTAAACAGGATATTTTAGATTATCATTATTTGATAATCTACGTAAAGCTTTTTAAACCTTTATTTATGAAATAAAGGTTATGGTTTGTTTTAAAAATGAATGCAGTCTTTGAAAAACGTCTCATATAGAGGTCAAAACCTCGCAACGAAATCAATTAATATGGAACGTTTTTAATCAATAAGAATGGGACATTTCAGTTACAATCACATCATTATATCCGCCATCATAGTCATGAACATTATCATCATATTATGTATATCATTATCACGACATCATCTCTATCATTCTCAAATCTATCCTTTCGTCCATGTTGGGTAATCTTAAGCCCAAAGTTACAGCCCGTTAATAGTTCAACTAGAAATTCGGCCCAACACAAATTATATATATACGGCCCAATCACTAAAACGAGTTTAAGACCCAATTCGCAACCCTGTAATAATCGAATATGTTAACATCATCATGTATCGTTGTATTAACATTATGTACCATTATCATTGTCTTAATCTCCTTCACTAATCAACTATCTTGCATCATTATCTCATCACTAAACATCATGATTATTCATTTGGCCCTACATCACAAAATTATTCGGTTGAAATTCTAAAGGTATCAAAAGATACTTTCTTAGGTATGTTTGTGATAAGGGAACATGAAGACAACAACTAGTACTAGTGGATCTATAATTCAAACTTTACTATGTATGTAGCCATAAGTCTCGTGAATTATTTTATTATGTATATTTCCATTTTCATTCCACAATCAAGCATTATCGTTTCATCATTAACTTTATACAACATTATCATTATCATTTTCACGTAAATGTATTCACTCACAAAATCTCAGAGACGTAGCAGCAGTAGGAGTGAAAAACATGTATGAGTAGCGAGGGTTAGCTGTGACCTGCAGCCGTTTTTAAATGAAAACAACATAATGGTTTTAATCGCGATGGTGGGTGGCGGTTTATGGACTGAATAAAAGAAAATATAATAGCTGTCACAGTAGCTCAACAATGGATTGTTGGCGATCTTTACGAAAATAAACAGCAGTGACAAAAATAGCAGCTCAAGTTGACTGTTTGTTAGACGAGTCAGGAGAACAAAATAAAAACGAAAATATAAATGGGTTAAAGGTGGTGATTTGTAGGGTTGATTACGAACAGGAAATAGAAAGGTAAGAGAGAGAGAAAGATAAAGAGAGAATAGATTGAAGGTGGCGTTTAACTATGGTTTTGAAACAGAAAATAGCTGCAGCAGGAAAATAGGAACACGTATACAAGTAGTCCGATGGCGGCAGTTGGTGGTTGTAATGGACTGACCAAACAGAAATAACATGAGCAGCCATGGTGTTCAAGTGGTGGTCTAGTGGTGGTGACATTCGAATAATAGACAAACAAGGATGTTCATGGTGATTGATGATGGAGGTTAATGATGGTGAATCACAATGGAAGTGGTGGCGTGAGATGATATTAAGACAGAATAGAAACAAGATCAAAGAGCGATGGTAGGGTGATCCCGGTGGTGTAGTTCACGATGGATGACAGAAGAAAATATATATATATATATATATATATATATATATATATATATATATATATATATATATATATATATATATATATAGTGATGGTGATTCATGGTGTCTCTCATGGTGGTTGTGGTATTTGATGGTTAGGTGGTGATGGTGGTCCTGCGATGACTCTGGTGATGGTGTTAGAAGGTTGTTATGGTGATGGGTTTCATGAACCATTCGAACAGACAAAAGCAAGTTTTCTTGTTTCATGACTTGTATGATATATCCTATATATATATATGTATATATGTGTGAAGTAGTAATAGAAACACAGTAACCTTCATAATTCAATATGGCACAGTAACATTCATAATTCAAATATGTCCACAGTTAGCAGCCGTGATTTTTGGATGATTCTACCGACATGATTTACGGACTGGTATATCGTACTCCGTTGATTAATCAGTGGCGGATAAAAGTTTTCAGAAAAATCCCAAATTTTTACATTAATTATCTTTATTTATTTTAGTCATTATTGTATAAAATTCGATCATTAACTACTTAAAATTTATTAAATAAAAATTAACTCACTGTCCCCGCTCAATCTTAGGTAAAATATAAAAAAAATTTAAAACTTAACAAATAGTTCCTAAATACATATTTAATAAGCCTATAAATTATAAAACTCATTTTCGAATCACCGTTTATTTTAAAATCACATAAGTTTGAATTTAACTAACTTAACATCAGTCGAAACATCAAAAAAGTGTTATAATCATTTAATATTTATTTTTAATATACTTTATATAAATGTATCTATTTACAAATAGTTGTTCGTGAATCGTCGAAAATAGTCGAAGGGTAATTGCATATATGAAAATAGTTCAAAATTTTTGAGACTCAACATATCAGACTTTACTTATCGTATCAAAGGTATTAAATCGTATCGAGCGTTTGGTTTAAAATTAGTCGAAATTTTTCAGGTCACTACATAATACTTTACATTAAACGTATTTTTCTCAATATATGTTTAATATATTCATCTACGAAATTAGAAAGTAATACCAATGACTGATTTAGTAGATACCTCGGCACTTATAAATCCCGTAAATATTATGATATGATTTATAGGCCTCTATTGTGAGGTCTACGTTGATTTGAAAAATCGTTTCTTTTGACAATATTTGGAATAAATAGTAAAATGTTCTACAAGTAGGAACAAAATGTCAAATAACGAAAATTGGACAAAAGTTAGTGGAAAACTGAAATTCATAATATTCGATTGATCTATTTTCAAACGTACCGATTATACATTCCTGAATGTTAATATATATGTTTTATAATATAAACTTAGATTTAAAATGATTTATTATAAAGACTTAATATATTATTAAATATATTTTTATAAGTAACGAGACAATGAATTAAAGAAGCAAATGACCAAAACACTCGAACGTTCAAGTTATACTTCGAGTGATATAGTGTATTGATAATGTAAGTCTATATTTTGGCAAAGGTATGAGTCACGAAACGTAAAGTACAAGTTTTCTAAGCAAACGAAAGGACGTTCGAAAAACTGGAACCGGGACATTAGTCAAGCATCAACGTACAGATTATCGGAACTGAAATTACAAGTCACCTATACACAAAAATATAATATATATATATATATATATATATATATATATATATATATATATATATATATATATATATATATATATATATATATATATATATATAATTAATATAAATTATATATATCATATATATATATATATATATATTATAAAAATATGTCGATAAATAAGAAAACAAAACATTGTGATCTGGAGACAGGTGGCCATGCGATCGCATGGCCATAAGCCTATCAAACCATGCGATCGCATGGGGTTGATTTTCAGGACAAGTTTATAAAAGCTCTATCGAACTGGTGATCATCCATTTCTCTATCTCACATATTACTCTGTATTATATTATTATTATTATTATTATTATTATTATTATTATTATTATTATTATTATTATTATTATTATTATTATTATTATTATTATTATTATTATTATTATTAAGATTATTATTATTAATCTTATTATTAGTAGTAGTAGTATTATTATTATTAGTATTATACATAAAATATTACGACGAGGTTATGACCAAAAGATTTCAAAACAAGCTTTTCGAGTGGGATAGAGCTAAGGAAATTATGGGTTATAGCTATGGAGGTTATGGGTATTACTTGGGGGTTATGATCATGAGTCAAAGGTCAACCTAGCGTTTATCATCTCCGTTGCGTCTACGTACTTTCCTGCAATATTGAATCACAATATTGATATGTGAGCATTCATATCTTATCTTTTATATGTTAATAGTGTATCCATGTCTAGTGCTCGAGTATATATGTTTATGCATGATTATATGCTTTAATTTTGTCGTTAGATAGTTTATGATGAATCACGAATTTGATACATATGTTATTGATATAAGGTATATGATATGCATGTCGTTGGAAAGCTATCGAAAAATTAATAACTTTTCATTTAGAAATCGTGTGTTTTCGAGGAACGGATTAAAAGTTATGGTCAACTGAATTATGATTAATATTAATTGAAATTGTGTTTGAAACTGTAAATTGATATTTAAACAACTTGTTTATGAGATTGATAAATTGAATTTAAAAATATTATTAGTCGAGTAAATGAATTCTTATATAAGGCACGTCTCGTTGAATAATTGTCAAAGTTGACTGTCTTATCATGTTTTAAAGCTTTATAAACACTATAATCTGATTTTACAAGTATTGGAAAACTATGTGAAATAATAAAATATTTTCGATTGCCATGATAATTCAAATATAATATAGCTCCTGAAATAAATAATATTTTGAGTTTGATAAACTATAAATTCGTTCAATTATCAAGACTTATACTATGTTAATAAACATGTATAGATTTAAACATCATATTGGGTCAGTTTGATTTTTGAGATGACTTTTGTTAACTTTTGTATGACGGTTTCGAGCATTAGGATTGTGATACACTATGACCAGACCTAGCTTGTTAGACATGTATTGACCAACATATGTTCTCTAGGTTGAGATCTACGGTTATTTTCCATTCTGAGTTTCGATCACATTTCGGTGAATGACCTTATGTGCTGCTAAGGTGAGTTTATAGATCCCTTTTTAATTGCTTTTGCAATCTATATTTTTGGGCTGAGAATACATGCACTTTATTTTAAACGTAATGGATACAAGTACATACTAAATTTTACACTGAGTTTGAACCAAAAATCCCTTAGCTTTGGTAACTAGTAACTGCCGGTTATAAGAACTGGTGGGCGCGAATAGTCGTATATGGATCCATAGGGCTTGACATCCCCATCTGTTCCAGGTATAGAAACCCTAGCTTGAACTGTAAAACAGACGTATGCTATTTGAGTTTAGTACACGTTGGATTGCGTGTATTGTACATGTTGGTTGCATGTATGTTAAAACAGGGGTACTTATTATATATACGTTAAAGTTTAGTTACCAGGGTGCTCAATCTTGTAGAATATTTTTATAAACGTTTCTGGATGAAACAACTGAAATCTTGTGATCCACCTTTATATACAGATTATGCGCAACATTAAAACTATGAACTCACCAACCTTTGTGTTGACACTTTTAAGCATGTTTATTCTCAGGTTCCTAGAAGACTTCTGCTATTTGCTTATATGTGATACAAGCTATGTGCATGGAGTCATACATGCTTTATTCGAGAAAACGTTGCATTCACACAATTATCACCATGTATCTTATTTTGACTGCATTATCAACGGATGTAGTATTGTAAACTATTAATTACAGTGATTGTCTATATGTAGAAATCATCAATCGTCAAAAACCTTGGAATTTGATATTCAATTATGGTGTGCCTTTTCAAATGAATGCAATATTTACAAAACGTATCATGTAGAGGTCAGTACCTCACTGTGAAATCGATGAATGATGTATTCGTCTAAATGGATTTGGACGGGTCATCATAGACGTTCTTCTCATCTGATTCTTGTGTTGATTTTCTTGGCATCTTTGAGTGTCAGATATGATGAGATCACCTCTATGGTCTCTCATCAAGTTGGATTGTAGGAACATATGATGTTGATATCAATATTTGTGACGATTTCTCCAAATCCATACGGACGAACACGTCATTCATCGATTTCATTGCGAGGTATTTGACCTCTATATGATACGTTTTGTAAACATTTCATTCTTTTGAAAAGGCACACCATAAATGAATATTTAAATCAAAGGTTTTCGACATCTGATGATTTCTACATATAGACAATCACCGTAAATAATAGTTTACAATAATACTTCCGTTGACAATGTAGTCAAAATAAGATACATGGTGATGATTTGGTGAATGCAACGTTTCCTTGAAAAATATGTCATGTAAGACTCCATGCACATAGCTTGTCTAACATATAAGCAAACAGCGGAAGACTTCTAGGAACCTGAGAATAAACATGCTAACAAGTGTCAACACAAAGGTTGGTGAGTTCATAGTTTTAATGTTTAGCATAGTCTGTATATAAAGGTGGACCACAAGATTTTAGTTGTTTCATCCGAAACGTTTATCAAAAGTTTCTACGAGATTGAGCACCCTGGTAACTAAGCTTTAATGTCTATATAATAAGTACCCCTGTTTTAACATACATGCAACCAACATGTACAATACACGTAATCCAACGTATATTAACTCAAATAGCATACTTCTGTTTTATAGTTCAGGCTAGGTTTCTATACCTGGAACAGACGGGGATGTCAAGCCCTATGGATCCATATACCTCTATTCGCGCCCATCGGTTCTTATAACCGACAGTTACTAGTTACCAAAGCTAAGGGATTTTCGGTTCAAACTCAGTATAGAATTAAGTATGTACTTGTGTCCATTGCGTTTAAAATAAAGTGCATGTATTCTCAGCCCAAAAATGTATTGCAAAAGCAATTAAAAAGGGAGCAAATGAAACTCACCTTAGCAGCATATAAGGTCATTCACTGAAATGTGACCGAAATTCGTAATGCAAAATAACCGTAGATCTCAACCTAGAGAACATATGTTGGTCAATACATGTCTAGCAAGCTAGGTCAGGTCATAGTGTATCACAATCCTAATGCTCGAGATCGACATACAAAAGTTATCCAAAGTCGTTTCAAAAAGTCAATTTTGACAATAGTTTAACAAAACGAGATGTGCCTTATATAAGGATTCATTTACTCGGTTGGTAATATTCAAAAATCTAATTTATCAATCTTACAAACAAGTTGTTTAAATATTAATTGCAGATTCAAAAGCAATTCCAATTAACGTTAATCATAATTCAGTTGACCATATCTTTTAATTCGTTCATCGAAATTACGCGGTTTCTAAATGAAAAGTTATTGATTTTTCGTCAGCTTTCCAAAAACATGTATATCATATACCTTTTACCAGTAATATATGTATTTAATTTGTGATTTATCATAAATTGTTTAACGACAAAATTTAGCATACAAGCATGCATAAATATATATACTCGAGCACTAGACATGGATACACAATTAATATACAAAAGATAAGATATGAATGCTCACGTATCAATATTGTGATTCAATATTGTAGAAAAGTACCTAGACGCAACAGAGATGATAAACACTAGGTCTGACTTGCGAACAATACCCATGAACGTTACCCATAATCTCCATAGCTATAACCCATAGTTTTCTTAGCTCTATCCCGCTCGAAAACCTATTTCAAAAGTGACCCGCTCATGACCTCGTCGTAGTATTTTATGTATAATATTTCTAATAATAATAATAAGATTAATAATATTAATCTTAATAATAATAATAATAATAATAATAATAATAATAATAATAATAATAATAATAATAATAATAATAATAATAATAATAATAATAATAATAATATATAATATAAATAATAATTATAAGAGTAATTGATAGAGAGATTGAGAGATGTGTGTGTGCAAAAACAGAAATCAACTGAATTTATAGATGTTGCCTGCCCAGCCTTCCCATGCGATCGCATGGGTCTGAGGCACAATGGCCATGCGATCGCATGGCCTCTTTTTCCAGCTCAGATTCGTTTTATCGTGTTGCTTGTCGACATATTTAAATATTAATATAATATATATAATTTAAATTAATTAATTATATATTATATTATATTCTCGTGCATAGTTAACTTGTAATCTTGGTTCCGATGTCTTATACGTTTACGTTCGACTTATGTCCCGCTTCCAGTTTCTCGAACGCATTTTTGTACGATTAGAAAACTAATACTTTTCGTTACGTGACGTGTACCTTTATCAAAAATTAAACTTAATCATTGATAAACTATGTCACTCGAAGTGTAGTTTTAATCAATTAAGTGTTTTGGTTATTTGCTTCTATAAATCATCGTCTCGTAGTATATACATATACATATATAAATTTTCATTTTGAAATAGTGTTTTACTGTAGTAAAGTTTTTTTACTGTAGCAAATAGTGATTTTCGAAAACACTGTAGCTTTTCGGGTACTGTAACAATTCAAAAATACTGTAGCAAATTAGTGTTTTACTGGTTCTTCTTAAACGTTTTAGTTAACTTATCTAAATATCAATCGAATTAATAATCGAATGTTACTATCGTTTACTAAATAACTTGAAATCATATATATATATATATATATATATATATATATATATATATATGCACATTAAGTTTATATATATATATATATATATATATATATATATATATATATATATATATATATATATATATATATATATATATATATATATATATATATATATTGTTCGTGAATTTTCGAGAACAGTCAAAGAATAATTGATTACATGAATATAGTTCCAAAACTTTTGTGACTCATCATTACAGACTTTGCTTATCGTGTTGGAAACGTTAATCATTAAGTTTAAATTTGGTCAGAAATTTCCGGGTCATCACAATATTATTAGCCTAGGGGCGAATCATTGCTTTAGGGTTTACCTTGTCGAAATCTGTTTAATACTGAGTATATTGTAGGAACATATGATGTTGATATGTTCATCTTGCAAAATTTGATTGTTGAGGCGCAAAACAACCTAATAATAAATTTTTACATCATAGTAAGCTTATTCCTTCAATCCTTCATATGTTTGAGGGTTAAAGTTACAAATAGGCTATATACTTTCTCAAATATCCCGATGTAGGCTATATACCTATTTTTGTCTCACCGTCGTCTATATATACTTTCAAAAAGTGTTCTCATGTCAACAATAGTTACCGGTACAACTGTTCAAAATAATTATGTGTAATTTTTTTTAAAGGTACGTGGATTAAATATAGTTTCTCTTTTGTTTCAATGTAGGCTATATAGTTTCTTTCTTTGTTCCAATGTAAACTATAAATACGATGACACGCCATCAACTTTTTTGGTTGAAGGTTAAAAAAGTATAATCGTTTATATTAGTACATTTTTTGAAAGTATATAGCCGACAATGAGACAAAATGGGTTGAGATGACAATGGAAAAGAAAATATCTTTAACTCGCGGGTATACGTCAATTGATGTGCGGGTGAAACTTGAGCATGAAGTTTTATCCGTGGACACGTGTACGGATAAAAAATTATACCTGCCAAAGAGTCAAGGGAGGGTCGTGGGTAAGCACTAGAGGGTCGTGGGTAAGCATTATCGACCGCGAGTAAAACTGATATATCCACATCTACTTTTACTTCATCCATCATCATTTGATGTTTTTTCCCCCAAATTATCCCTCAATTATAGTTTACAAGAAATTTGTATAAGTTATTATTTAAGGGCATTTTAGAACATTCAGGTGAAAGGTGAAAGGAGTAAATAGAATGCTAACCAATAACCATAGATCGTTAAGCATAACATTATACTCCATTGATTTAAATTCAAAGTATAAATACTTTTTTATACTAATTTTTCTTATATAATACTGTATTTAATATATATTATATATTTATATTTAGAGAAAATTTCTAATTTATGCCTTATGGTATGAGTTAAAAAGTTGTACGCAATATTAAAAGGTTACACTTTCATAATTGGTATAATCATACAATGATTAATATTAATAATAATAATCAATAATCATGTATTATGTGAAATTAGTTAATTTAATAAATAATATGATACAATTTAAAAGTTATATTGTATTTAATGATGCTTAACTTATGCTTAAAATACAAAATAACAAATTACTATAATTTTAAGGGTTTTGCTAACGTATACCCTAGTGAGATATGTTAAGACACGTTTAATGTTTTAAAGTTTTTTAATTCGATATTTTAAGAAATTTTGAGTTCATTTAATGCACCTTAACGTGTGACTCGCAAAACCCTATTTTTTTTAGGAATGAAAAATGACGTTCTCTCAATCGTGGAATCCTTTCCTTTCCAGATTTTTCAAATTTTAGATTCCCCCTCTTTTCCACCACCACAAACCACGCTTTTCACATAAACTCCACCACCTAATCCAAACATTAACTACCACATCTACCCTATATTTATCCCCTGTTATTGTCTTGAATTCCCTTCACCTAATTATATTTTCATCAAATGCAAATGCGTACTTATCTCCAACCTTTCCTGCAAATTCACCTACAACCAATTCCCACCATTCATCTTCCAATTCGCCACTTTCGGTTCCTCTTACTTTTGGTGACTTCATCCTGCCTTCCACGTTACCATTACCATCGGATGACAATTCTCGACTCGGTAACAAAGTTCTGTTTAAAAATGTCGGAGGTGCTTCTCCAGCTGCTAATAAAGGGTCTCTGTTTGGGGTTTATCAATCAGCCCTTGTAAAAAATACGGTTTTCATCGGGAGACTAGACAAGTTGGTTATCCGGAATATGGTTCAATCCACCTTCAAGAAATATGGTGATCTTGTCGAAATCAAGTTTTGGCCGTCAAGAAGATATTCCTTTGTTACTTTCGGTGATGATCTTGCTTCTAGGAATGCGGTTAACGAGATGAATGGTTCCAAGATTTTTGGTAGAGAAATTTACGTAGGCTGGCCGAAGGGTCGAAAAATTGGGTCTTCGGGTCGATCGTGGCAGCCTTCAAATCCTAAACTGAGATGTAAGGTTAGATAAAACAATTTGATATTGAAACAGGTTTCTTTGTCCATTATGTTGATTGATTTGGCCCCAATGGCGGAAACAAACATTTTTAGCTTTTTTATCTTATGTAAAGCCCAAGTTGCTCATTTGTGTAAATTCGGGCCATATGGATGTATATTTGTATATGTGGAGACATTGAAAGTTACAACAATATCATCAACTCTAAATCAGAAGATTTTGTTGTGATCTCGCCTTTATCGGATTCGGTTAACTCGTTCCACCGGTATGCTTGGATTGAAATTTTGGGTGTCCCGGTCACTTGTACTTCAAAATAGAGTGCCTCGATTATAGTTGATTTGTTTGGAGAGGTTATGGCTATTGCTAGCACTTCTTCCTCTTTGAGTAACATCAGTTCCCTTTTGGCTTTTATCAAATCGACAAGTACAAAACATATACATGACTGGTGGAAGTGGATTTAGAAATGGATTAATAAGTTGAAGACGCGACTTGGTTGAGATGTAATGCTTGGGTATCTGAGGTATCAGATAGTAATGTGTTGAATAGCGCCTTCAATGACGTGTTTAATAGAAATCTTTTGATTGCAACTAATCATTTCATTATTTCGTCGAGTTCATTGGGTTTGGATAATTCGGTTGGCGCCGAAGGGAAGAGTAGCGATTTTGGAAAAGAGTATACTTTTCCACACAAGCTGAGATGTATTTTAATCATACCTCCACACCACCGACATCGGGTTCCATATTTGTTTGATTTCCTTTTACGGTTGGATCCATTGATTGTGATTTCCAAATTGTAGATGAAAGGGTTGATATTGGTTACGCCTAAAAGTTCTGTCCCTTTTAAAGGGACGATTGGGCATGTTGATTTTCATGATGGTCCAATTTTTGTTTGTGCCATTTCCCTAAGTGGGCTTATTTTCTGGTCCAAGTCAAGTGTTTCTAGATGTGAAGTTGAGCCCACTTCGGCTCCTGTTGGGCATGGGTTGGGCTCGGTTTGTAGTGACCCGAACTTTTCCATGATTATTCCATGATTATATATTAAATGAAAACTATATTTGCATGATTAAATGTTTCTAACATGTTAAGCAATCAAACTTGTTAAGACTTGATTATTTGAAATGAGTTTCATGTAGACAATTGACCACCCAAGTTGACCGGCGATTCACAAACGTTAAAACTTGTAAAAACGACATGATGATATATATATGGACATATATCTAGTTAACATGAGATTATGATAAGTAAGTATCTCACTAAGTATATTAACAATATGTGATATACATAAAAAATGAGAATATTGAATTATGAAGCTCGAAACGATATACATAACGATTATCGTTATAACAACGTCTTACTAAATACATATGTATTGTATTAAGATATTGATATACTATATTTAACATGATAAAATGATAATTAAGTATATCATTGAGTGTATTAACAATGAACTATACAAGTAAGATGAGACTACTAACTTAAGGATTTCGAAACAATATATATATGTAACGATTATCGTTGTAATAGTATTTTAACATATATATATATATATATATATATATATATATATATATATATATATATATATATATATATATATATATATATATATATATATATATATGTGATGTTAAGATATATTCATTCGCCATGTTATCATGTTAACATAACAATTTAACATCTCATTTAAGTATAATTACAATGAATTAATTAAATTTAACAAGATCGTTAACTTAAAGGTTTCAAAACAACACTTACATGTAACGACTAACGATGACTTAACGATTCAGTTAAAATGTATATACATGTAGTGTATTTAGATGTATTAGTACACTTTTGAAAGACTTCAAGACACATATCAAAGTACTTCTACTTAACAAAAATGCTTACAATTACATCCTCATTCATTTTCATCAACAATTCTACTCGTATGCACCCGTATTCGTACTCGTAAAATACACAGCTTCTAGATGTATTTACTATTGGTATATACACTTCAATGATCAGCTCTTAGCAGCCCTTGTGAGTCACCTAAACATGTGAGAACCATCATTTGGAAACTAGCATGAAATATCTCACAAAATTACAAAAAATATTATAAATCATTCATGAATTATTTACAAAAAAAAAAAACAAACTTACACATCCTTTATATCTAATCTATATACCAACGACCAAAAACACCTACAAACACATTCATTCTTCAATTTTCTTCATCTAATTGATCTCTCTCAAGTTCTATCTTCAAGTTCTAAGTGTTCTTCATAAATTCTATAAGTTCTAGTTTCATAAAATCAAGAATACTTTCAAGTTTACAAGTCTACTTCCAAGCTTTCTAATCCATTCCAAGTAATCATCTAAGATCAAGAAACCTATGTTATTTACAGTAGATTATAATTCTAATTCAAGGTAATATTCATATGCAAACTTTGATTCGATTTCTATAACTATAAACTATCTTAATTCGAGTATAAATCTTAGTTGAACTTATTTTTGTGTCATGATTCTACTTCAAGAACTTTCAAGCCATCCAAGATCCTTTAAAGCTAGATCAATTTTTGTCACTTCTAGTAGGTTTACCTACTAAACTTAAGGTAGTAATGATGTTCATAACATCATTCAATTCATATATATATAACTATCTTATTCGAAGATTTAAACTTGTAATCACTATAACATAGTTTAGTTAATTCTAAACTTGTTCGTAAACAAAGTTAATCCTTCTGAAACAACCCAACCCGTATTCCATACGATAAATTTTTATTTTTAAAATAACAAACCTTTAGCGCCTAATTAAACGGTTACATGTAACCCATTTAAACGATATCACAAGTTAAATGTTTACAAATGGCACAAAGGCCCTTAACAAATGTACTAAAAGTTTGACCCATTTACGAACGATAGTTTTAATCCAAACAACACCTCGAGCATGGTTTGGGGCTAAACTACCCAAAACACTAGGCCAACTTCAAAAACTTCAACAAGCATCACCAAGGGACACCTAGTGCCCAACAACCCCTTTTCTCCTATCCGCACCTGCATCTAAAAAGATAAACAACGAGAGGGGTAAGCTAATGCTTAGTGAGTGCAACAATTATACGAATACATATACAACCTACTTACTTGCAATCACTTACGCATTTACCGCATACATGCTAGCAATACAAATAATCATACCATCGCAAGTATAATAACTAAACTTCAAATCACACGAGCTAGCATAAGATAGCATATAACTCGAACAATATAATACGCTACAACACAACGCACAACCATGGTTAACCAATTGTACAAGGAATGGTACTTAAATTTCCCATCGGTGTTCACAACAAGCGTTAGTGCACTTAACACGTCGTACACTAACCTCACGGGTGGCATCTTATCACGTCGATACTTCACCCTGGGTGGTGTCTTAACACGTCAACACTTCACCCCGAGTGGTGTCTTAATACATCGACACTTCACTCGTTACATCCCTCGGAGTGGCATCTTAACACGTCGATGCTTCACTCCCGAGTGGTGTCTTAACACATCGACACTTCACTCGCCACGTGAGAAGTGGTGTCTTAACACGTCGACACTTCACAACTCATACCACACAAATAAATACATCATATATGCATGCATATAATATTCTGCTCACCTTATCACGTCGGTGGTGATTTGACACTTCCGTAGGCTTTGAGCAAAGTACCTAATGCATAAGTGCACATTCAATACACAACTAGTGGAATTAACCACAATACTCACTCTTGAGCATTTAATGACCTAATTTGCATTAAATGGCTCAACTACACCAAAACCGCCCATTAATGGCCAAGATTTGTCATAAATCACTAGGAACAAGTGATGTAAGTCTACTGACACCAACTAACCCGAACTATGGGCATTTCATACCCATTTTACCCAATTAGGTCAACTATTACTCATTTGACTCAAGTCCCTCGGATTCCGATATTGAGTTTCACTCAAGCTCCGAAAGCAGTGTGACCGAAATGGATCAACCAACCAGCCATCCCCAATTCATCTGATGGGTTCGTAGTTTATTAAATCATTAGAGACAAGAAGAAGATGATACCTTCCATCCACCAAATTTCCCTCTTAGCGAAGAACCTGAAGCACTTACCGGCGAACCAGTCTGAAACACCATTTTCTCTCTCATTTCTAGAGTATCTCGTCACGACTATATATTATCTCAAATTCTAGATCTTATTTATCCGCTCGTCCGAACCGACAATCATCCCGGTGTAATAGAAGAAGTCAACGAGCTTCGCGCTCTAGTAATCAATTTGGAGAATATGGTGCAAAACTTACCAGCTTCGGCATCAACACCAGTACCACCAACAACCCAAGTTTCAACATCACATGCCTCAACATCACAATCTATACCTCAAGCATAATCATCGTTCTACATGACGTTCTACATCATTTATCCTCGTTCGACATGGTGATTATGTAATCTCTAAAGTTTTGGAGATTATTCATTCTAGTTCCAACCGAAAATCAGATGAGTTTAATATCATATTAACTCATAAATCCATGATTACATCTGAAGAAAATATATATGTACATATGTTTTCATAAAGATTATAATTAAAAATTCTTTTGTACAAAGTGTTAATGGTGAAAATATTTTAACGGGTAGGTAATACCCGAGGAATATTTAGATTTCACATTAATAAGTTACACTGTATATTCTTCCAATCCAATTCAATAGTCATTTACTATCCTATCTATAACCACAGATATACGTATCCGTTCACCGCAGAATAACCCTTTTCATTCAATTTTATATTTGAATTTTGATTTATCAGAATCCAACAAGTGGCATAATGAAGAAAACATTGGACAAAATAAAATTTATTAGAAACAAACAAATTAACTATGAGAAATTTTGTTAAGAAAACAGTCATTTACTATCCTATCTACAACCATCATCGGCCTCCCAACTAGCGGCCACCCTCACCCACGGTCACCTCCATTTTTACAGCCACCACCGCCACCTGCAACAACAAGTTGTTCTACAGTTTGTACATCGCTAAAATAGCCTCAACGATCACCTGCAATCCCAGGTTCTGCTACTATAATTGTTACTGTTTCTGTGTTATTCGAACCATTACTACCACCATGAAATCATCACCAACCACCACCATGAAACCCATTTGTTTTGATCAACAATTGTTATTGTTTTTGCTCCTATTTCAGACACATAAACCACCGCTCAACTAACTTTGTTTGCTGCTGTTTCGGTTATATTTTTTTTGCTAGATAAAATCCATCGTGTTATATATATGGATTTCTTGGCCTACAATTACAATATAGGGTAACCTCACTTGTTTTAAATAAAAAGAAATCTTGAGTGGATGCTTTAAGTTCATGTATCATGGGGACAAGTAAAACCCACATGCTTGACCAATTATTTAAACAACCGAATCCTAAAACATTCAAAAAGTGTTACGAGCTAGACATCAAACATGGGCCACTATACTTCAATCTCTAATGCTGAGCCGATTAATGCACATGGCCCGTGTTTGTTTATTGCTGTTGGGCCATTTATAAGTGGTTATGCATTTTGGACTTTTGATTGTTGGGCATTATGTTGGGTTTTGCTATTTGGGGCTGAAATCAAGCTCCCATTTTTCAGACGGGTTGTAAATGATGATGATGATGATTATGACCGTGTGATATTGATAATGATATAAGGCGAAGATGATAATGATCATGGAAGGTGATTTTGATACATGAAATGATTCGTTATTGATGATGAAAGATGAGAATGGTTATGATAGTAATTAGCGAATGATGTTGTGATAATTATGATAAACAGGCTCGATGATATATGTTTATGATGATCGTGAATGATAGGAGTGATGATGATGGTATAACTTCTACCATTTTTATTTATTTATTTAAGATTAGTATTATTATTTATAATTAACATTAAGAATTATTATGATTACTATAAATTATTATTATTATAATTAAAGTAAGCATTATTATTTGTATTATCCTCATTAGAATTACTAACATCATTAGTTTTATCATTATCATTATTATTATTATTATTATTATTATTATTATTGGTATTATTATTATTATTATTATTATTATTATTATTATTATTATTATTATTATTATTAAGTAATATTAGTGTTATTATTATTATTATTATTATTATTATTATTATTATTATTATTATTATTATTATTATTATTATTATTATAATTTCTAACATTACTACTATTATTACTACTATTATTATCATTATTTTTTATTAATATTATTATTATTACTATAAAATAATATTACCTATTATTATAATATATAAACATTTTTGCATAAATTATAGATATCAATATAATTATGTATGAAGGTATTAATTTCAATACATAATAGATAAAGATAAAACATTAATTTATAATATCATTAAATTATAATAAATAATATATATAATACTTATTATAAATAATTATTTATTAAAACATTTAATAAGTATATAATATGTTAATATTAACACTTATCATGATAATTAAGTAATAGATATTAAATATATTTAATATAACCTAAAATTTAATTGTTCTATTACGATTATATGTTTTAATATATATACAAATGATATAGGTTCGTGAATCCGAGGCCAACCCTACACTTGTTCAATGTCGTCATATGTATTTTTACTACAAAATACAATATCGTGAGTTTCATTTGCTCCCTTTTACTCTTTACTTTTTTGGGCTGAGAATACATGCAAATGCTTTATTAACTGTTTTACAATATTTATATGCGTGAGTTTCATTTGCTCCCTTTTTAAATGCTTTTGCAATATATATTTTTAGGACTGAGAATACATGCGATTCTTTTATAAATATTTGACGAAATAGACACAAGTACTTAAAAACATTCTACTATTGAGTTACGAGTACACTGGATATCACCCCTTTTAGTCTGGTAATCTGAGAATTATGGAACAGACACCCTAATTGACGCGAATCCTAAAGATAGATCTATGGGCACTAACAAGCCCCAGTCAAAGAATTTGAACTGCTTTAGTACTTCAAAATAGGTATACAACCGCCAGCTTTAAAAGATATGATCTGTTTGTGAGGTGTACACAACCATCATATTTAAAAGAGTGGCCTGTTTGTATGCTTTTGCATGACCGTGCAGAATGCCGGTATGCGGGGGATATTCTATATGCATCTTGTTAAGGTCAATTACCAGGTGTTTATATATCGTATGAATGATTTTCCAGCAGTGAGCAGACCTGCACAGATTGTTTTCAAAATATGAGTACCTTGTGGTCTATTATACTATCGGAAATGATTATTTATGATAAACTATTGAACTCACCAACCTTTTAGTTGACACTTTAAAGCATGTTTATTCTCATGTATTAAAAAAATCTTCCGCTGTGCATTTGCTCATATTAGAGATATTACTTGGAGTCATTCATGACATATTTCAAAAGACGTTGCATTCGAGTCATCGAGTTCATCAAGACTATTACTAAGTCAATTATAGTTGGATATATTATAAAATGGTATGCATGTCGTCAACTTTCGATGAAATGAAAGTTTGTCTTTTAAAAACGAATGCAATTTTTGTAAAATGTATCATATAGAGGTCAAGTACCTCGCGATGTAACCAAATGTAATGTATTCGTCCAGATGGATTAGAACGGGTCTTTTCAGTTGGTATCAGAGCGGTGGTCTTAGCGAACCAGGTCTTGCATTAGTGTGTCTAAATGATAGTTGTTTAGATGCATTAGTGGGTCTGGACTTCGACCGTGTCTGCATGTCAAAAGTTTTTCTTATCATTTTGTGTCGAAAATTACCTGCTTATCATTCTTAGGAAATCACTTGCTTATCACTCTTAGTCTAGACACATCTTACTGCATTGATTGCATGAATAGTGTATAGACAAAATTCATATCTTAGCGTATCTGTTACTGTAAACTTTGCCTAGTATATTTCGTAAATTCCTCCGTAATCTACGAAATCTTTTGTTTTATATATATAGATATTCTATGAAATCAGAATATCATCCGATAGCCAGAAATCATTTCATACCGAAAAATCTTTTATTCAATCGTACGAAATGGAACTCGCCACTAGTTCAAGTCCCTCGAATTCCGATATTGAGTTTCACTCAAGCTCCGAAAGTAGTGTGACCGAAATGGATCAACCAACCAGCCATCCCCAATTCATCTGATGGGTTAGTAGTTTATTAAATCATTGGAGACAAGAAGAAGGCGATCCCTTCCATCCACCAAATTTCTCTCTTAGCGAAGAACCTGAAGCACTTACCCGCGAACCAGTCTGAAACACCATTATCTCTCTCATTTCCAGAGTATCTCGTCACGACTATATATTATCTCAAATTCTAGATCTTATTCATCCGCTCGTCCGAACCGACAATCATTCCAGTGTAATAGAAGAAGTCAACGAGCTTCGCGCTCGAGTAATCAATTTGGAGAATATGGTGCAAAACTTACCAGCTTCGGCATCAACACCAGTACCACCAACAACCCAAGTTTCAACATCACATGCCTCAACATCACAATCTATACCTCAAGCATAATCATCGTTCTACATGACGTTCTACATCATTTATCCTCGTTCGACATGGCGATTATGTAATCGCTAAAGTTTTGGAGATTATTCATTCTAGTTCCAACCGAAAATCAGATGAGTTTAATATCATATTAACTCATAAATCCATGATTACATCTGAAGAAAATATATATGTACATATGTTTTCATAAAGATTGTAATTAAAAATTCTTTTGTACAAAGTGTTAATGGTGAAAATATTTTAACGGGTAGGTAATACCCGAGGAATATTTAGATTTCACATTAATAAGTTACACTGTACATTCTTCCAATCCAATTCAACAGTCATTTACTATCCTATCTACAACCACCGATATACGTATCCGTTCACCGCAGAATAACCCTTTTCATTCAATTTCATATTTGAATTTTGATTTATTAGAATCCAACAAGTGGCATAATGAAGAAAATATTGGACAAAATAAAATTTGTTAGAAACAAACAAATTAACTATGAGAAATTTTTTTAAGAATCCACGCTAACAAAATCCTAGCTAACTGTTCCTAGCTAACTGATTAAATTTTATTTATCGCAGTTTATTTATCGCAATTTAATTATCGCAATTTTATTTATCGTCATTTAATTTCTGTTATTTACTTTACGCACTTTATTTATCGTCATTTAATTTCTGTTACTTATTTTACGCACTTTAAATATCGGGACACGTATACAAGGTTTTGACATATCATATCAACGCATCTATATATATTATTTGAAATAACCATAGACACTCTATATGCAGTAATGCTTGAGGTAGCTATACAGGGTTGAGGTTGATTCTACAATAATATATATACTTTGAGTTGTGATCGAGTCTGAGACATGTATATAACGGGTCACGATACATATTAATTAATTCGAATATTATATATTAAACTATATATGAATTATTGAATTACTAACTGTGGACTGCTAACTGTGGACTACCAACGTTGGACAATTAAAATGAATTAAAATATTGATTATAACATATGAAACTAAACACTTCTTCAAGTTTGCCACTTGATTTCATCTTAAACCTCATTTGTATCTTGACGATTACAAATTGCGTTCAAATCTTTCATGATTCTTGAAAACACCTCAATCGAAAGGATGAACCAACCGCACCTCATCTACAAAAGAAAAGATTGATGCATATAGTTATGCACCTGAAAACACCTGAAACCTGAGTAAACGTTTAACACGTATCTGAGCTAGCTCCATTGGCGTTGTTATCACCGAAAATAGCCTTGCAATCCCTTTCCAAATTAGCCAATTTTGTCACAGCTCTAGTAAATCAACTTTGACTTTCATTCGGATTAGACTTATTATAACCTTGATATATAAGTTTGTCTTTTGTCATCATTACCGTAAAACCTTTTATATCTCGCCACATTAGCAGTAAACTTACCAGCAAATTCATTACTCATTGACTTAAGTTTCTCCGAAGAATCATTATATTTGTTCACTAAAACCATACCGTATACTCATCCGCACCTAATAACAAGAATTACCATACCAACTACCAGGAATTAGTAATCAGTATTTCGAATCTCGCAACATTTTTACATCAACAGTTATATATATACATATAACAGTTATCTCTTAGAATTATGATCTTCCATTCTGAAATTCTGAAAAGCGCCCAGACTACGAATCAATACTCTGAATGTTGAAAAACTTGAATGAAGCAGCAGAAACTATAGACAACCGTAACTGTCAAAAGTTTGATGATAAAGAATAGTATGTTGGCAAAGCTGAGAAAATTTGGTACTAAAAGACGGATTGAGCAAACCATGAAGGAGACCGAGGACAAATACAAAAACCAAACCCTATATTCAAAGAATCCAGATGATTCTGTATCCGATGGAATCTTTAGAAAATATCTTGCTTCGTACTCATGTTAAATCTTGTGGAAAATCTTTCTTCATCAACCCTCGATCTTAGAAATTCCAAAATATCATCATAAATATCTTCAATATTTCTGATGATATTTTCATAAATATTCTTGTCCGAAATTATTTATCTCTTTATGCTATCTATATTACATCACAAAGGAAACTGTTTAGTTTCTATATTTTGTAAACTTTTGAGTTTAAAATATGAATGTTTTTGAAGTAGTGTTGGGAATTGAAGCATGAGTTAGTATAATATAATGACACTTGATCAACGTGATTATATTACAGTAAGTCATGCCGAGTTTCTAATGGAACGTGATAATTCACAGATCATAACGTCATCATGTGTCATGTTACACGACTCTTACATTCTACATAATCTCTAATTATACCAAGAACATATTTTCTTGATAGTTCTATCTTTTCTCTTAAATTCTAGTAATTTAACCAATCGAGATCGTGTTATTACAATTTCCTTCTTAGAAGATTAATGAGGATCGTAATTTTCTTAATTTTCGAAGGATCAAATCTTTATAAGATTTTCTTTAAATCTCTTGAATTCCAGAAATCAAATGTGACTACCTCAAGAGTTAAGATGAACCTTTATTTCATTCACTTCACTCTTTTATGGTAGCTTCACTCGTATGTTTCGAGTAATCAAATTGTTTCATTCATATTACTCAAGGATGATAAAACTCTATTTATCAACTCATATTCGTCATGAAAACATACTTATTGTCAACCATGATGATCTCTATCAAAATTCGGGGACGAAATTTCTTTAACGGGTAGGTACTGTGACGACCCGGAAATTTCCGATCAAATTTAAACTTAATCTTTATATAATTCTGACACGATAAGCAAAGTCTGTTAAGTTGAGTCTCAAAAAGTTTGAACTATTCAATTGACCTTCGACTGCTCTCGACGATTCACGAACAATTAATTGTAAATTGATATGTGTGTATGTATATATAAATAATAATTCGAAATATAATTTGAAGTATTATATGTTGTTGTTATTAAAAATTAATAAAATAAAAATAGGATATCATAATAATTATTATTTAAAATATATCTCTATATATAAATAAAGTATATTAAAAATAAATATTAAATGATTATAATACTCGTTTGATGTTTCGATTGATATTAAGCAAGTTAAATTCAAACTTATATAGTTCTAAAATAACGGCGATCCGAAAATGAGTAATATAAATTTTAGGCTTATTAAAAAATGTATTTAGGAACTATTTGTAGAATTTCAAAACTTTTTATATTTTACTTAGGAGTTGGGAGTGAATAATTAATGTAATTTTTATTTAATAATTAATGATCAAATTTTATACCATAATGACCAAAATAAATAAATATAATTAATTTAAAAATATGGGATTTTTCTTAACACTTTTATCCGCCACTGAGTAACAACGGAGTACGAAAGAATAGTCCGTGAAAACTGTCGGTAGTATACATCCAACAAATTTTCACGGAATGTAACTTAATACTGTGTGGTCACTGTGTTATGGCTTTACTTTTCAAATTCATTCATGACCACTTAGATTATATATATTATATAATATACCTATATATATATTACATATAAACTGGTACATATGGAGAGATACTAAAATCTCCTTCTTCTTCCTTGGTAAACTTGCTTCATCAACCCCTTTCGATGAACAACCTGCACCACCTTGATAACCTATCACCACTACCACCCCTCGTTGATCACAACACCATCTCCATCCCATCCGTCACCATAAACCGCCATCAATCACACTCGTATAAAAAAAATTAGTGTTGTTTGACATTCACAAAACAATATCCATGAGATGTTCATTCATAGGAGGCCCTAACACATTTTATCACCACTAAAATGCTTTGTGTTTCCAAACTACTTCTTCATAACCGTCGATCATCACCTTTGGTAGAACACCACCTAGATCAACCATCTATCAAACCCACTCTATATTCACCTCCTTCTTTGGCAACCTTGGCCATCACACTGAGACCACCATCGGCCTCCCAACTTGTAGTGACCCGAACTTTTCCATGTTTATATATATTAATTGAGATTGATATTTACAAGACTAAATTTTTCCAACGTGTTAAGCAATAAAACTTGTTAAGACTTGATTAAATAAAATAATTTTCATATAGATAATTGATCACCCAAGTTGACCGACGATTCACGAACGTTACAAATTTGTAAAAACTACATGTTGTGGTATATATAGACATATATATATATGGTTGACATAAGATTATGATGAGTAAGTATCTCACTAAGTATATTAACAATGTGTGATATACATAAGAAATGAGATTACTAAGTTAAGAAACTCGAAATGATATATATAACGATTATCGTTATGATAACGTCTACTAAATCCATATGTATCATATTAAGATATTGATACACTATATTTAAAATGATAAAATGATATTTAAATATATCATTAAGTGTGTTAACAATGAACTACATATGTAAAAACAAGACTACTAACTCAAGAATTACGAAACGAGACTTATATGTAACGATTATCGTTGTAACGAGATTTTAATGTATATATCATATTAAGAGATATTCATACATCATAATATCATGATAATATAATAATTTAACATCTCATTTGATATAATAAACATTGGGTTAACAACATTAATTGAGATCGTTAACTTAAAGGTTTCAAAACAACACTTACATGTAACGACTAACGAAGACTTAACGACTCCATTAGAATGTATATACATGTTGTGTTTTGATATGTATTCTTACACTTTTGAAAGACTTCAAGACACATATAAAAGTACTTCTACTTAACAAAAATGCTTACAATTACATCCTCGTTCAGTTTCATCAACAATTCTACTCGTATGCACCCGTATTCGTACTCGTACAATACATAGCTTTTAGATGTATGTACTATTGGTATATACACTCCAATGATCAGCTCTTAGCAGCCCATGTGAGTCACCTAACACATGTGGGAACCATCATTTGGCAACTAGCATGAAATATCTCATAAAATTACAAAAATATTAGTAATCATTCATGACTTATTTACATGAAAACAAAATTACATATCCTTTATATCTAATCCATATACCAACGACCAAAAACACCTACAAACACTTTCATTCTTCAATTTTCTTCATCTAATTGATCTCTCTCAAGTTCCATCTTCAAGTTCTAAGTGTTCTTCATAAATTCCATAAGTATAGTTTCATAAAAATCAAGAATACTTCTAAGTTTGCAAGTCTACTTCCAAGCTTTCTAATCCATTCTAAGTAATCATCTAAGATCAAGGAACCTTTATTATTTACAGTAGGTTATCTTTCTAATTCAAGGTAAAATTCATATTCAAACTTTGATTCAATTTCTACAACTATAACAATCTTATTTCGAGTGAAAATCTTACTTGAACTGTTTTCGTGTCATGATTATGTTTCAAGAACTTTCAAGCCATCCAAGGATCCTTTGAAGCTAGATCCATTTTTCTCATTTCCAGTAGTTTTATCCAAAAAACTTGAGGTAGTAATGATTTTCATAACATCATTCGATTCATACATATAAAGCTATCTTATTCGAAGGTTTAAACTTGTAATCACTAGAACATAGTTTAGTTAATTCTAAACTTGTTCGCAAACAAAAGTTAATCCTTCTAACTTGACTTTTAAAATCAACTAAACACATGTTCTATATCTATATGATATGCTAACTTAATGATTTAAAACCTGGAAACACGATGAACACCATAAAATCGAATATACGCCGTCGTAGTGAAACCGGGGGCTGTTTTGGTTTGGATAATTAAAAACTATGATAAACTTTGATTTAAAAGTAGTTCTTCTGGGAAAATTATTTTTCATATGAACATGAAACTATATCCAAAAATCTTGGTTAAACTCACAGTGAAAGTATGTTTTTCAAAATGATCATCAAGATGTCGTTCTTTCAACAGAAATGACTACCTCTTTAGTAATTGACATGTAACTTAAATTTCCGACTATAAACCTATACTTTTTCTGTTTTGATTCTTATATTAGAGTTCAATATGAAACCATATCAATTTGATTCACTCAAAATGGATTTAAAATGAAGAAGTTATGGGTAAAACAAGATTGGATATTTTTGATCTTTTTAGCTACGGGAAATGTTTAACAAATCTATACAAATCATATCCTAGCTAAATTATATTGTATTATACATGTAATCTAATATATTATGTAATCTTGGGATACCATAGACACGTATGCAAATGTTTTGACATATCATATCAACCCATGTATATATATTATTTGGAACAACCATAGACACTCTATATGCAGTAATGTTAGAGTTAGCTATACAGGGTTGAGGTTGATTCCAAAAATATATATACTTTGAGTTGTGATCTAGCCTGAGACATGTATACACTGGGTCGTGGATTGATTAAAGATAATATATATCGACTTATTTCTGTACATCTAACTGTGGACAACTAGATGTAGGTTACTAGCTAGGACAGCTGACTTAAAACACTCAAATCTTTAAAACATAATAAAAATGGTTGTAATTATATTTTGATCATACTTTGATATATATGTACATATTTGTATAGCTTCGTGAATTGATCCGTGGCCAAGTCTTATTTCCGAGGAAGGAAATATCTGTAAAAGTGAGTTATAGTCCCACTTTTAAAATCTAATATTTTTGGGATGAGAATACATGAAGGTTTTATAAATGATTTACAAAATAGACACAAGTACGTGAAACTACATTCTATGGTTGAATTATCTAAATCGAATATGCCCCTTTTTATTAAGTCTGGTAAACTAACAATTAGGGAACAGACACCCTAATTGACGCGAATCCTAAAGATAGATCTATTGGGCCTAACAAACCCCATCCAAAGTACCGGATGCTTTAGTACTTCGAAATTTATATCATATCCGAAGGGTGTCCCAGAATGATGGGGATATTCTTATATATGTATCTTGTTAATGTCGGTTACCAGGTGTTCACCATATCAATGATTTTTATCTCTATGTATGGGATGTGTATTGAAATATGAAATCTTGTGGTCTATTGTTACGATTTGATATATATATAGGTTAAACCTATAACTCACCAACAATTTTTTTGACGTTTAAAGCATGTTTATTCTCAGGTGAATACTAAGAGCTTCTGCTGTTGCATACTAAAATAAGGACAAGATTTGGAGTCCATGTTTGTATGATATTGTGTAAAAACTGCATTCAAGAAACATATGTCGATGTAATATATTTCTATTGTAAACCATTATGTAATGGTCGTGTGTAAACAGTATATTTTAGATTATCATTATTTGATAATCTACGTAATGTTTTTAAAACCTTTATTGATAAAATAAAGGTTATGGTTGTTTTAAATATGAAATGCAGTCTTTGAAAAACGTCTCATATAGAGGTCAAAACCTCGCAAAGAAATCAATTAATATGGAACGTTTATAATCAATATGAACGGGACATTTCAGTTGGTATCTGAGCGTTGATCTTAGAGAACCAGAAAATTTGCATTAGTGTGTCTTATCGAGTTTGTTAGGATGCATTAGTGAGTCTGGACTTCGATCGTGTTTTCTTTAAAAATGATTGCTTAACATTTTTGTTGGAAACTATATATTATTAACATGTAAATATTATGTGATATATTAATTTCTTAACATGTTTGATATTGTGTGATAGATGTCTACCTCTAGCACAAATCCCATTGACTCACCTAATAATAACGAAGAGTCGAATATATATTGGCAAGATTCACAAATTCCCGAAGAACCGGAAGAAGAGGAAACGGAACCGGAAGAAGAGGAACCGGAAGAAGAGGAACCAGAAGAAGAGGAACCAGAAGAAGAAGAGGTTCCGGAGGGGGGAATAGTAGGAACCACAGAAAACCGGTCAAATAAAAGAAAATCCTCAACCAATGGACCAAAGTTAATAATGGTCAATGGGGTTTCCGCTAAGGAAGCAAAATATTGGGAAAATTACCAATTTTCCGATGAATCGGATCCTGATGAGGATTCTGATGATGTTATAGAAATTACCCCAACCCAATTTAATGAGGCAAAAGAAAATAATAAGGGAAAATGCATCAAAATAGAGAAATCTGATTCCGACCCCGATGAACTTTATATGTACCGTCAACACTCCTATTTTCAATATCGTGACCATAACCCTGGAACCTCTAAACCACCAGGTTTTTCTAAACCAATGTGGAAAACGACGACTCGTATTAGAGGAACATCATATATCCCTAGAAGATTAGGAAAAAGAACCAAGTCCGAAGAAGAAGAAACCAATGATTCAGATTAGAGGGGTGTGAGCATGTTGTGTAATAAATGCATTGTAGTGTGCTTGTACTTTTATTTTCTATGTAAAAATTGCTTGTATTGTTTGTTATTACGAATCTAATCCTTGTCTATTTTACAGTATAAAAACAAAATGGACGTTAAGGGTAGATAACCGAATATTTTAGAAGACCTACCAGAGGATATGATTGAGGAAATCTTGTCTAGAGTCGGTCAGAATTCATCAGCACATTTAGTTATGGTGAAATTAACTTGTCAAACATTTGAAAGACTTTCCAGAAATGCCTTAGTTTATAAAAGGCTTTCCTTTGATAGGTGGGGTATATCACATTGGGGAGACTTTAAGTTACGCCGTGTTTTCTTTAGAGCGTTAAATGCGGGGAACCCAAATGCAATTTTACGCTACGGGTTAAGAACCTATTTTGACTCAACATATCCCAACATAGGATTTCGTGAATTAGAAAGAGCTTCTAACATGCAACATAAAGAAGCATGTTATGCTTACGGGTTAGTGATGTTCGCTTCTTATCAAAGTGAGAAAAAGAACATCGGATTGCAGCTTTTAAATAAAACTTTCCCACAAGTGACGGATTCAGTAGTTGGGGTAAGAAACAAGGTTTTTAGATTATTACGGGGATGTTGGACATTACGAAACCCTCGTCCTTTTGACGACATTACAATATGTTGCCTAGCTAATGGGCATAACGTTTATTTTCCACAAGACCAAAAATGGGAAGTCGTCTTAGTAAAACCAGAATGCATGACTTGTTTCTGGACTTATGAATTATGTGTCTTTATTTCCGTTGCTGAACAACTTGCGTATTAACTAGATTTATCTTCAAAACTGTTCTGTATCATAGTGTACTATATTTCATGTTATATGTAATATAGCAAAGTTGTAAGTTTGAAGAATATTTGTATGTGATATATTATTATAATCAGTTTTTCATATGGAATTGTAGCAGTTGAATTATATATTAGCTACTAAGTATGAACTTAACGGGTAGGTAGTACCCGAATTTAAACTTATAAAACGCTAATATGAAGAAAAAGCTTTTATAAATGAGTTCATATTATGCTACGAGATACTATTGACTACTCTTAATATTCTGTATGATTAAATTGTTTCATTTGACTATTTTGAAGGAAATGGCACTGACTACTTGACACACCTTGAATATGAGCGAAGAGGAATTTCGTGCCTTTATTGCTTCAAACATAGCCGCAGTACAGGCCGTGCTACATACCAACAATAACTCTGAATCTAGTAATACAGCTAACGGCGCAAGAAATCGTGTAGGATGCTCCTACAAGAAATTCACTGCCTGCAAACCTTCAGAATTTGATGGGACCGAAGGACCAATCGGATTGAAACGGTGGACCGAGAAAGTTGAATCGATGTTTGCCATAAGTAAGTGTGCTGAAGGAGACAAAGTGAAGTACGCTACGCATACCCTCAAAGGTATTGCGTTAACATGGTGGAATACCTATCTAGAGCAAGTGGGACAAAATGCTGCTTACGCGCTACTGTGGTCAGCATTCAAGCACTTGATGAACGAGAAGTACCGTCCCAGAACCGAGGTCAATAAGCTCAAGTCAGAACTTAGAGGGTTACGAATACAGGGATTTTATATTACTTCGTACGAAAGACGATTCATAGAATTGTGCCTATTGTGTCCGAGAGCGTTTGAAGACGAGGAAGAGAAGATCGACGCGTTTGTGAAAGGGTTACGGGAGAGAATCCAAGAAGATATAAGTTCACACGAGCCTGCCTCCATACAAAAGGCATGTAGAATGGCTCACAAACTAGTGAACCAGATTGAGTGAAGAATTAAAGAACAGGCGGCCGAAGAGGCCAACGTGAAGTTAGTCAAAAGAAAGTGGGAGAAAAATGGTGATAAGAGTCACCAAACCAACAACAACTATCCCAACAATCGCAACATCAATCGCAACTACAACAACCGGCACAACAACAACAACAACAACAACAACAACTACAACAATCATCCCAACAACAATAACAACCGCAACAACAATCAGAAGCAGCTATGCCAAAGGTGTGAAAAGTATCACTCGGGGTTCTACACCAAATTTTGCAACAAGTGTAAAAGAAATGGTCATAACGCGGCAAAGTGTGATGTCTACGGACCAGGGGTTAACAGAACGAAAGGAACAAATGGTGTCGGACCGAGTAATGGCGGAGCAAGTAGTTTCGGAGCAAGTTATGCCAATGTAGTTTGTTATAAATGTGAAAAACCGGGCCAAATTATTAGAAATTGCCCGAACCAGGATAACACGAATGGACAAGGCCGCGGAAGAGTTTTCAATATTAATGCGGCAGGGGTACAGGAAGACCCGGAGCTTATTACAGGTACATTTCTTATTGACAATAAATCTGCTTACGTTTTATTTGATTCGTGCGGATAGAAGCTATATGAGTAGAGTTTTTTGTGCTAAATTAAGTTGTCCATTGACGCCGTTGGATAGTAAATTTTTACTCGAGTTAGCAAACGGTAACTTAATTTCAGCAGATTATATATGCCGGAATCGAGAAATTAAACTGGGTTGCGAAATATTTAAGATTGATTTGATACCAGTAGAGTTAGGGAGTTTTGATGTAATAGTTGGCATGGACTGGCTGAAGGAGATGAAAGCAGAGATCGTATGTTACAAAAATGCAATTCGCATTGTACGAGAAGAAGGAGAACCCTTAATGGTGTACGAAGAAAAGGGCAACATGAAGCTACATCTTATTAGTAATTTGAAGGCACAAAAACTAATAAGAAAAGGTTGCTATGCTGTTCTAGCACACGTCGAGAAAGTACAAACTGAAGAAAAGAGCATCAATGATGTTCCCGTCGCAAAAGAATTTCCTGATGTATTTCTGAAAGAATTACCGGGACTACCTCCATATCGATCTGTTGAATTTCAAATAGATCTTGTACCAGGAGCTGCACCAATAGCTCGTGCTCCTTACAGACTCGCACCCAGCGAGATGAAAGAACTGCAAAGCCAACTGCAAGAGCTATTAGAACGTGGTTTCATTCAACCAAGCACATCACCATGGGGAGCTCCTGTTTTGTTTGTCAAGAAGAAGGATGGTACATTTAGGTTGTGTTTTGACTACAGAGAGTTAAATAAACTTACCATCAAAAACCGTTATCCACTGCCGAGAATTGACGACTTATTTGATCAACTACAAGGCTCATCGGTTTATTCAAAAATCGATTTACGTTCTGGATATCATCAAATGCGAGTAAAGGAGGATGATATTCTAAAAACTGCTTTTAGGACACGTTATGGTCATTACGAGTTTATGGTTATGCCGTTTGGATTGACTAACGCACCAGCTGTGTTCATGAACCTTATGAACCGAGTATGTGGGCCATATCTTGATAAGTTTGTCATTGTTTTCATCAATGACATACTTATTTACTCAAAGAATGATCAAGAGCACGAAGAACATTTGAGAAAAGTGTTAGAAGTATTGAGGAAAGAAAAACTGTACGCTAAGTTTTCAAAGTGTGCATTTTGGTTGGAAGAAGTTCAATTCCTCGGTCACATAGTGAACAAAGAAGGTATCCAGGTGGACCCGGCAAAGATCAAAACCGTTGAAAAGTGGGAAACCCCAAAAACTCCGAAGCATATACGTCAATTTTTAGGATTGGCTGGTTACTACAGAAGATTCATCCAAGATTTCTCCAAAATAGCAAAACCCTTGACTGCATTAACGCATAAAGGGAAGAAATTTGAATGGAAGGATGAACAAGAGAAGGCGTTTCAGTTATTGAAGAAAAAGCTAACTACGACACCTATATTGTCAATGCCTGAAGGGAATGATGATTTTGTGATTTATTGTGACGCATCAAAGCAAGGTCTCGGTTGTGTATTAATGCAATGAACGAAGGTGATTGCTTATGCGTCTAGACAAATTGAAGATTCACGAGCAAAATTATACAACTCATGATTTGGAAATGGGTGCTGTTGTTTTTGCATTAAAGACTTGGAGGCATTATTTATATGGGGTCAAAAGTATTATATATACCGACCAAAAAAGTCTCCAACATATATTTAATCAGAAGCAACTGAATATGAGACAACGCAGGTGGATTGAACTGTTGAATGATTATGATTTTGAGATTCGATACCACCCGGGGAAGGCGAATGTGGTAGCCGATGCTTTGAGTAGAAAGGACAGAGAACCTATACGGGTAAAAGCTATGAATATAATTATTCGTACTAACCTTACTACTCAAATAAAGGAGGTGCAACAGGGGGTTGTAAAAGAAGGAAAGTTGAAGAATGAGATACCCAAAGGATCAAAGAAACATCTTAATATTCAGGAAGACGGAACCCGATATAGGGCTGATTGAATTTGGGTACCAAGGTTTGGAGATGTGAGAGAAATGGTACTTAAAGAAGCACATAAAACCAGATATTCAATACATCCCGGAGCGGGGAAGATGTATAAAGATCTCAAGAAACACTTTTTGTGGCCGGGTCTGAAAGCCGATATTGCTAAATATGTAGGAGAATGTTTGTCAAAGCTGAACATCAGAAACCATCAGGTCTACTACAACAACCTGAAATCCCGGAATGGAAATGGGAAAACATTACCATGGATTTCATTACTAAATTGCCAAGGACTGCAAGTGGTTATGATACTATTTGGGTAATAGTTGATCGTCTCACTAAGTCAGCACACTTCCTGCCAATGAGAGAAGATGACAAAATGGAGAAGTTGGCACGATTGTATTTGAAGGAGGTTGTCTCCAGACATGGAATACCCGTCTCTATTATCTCTGATAGGGATGGTAGATTTGTTTCAAGGTTCTGGCAGACGTTGCAACAAGCATTGAGGACTCGTCTAGACATGAGTACTGCCTATCATCTACAAACTAATGGGTAGAGCGAAAGGACGATACAAACGCTTGAAAACATGCTACGAACATGTGTTATTGATTTCGGAAACAGTTGGAATTGACACCTACCGTTAGCAGAATTTTCCTACAACAACAGTTATCATTCTAGTATTGAGATGGCGTCGTTTGAGGCACTTTATGGTAGAAATTGCAGGTCTACGATTTGTTGAAATGAAGTGGGGGATAGACAGATTACGGGTCCGGAGATAATACAAGAAACTACCGAGAAAATCATCCAAATTCAACAACGATTGAAAATCGCCCAGAGTCGACAAAAGAGCTACGCGGACAGTAAAAGAAAAGATATAGAGTTTGAAATTGGAGAAATGGTCATTCTTAAGGTTTCAAATTGGAAAGGCGTTGTTCGATTTGTTAAAGGGGGAAACTAAATCCAAGGTACATTGGACCATTCAAGATTATAGATCGTGTCGGACCAGTAGCTTACCAACAGGAGCTACCTCAACAACTCGCGGCTGTACATAACACTTTCCACGTCTCGAATTTGAAGAAATATTTTGCTAAAGAAGATCTCACTATTCTGTTGGACGAAATCCAAATCAATGAAAAACTTCAATTCATTGAAGAACCCGTCGAAATAATGGATCGTGAGGTTAAGAGACTTAAGCAAAACAAGATACCAATTGTTAAGGTTCGATGGAATGCTCGTAGAGGACTTGAGTTCACCTGGGAGCGTGAAGATCAGATGAAGAAGAAATACCCGCATCTATTTCCAGAAGATTCGTCAACACCTTCAACAGCTTAAAATTTCGGGACGAAATTTATTTAACGGGTAGGTACTGTAGTGACCCAAACTTTTCCATGTTTATATATATTAATTGAGATTGATATTTACATCACTAAATGTTTCCAACGTGTGAAGCAATCAAACTTGTTAAGACTTGATTAAATGAAATAAGTTTCATATAGACAATTGATCACCCAAGTTGACCGACGATTCACGAACGTTACAAAATTGTAAAAACTACATGTTGTGGTATATATAGACATATATATATGGTTGACATAATATTATAATGAGTAAGTATCTCACTAAGTATATTAACAATGTGTGATATACATAAGAAATGAGATTACTAAGTTAAGAAACTCGAAATGATATATATAACGATTATCGTTATGATAACGTCTACTAAATACATATGTATCATATTAAGATATTGATAAACTATATTTAACATGATAAAATGATATTTAAATATATCATTAAGTGTGTTAACAATGAACTACATATGTAAAAACAAGACTACTAACTCAAGAATTATGAAACGAGACTTATATGTAACGATTATCGTTGTAACGATATTTTAATGTATATATCATATTAAGAGATATTCATACATCATAATATCATGATAATATAATAATTTAACATCTCATTTGATATAATAAACATTGGGTTAACAACATTAATTGAGATCGTTAACTTAAAGGTTTCAAAACAACACTTACATGTAACGACTAACGAAGACTTAACGACTCCATTAGAATGTATATACATGTTGTG
Organism: Rutidosis leptorrhynchoides; assembly: GCF_046630445.1. Taxonomy (NCBI): domain Eukaryota; kingdom Viridiplantae; phylum Streptophyta; class Magnoliopsida; order Asterales; family Asteraceae; genus Rutidosis; species Rutidosis leptorrhynchoides. The sequence continues at coordinate 87,402,559 of NC_092337.1, forward strand.
TTTTGATATGTATTCTTACACTTTTGAAAGACTTCAAGACACATATAAAAGTACTTCTACTTAACAAAAATGCTTACAATTACATCCTCGTTCAGTTTCATCAACAATTCTACTCGTATGCACCCGTATTCGTACTCGTACAATACATAGCTTTTAGATGTATGTACTATTGGTATATATACTCCAATGATCAGCTCTTAGCAGCCCATGTGAGTCACCTAACACATGTAGGAACCATCATTTGGCAACTAGCATGAAATATCTAATAAAATTACAAAAATATTAGTAATCATTCATGACTTATTTACATGAAAATAAAATTACATATCCTTTATATCTAATCCATATACCAACGACCAAAAACACCTACAAACACTTTCATTCTTTAATTTTCTTCATCTAATTGATCTCTCTCAAGTTCCATCTTTAAGTTCTAAGTATTCTTCATAAATTCCATAAGTATAGTTTCATAAAAATCAAGAATACTTCCAAGTTTGCAAGTCTACTTCCAAGCTTTCTAATCCATTTCAAGTAATCATCTAAGATCAAGAAACCTTTGTTATTTACAGTAGGTTATCTTTCTAATTCAAGGTAATATTCTTATTCAAACTTTGATTCAATTTCTACAACTATAACAATCTTATTTCGAGTGAAAATCTTACTTGAACTGTTTTCGTGTCATGATTCTGTTTCAAGAACTTTCAAGCCATCCAAGGATCCTTTAAAGCTAGATCTATTTTTCTCATTTCCAGTAGTTTTATCCAGAAAACTTGAGGTAGTAATGATGTTCATAACATCATTCGATTCATACATATAAAGCTATCTTATTCGAAGGTTTAAACTTGTAATCACTAGAACATAGTTTAGTTAATTCTAAACTTGTTCGCAAACAAAAGTTAATCCTTCTAACTTGACTTTTAAAATCAACTAAACACATGTTATATATCTATATGATATGCTAACTTAATGATTTAAAACCTGGAAACACGATGAACACCATAAAATCGGATATACGCCGTCGTAGGAAAACCGGGGGCTGTTTTGGTTTGGATAATTAAAAACTATGATAAACTTTGATTTAAAAGTTGTTCTTCTGGGAAAATGATTTTTCATATGAACATGAAACTATATCCAAAAATATTGGTCAAACTCAAAGTGAAAGTATGTTTTTCAAAATGGTCATCAAGATGTCGTTCTTTCGACGGAAATGACTACCTCTTTAGTAATTGACATGTAACTTAAATTTCCGACTATAAACCTATAATTTTTCTGTTTGGATTCTTAAATTAGAGTTCAATATGAAACCATAGCAATTTGATTCACTCAAAACGGATTTTAAATGAAGAAGTTATGGGTAAAACAAGATTGGATATTTTTGATCTTTTTAGCTACAGGAAATGTTTAACAAATCTATACAAATCATATCCTAGCTAAATTATATTGTATTATATATGTATTCTAATATATTATGTAATCTTGGGATACCATAGACATGTATGCAAATGTTTTGACATATCATATCGACCCATGTATATATATTATTTGGAACAACCATAGACATATCATATCGGCCCATCTATGGTTGTTCCAAATAATATATATACATGGGTCGATATGATATGTCAAAACATTTGCATACGTGTCTATGGTATCCCAAGATTACATAATATATTAGAATACATGTATAATACAATATAAGTTAGCTAGGATATGATTTGTATAGATTTGTTAAACATTTCCCGTAGCTAAAAAGATCAAAAATATCCAATCTTGTTTTACCCATAACTTCTTCATTTTAAATCCGTTTTGAGTCAATCAAATTGCTATGGTTTAATATTGAACTCTATTTTATGAATCTAAACAGAAAAAGTGTAGGTTTATAGTCAGAAATATAAGTTACAAGTCATTTTTGTAATGGTAGTCATTTCAGTCGAAAGAACGACGTCTAGATGACCATTTTAGAAAACATACTTCCACTTTGAGTATAACCTTGATTTTTGGATATAGTTTCATGTTCATATGAAAAATTATTTTCCCATAAGAACAACTTTTAAATCAAAGTTTATCATAGTTTTTAATTATCCAAACCAAAACAGCCCCCGGTTTCACTACGACGGCGTATATCCGACTTTATGGTGTTCATCGTGTTTTCAGGTTTTAAATCATTAAGTTAGCATATCATATAGATATAGAACATATGTTTAGTTGATTTTAAAAGTCAAGTTAGAAGGATTAACTTTTGTTTGCGAACAAGTTTAGAATTAACTAAACTATGTTCTAGTGATTACAAGTTTAAACCTTCGAATAAGATAGCTTTATATGTATGAATCGAATGATGTTATGAACATCATTACTACCTCAAGTTTTCTGGATAAAACTACTAGAAATGAGAAAGATGGATCTAGCTTCAAAGGATCCTTGGATGGCTTGAAAGTTCTTGAAACAGAATCATGACACGAAAACAGTTCAAGTAAGATTTTCACTCGAAATAAGATTGTTATAGTTGTAAAAATTGAATCAAAGTTTGAATATGAATATTACCTTGAATTAGAAAGATAAACTACTGTAAATAACAAAGGTTCCTTGATCTTAGATGATTACTTGGAATGGATTAGAAAGCTTGGAAGTAGACTTGCAAACTTGGAAGTATTCTTGATTTTTATGAAACTATACTTATGGAATTTATGAAGAACACTTAGAACTTGAAGATGGAACTTGAGAGAGATCAATTAGATGAAGAAAATTGAAGAATGAAAGTGTTTGTAGGTGTTTTTGGTCGTTGGTATATGGATTAGATATAAAGGATATGTAATTTTGTTTTCATGTAAATAAGTCATGAATGATTACTCATATTTTTGTAATTTTATGAGATATTTCATGCTAGTTGCCAAATGATGGTTCCCACATGTGTTAGGTGACTCACACTGGCTGCTAAGATCTGATCATTGGAGTGTATATACCAATAGTACATACATCTAAAAGCTGTGTATTGTACGAGTACGAATACGGGTGCATACGAGTAGAATTGTTGATGAAACTGAACGAGGATGTAATTGTAAGCATTTTTGTTAAGTAGAAGTATTTTGATAAGTGTCTTGAAGTCTTTTAAAAGTGTATGAATACATATTAAAACACTACATGTATATACATTTTAACTGAGTCGTTAAGTCATCGTTAGTCGTTACATGTAAATGTTGTTTTGAAACCTTTAGGTTAACGATCTTGTTAAATGTTGTTAACCCATTGTTTATTATATCAAATGAGATGTTAAATTGTTACATTATCATGATATTATGATATATAATATATCTTAGTATTAGTATGATATATATACAGTTAAATGTCGTTACAACGATAATCGTTACATATATGTCTCGTTTCGAAATCATTAAGTTAGTAGTCTTATTTTTACATATGTAGTTCATTGTTAATACACTTAATGATATATTTACTTATAATTTAACATAATTAACCAAGTGTATCAATATCTTAATATGATTCATATGTACCTAGTAAGACGTTGTTATAACGATAATCGTTATATATATCGTTTTCGAGTTTTTTTAATTTAATAGTCTCATTTTTATGTATATAACTCATTGTTAAAATACCTAATGAGATACTTACTTATAATAAAATCATGTTAACTATATATATAACCATATATATGTCATCGTATAGTTTTTACAAGTTTTAACGTTCGTGAATCACCGGTCAACTTGGGTGGTCAATTGTCTATATGAAACCTATTTTAATTAATCAAGTCTTAACAAGTTTGATTGATTAACACGTTGGAAATATTTAGTCATGTAAATATCAATCTCAATTACTATATATAAACATGGAAAAGTTCGGGTCACTACAAAATATTATCTTAATTATAGTAAATGTAATAAATATCTTATATGACACTAATATTTATTTGTTAAAATGATAGTTTTGATAATGGTAAGTTACTAATAATAATAATAATAATAATAATAATAATAATAATAATAATAATAATAATAATAATAATAATAATAATAATAATAATAATAATAATAATAATAATAATAATAATAATAACTTTAATAATAATGATAATGCTAATAATAATAATAATAATAATAATAATAATAATAATAATAATAATAATAATAATAATGATATTGTTGATAATGATACTTATGTTAATGATAATATTACTAATAATTATAAAAGTGATACTAATATCAATATTAGTGAAAATAATAATAAGTTGTGTTATTTTCGTAGTAACAACAATAATAATAATCATATTCGTAATAATAATAAAAATCATACTTTATATTAATAATAAAACTTTTAATTCATAACAATATTACATAATAATAACTAAAATTATAATATTAGTAATCATATCATCAATTTAACATAATCATAATTTATAATAACAATAACAATAATAATAATAATAATAATAATAACGAAAATGATAATAATAATAATAATAATAATAATAATAATAATAATAATAATAATAATAATAATAATAATAATAATAATAATAATAATAATAATAATAATAAAACTAAAAAATAAAAATAAACTACCTTCAAAGAAATTTAGCCAAAAAGATACTGCCTGAGCCGGGAATCGAACCCGCTAACCCGCAAACCCCTTAACCGTTCCTCCAGATCCTCTTTCTATTTTAATACCCAAAATAAATAACTATAAACCCGTTTTAAACTGTTCCTATTTCTTCCTCATTCTTCCTTCAACTCAGACGACTACAAATCAAATGTTCTTAACAATCACACTCTTAATTTGTTTTTGAATTCGTAAACTAAGCAGAGACAAGATTTGTTGATTGATTTATTTAAAACAGAAGAGGAAAAAAAAGAAAAAAAAAAAGGAAAATTAATCAACTGCAGCTCGTTTTTGAAACTATGAACTCAAAGTGCAATTCGAAAATTAACGACATTTAAATCATACTTTCAACATGAAAAAGATTGAAAAACCTTTCTATAATCTATATGCACCCTTAATTGAACCTAATTCACCAACTGAAAGTCGAATTTCGCTATGAACACAAGTTTTGACTGTTTGACATTTAAACCTTGACTCCAAAATTCAAGCTCGATATAATGAATTTAAACCTGAGGTTTTGCAGAAAGATTTAGTGAATGATTACTAACAAGACTGCATTTTTGGATTTTAATAATTGATGCGATTTTTAATCTTGGCCAAAAGTTGGATTATACAGGAAACCATCGGGTTTTTATTTATTTTTATAAAAATTTCTGTTTTCTTCATGTATTAGAGTAGGAGATATATATTATGAGCTTGTGAATGATTTCTACAGCATAAAGCTTCATTCGTAATTGTTTTGTAGCTCCTATTAGTCGACAGGTCAAATTTTAAAGGACGGAAAATAAGTAAAATAATTATACAACTTGGAAGCAATTGATAATTGATTCGAGCCAGGGAGTTGGAAACAAAAAAAAATAAAGCAGACAGGGATTGCCAATCTAATTCGTACGATTCTGAGGTTTACATGAAACTAATTCCTATTATTTATCTGCTTTATATATATCTTGTATTAATAAATAACTAAATAGATTAATAATAATAATATTAATAATAATAATGATTATATAAATAATAGTAGCTAATAATAATTTAATAACTATGAATATAATAATAAAAAATGGTATTATCATTGATATTTATATTAATTTGTATTATCTTTATAATAATATTAATAATGGTTTTAATGTTAATGTAATTATAATTATAAAAGTAATAACATTATTAATAATAATAGTAATTATAATAATACTAATATTATTAATGATAGTATTAATTATTTTTATTGTTCAATATAATATTTATATCTTATAATTTTACTAATATTAATCATAATATTTAAAATTTCAATTTTACTACTAGTTATAATAATAATGATGTTAACAATGATAACAATAATATTAGTACATATAATAACTCGAATGTATCACTTTTATATTATAAGCTTTAATACTATTATTAGTATTAGATGTAATAATGTAACAACTATACTTGTAATATAATATACAATATTATATTATGTGATATCATTTATTTAATATTTATATATTATAAGTAATTATAATTTATATATATATATATATTCATATTAATAGTAGCTTACTTATTTTATTTATTATTTTACATTCTTTATTTCAATTGATTAAGCGTACTTTATTAATTTAAAATATTATCTGTTCAAATATATTTATTTCTATTATATATATATATATATATATATATATATATATATATATATATATATATATATATATATATATATATATATATACATATTTATTTACATGCAATTGTTCGTGAATCGTCGGGAAGGGTCAAAGGTCAAATGTATATATATAAACATAGTTCAAAGTTTTTGAGACTTCAACATTACAGACTTTGCTTATCGTGTCGAAACCATATAAGATTCAAGTTTAAATTTGGTCGGAAATTCCCGGGTCATCACAAACAACACCATCTAACACTTACAACCTCAAATCTTAAGACCAAACCCTAGATTATAGCTATTTAGGGTTTCCTTTCGTCAATATAACCCAAGTTCACCCATTTAACCCCCAAATGGGTCTTACAAGCCTCTAATGGCCAAACCCTAGCCATAAATTAACTAAAACTCAAAACATGGAGTTAAGACTTAACAACACTATTCACTCGTAACTAAGAACAAGGAGAACAACTTTAATTCTTGCTCCAAATATTGATTCACAAATCTTCACTCTCAAATCTCACTTTGAAATTAAATGGGTTTTATGTTTTGAGAGTAAATGGGGAAAGAAAAGAGAAATGAAAATGAATAAAATGGATAAGTGGTGGAGATTTAATGCTCCCATCAGATCTACACGCAAAATTACCAAACTACCCCAAATTCTTTTAATTTAAACAAGATTCGAAGTCAGCCTGCCAGAAACATCGCGGCGCGACCTCGATTGCCGCGGCGCGACGAACAACGTAAAAATGTGAGCTGTTTAAACTCCTCCTGACTCAGATTCTAGTTATTGGTCACGACGCGACCTTCTTCTCCGCGGCGCGACATATAAAGGAAAAATCGACCCTTCTTAGCATGCCTCCTGACTCTAGTTTGCTTGAGGTGCCGCGGCGCGGCAATGGTTATCGCGGCGCGCCATTAGGCGTGGCCTGACCAGTTTCTCGGCAACAAACTAACAATTAATTATTTGACTTGTACGCTTTGTTCTCGCTTCCTATACACGTTAAACTTCATCTTTAAGTCTCACAAGACTTAACATCAACAAAAGCCCATGCATATACTTATATATGCATATATTCTATATATATATATATATATATATATATATATATATATATATTCATACATCAACTAACACAAATTATTTCATTTCATCACATAAAGAATGAGTTGTAAGCGTACAAACGATTAAATATGTACCTCTAGACATGTACGAGAAAACGGGATGTTACACCTTCTAACATAACTTTTAAAATCAATTAAATACATGTTCTATATCTATATGATATGTTAACTTAATGATTTAAAACCTGGAAATACGAAGAACACCGTAAAACCGGACATACGCCGTCGTAGTGAAACCGGGGGCTGTTTTGGGTTAGAAAAATAAAAACTATCTTAATCTTTGAATTGGAAGTTTGTTTTCTTGAAAAATGATATTTCATATGAATATGATACTATATCCAAAAATCATGGTTAAACACAAAGTTGAAGTATGTTTTTCAAAATGGTCATCAAGATGTCGTGTTTTCGACGGAAATGACTACCTCTTTAAAAAAAGACTTGTAACCTGTATTTTCGACTATAAACTTATACTTTTTCTATTTAGCTTCATAAATTTCAGTTCATTATAAAACCATAGCAACTTGAATCACTCAAAATGGATTTGAAAAGAAGAAATGACGGGTAAAACAAAATTGGATAAATTTACTAGTTTTAGCTACGAAAATTTTGTAACAAATCTAGACTAACCATAACTTAACTAACTTATATTATATTATACATGTATTCTAACATATATTATGTAATCTTGGGATACCATAGACACGTATACAATGTTTTGACATATCATATCGACCCATCTATATATATTATTTGGAACAACCATAGACACTCTATATGCAGTAATGCTTGAGTTAGCTATACAGGGTTGAGGTTGATTCTAAAATAATATATACTTTGAGTTGTGATCTAGCCTGAGACTTGTATACACTGGGTCGTGGATTGATTCGAGATAATATATATTGATTTATTTCTGTACATCTAACTGTGGACAACTAGTTGTAGATTACTAACGTTGGACCGCTAACTTAATAAACTTAAATCATTAAAACGTAATAAAAAATATTGTGAATATATTTCGATCATACTTTAATATATATGTATATATATTTGTTATAGGTTCGTGAATCGATCCGTGACCAAGTCTTAAATTTCCGACGAAGTAAAAATCTGTGAAAGTGAGTTATAGTCCCATTTTTAAAATATAATATTTTTGGGATGAGAATTCATGCAGTTTTATAAATGTTTTACAAAATAGACACAAGTACGCGAAACTACATTCTATGGTTGGATTATTAAACCGAATATCGCCATTCAAGTCTGGTAACCTAAGAATTAGGGAAATGGTCCCTAATTGACGGGAATATCCTAAAGATAGATCTATTGGGCCTAACAACCCCCATTCAGGTTATGGATGGCTTTAGTACTTCGAGATTATTATACAAACGAGAGGTTCTGTTTGGGGATATTATATGCATTAAGTTAATGTCGGTTACCAGGTGTTCAACATATGAATGATTTTTATCTATATGCAGTTTGCGAAATGCCTGATATGAGATGTGTTTATAAAAATAAAAATCTCGTGGTCTATTATTATGATTGATAATTATATAGATTAAACCTATAACTCACCAACATTTTTGTTGACGTTTTAAGCATGTTTATTCTCAGGTGATTGTTAAGAGCTTCCGCTGTTGCATACTAAATTAAGGACAAGATTTGGAGTCCATGCTTGTATGATATTGTCTAAAAACTGCATTCAAAAGTTTTCTTTGTTGTAACATAATATTTATTGTAAACCATTATGTAATGGTCGTGTGTATGTCATACCCCGTCCTACTCCATCTGGACGAAGTCACCAACATCTGGTCTCATTGCGATGATCGACTCCAAGTAATGTCTTTAAAATGAGCAAATGCACAGCAGGAGATTTCTTTCATACCTGAGAATAAACATGCTTTCAAGTGTCAACCAAAAGGTTGGTGAGTTCATAGGTTTATCATAAAATAATAAAATTCATCATTTTGTTAGACCACAAGATTTAAATGCTGCAAGGTACAAATGGGCCCGAATCCTACACCCACCTGTAATGTACATGCGATATCTTTTAAATACAATACACCTTTCTCGTGTACGAAATCCATTTTTCATAAATCTTAGTAACCGTACACATATCTCGTACACAAAATTTAATACACATAACCTGTGTATAAAAATCATTCTCTCGATACATAACATTCACATCGATTGATGGCAATTATCATGTCCACATAATTCAATGGTGACAATTATCATGTCCACATAATTCAATGGTAGCAATTATCATGTCCACATAATTCAATAATAATCCGCAGAACTTCTGTCTGCATAATAATTCATTAGAGGAATGTTTTGCTTGTGTCTATCTTGTCAAACATTTATAAAAGCATTTCATGTATTCGCAGTTCAAAATATATTTCAAAAGCATTTAATAAAGCAGTAGTAAAACAGCGCATGTATTCTCAGTCTCAAAAATATAAAGAGTAAAAGGGAGCAAATGAACTCACTATATTGTATTTTGTAGTAAAAATACATATGACGATACTGAACAATGCAGGGTTGGTCTCGGATTCACGAACCTATATCATTTATATATATATATATTAACACATAAAATGGTAATCGAACAAATTTATATATTATTAGAGATTTAATTGTTATTTTGATTAAATTTTTCATTAATAACCTTATTAATTATATTTATTAATATTTATTATAAAAGTATTAATATAGTTATGTTATGTGTAGTAAATATAGTTTTATATAACTAATAGTTATTTGATAAAATATTGTTGATAATAACAATAAATAAAAGTTGTTTTATTTTACAATAATAATAATAATAGTTATTATGATAATAATATTGATAATATAAAAATAATAATAAAAATGTCAAAATACTAATAATGATAGTAATAATAATAATTTTGATAAAAATGATAATTTCTCTAATAATGATAATAGTAATAGTAAAAATGATACTTTTAATATAAATGATAGTTCTTAATAAAAATGACACTAATAATAATATTAATGATATTATTAATAATAATTTTACTAATACTAATAATAATAATAATAATAATAATAATAATAATAATAATAATAATAACAATAACAATAATAATAATAATAATAATAATAATAATAATAATAATAATAATAATAATAATAATAATAATAATAATAATAATAATAATAATAATAATAATGATGATGATGATGATGATGATGATGATAATAAATTGATAAATACCTGCCTCAAGGAAGTAGCCTAAAAATAATGCCCAAGTCCGGGTTTAAACACGCGACGTCCCGCTAACCCAATAAATCCTTAACCATTGAGCTACTAGTTCAATCTTGGTTTAAACCCCATATTTATTTTGTTTAACCCATCTTTCCAGCCTTAACTATATCTCTAACATAAAAAAAAAAATATCGCCCCCAAGTCTCGAACCCTTGACCTCTGGTTCCCCCAAATACATACCCATACCATTTGCTCTACCTTGCTTTTCTGTTTTAAAACATAGTCTAATTCTATTTAACCTTAATTCGGTTTCCTTCTTCTTCTTAGAACAAAACCCGTTTAATAACTTCACCTTCATCCTTTCTATTTTCATTCGTCATCATTATTATCATAGAACATAAATCCGATTATCACCATAAAATCACAATCTTAACATTATCTAATCATCTTTTTATCATCTTCAATTTCGTGACATCGTGATCATAATCCCTTCATCACCATAACCTAATCATCATTTTTGTTTTGAATCATCCTAATCATTGCCGTCTACCTATCCTCGTGTATCATCTTGTTATCTTCACATCATCGTCATCAATAAGTGTATGTGTTAGTTTGTTATCATTGACAGGAACAAAAAAAAAATTAACGAAGTGTTTGAAAATTGTGGCCCAAGCTTCCTCTTGAGCCCAATGACAATTGAAATTTCGGCCCAACACCTAACCATGGCCCATACGTTTGTGGTAATTTAATATAAGGAAGTTGATGTACGTGGTTCGTTTGGATTTTGAATCTAAAATATATATGTCCCCATCCTGACCCCTCACTCTTCTTTTTAACTCATACGAAGCCTTGTCATCCTCCACTAGCAATATATTACTCCGTATTATATACCGCATGATATATGTTTATTAATCAACTTGAGATTCTTCTTGGACTTAATGCATAATACACTAACTTCAAATATTTTCGATGGATGCAGAAAATGGAAAACAAGTAGTCAACACAAATCAATTATTAGCTTGCAAAACGAGAAGGTTTTGATGTTGTAATTAAGCAGAAGTAATAGAAAATGGGTTGGGTTTGCAAACGTGTGTTCATGATGGTTGTAATGGTGGTTGAGGTGACGGATAACGGTGGTGTATTAACTACTGAAGTACGCAGCAGCAAAACAGAAAACAAATGATGGTTTGTTAAGTTGTTTTTGGGTTTCAAGGAGGATTTGTTGGTGTTTTAATGGTGTTTGGTCTTGTCGAAACTAAACTGAAATGAATATTAATTGGTGGGGTTTGCAAGTGGGTTTAACATGATGAAAGGTGGTGATGGCTTAGATGGGTGTTGAAGACACATAATTAATGAAACAGAATATAAAGTAATGGTGGTGGGTTTCGTGTGGTGAGTGATAAGGTGACGGTTAGAAGATGGTGTTGGTGTTTGATTATGGTGATCAATGGGTGTACGTTTGTATATATGTATAGAGATAAATGGGGTGATCGTTGAGGTGATGAATCGAAGGTGGTTGGTGTGTTTGTGATTAAAAAGGAAACAGGAAACGAAAAAAATATATATAAATAAATAGATAAATACCAAGTTCATGGTGGTGGACGGTGGACATGGGTGATTATGGTGGTGCCGGTGGAAAGACAGTGTGAAGATGGTTGTAGCCGGAGAAGGTTGAAGGAGGAAGACAAGTTGTTTGTTTGAAGTTGATCATGGTTGTTGGGAGTGATACTTGAAATAATACAGAAATAAAATGATGGGTTTGTTGATCAAGAAGTAGAAGTTGAGCAAGGTTCGTGATAGTGGTGATGATGCACGATTGTATGTATGCATATGTTAACTCTTATGTCTGTCCATGTTTATATATATATATATATATATATATATATATATATATATATATATATATATATATATATATAAAGATAAGAGAAAGAAGGAATCTGATTTTGGTGGTGATCCCTTGTATGCACTCGTTTGTATATATCTATATATTATAGTTTTATGCCACTTGTATCTATATATCAACATATCATTACATGATAACAAACACAGTAATTAGAAAATACTGTGCTAAATTGAAGAGTAGTAATAATGCAGTCGATGATTTGTAATATTGTGCCGACAGTTTTCACAGACTGTGTATCGTGCGAAATCAGTGGCGGATAAAAGTGTTCAGAAAAATCCCATATTTTTAAATTAACTATATTTATTTATTTTGGTCATTATGGTATAAAATTCGATCGTTAACTATTAAATAAAAATTACATTAATTATTCACTCCCAACCCCAAGTAAAATAAAAAAACTTTTAAAATTCAACAAATAGTTCCTAAATATATTTTTAATAAGTCTAAAATTTATAGAACTCATTTTCGTATCACCGTTTATCTTAAAATTACATATGTTTGAATTTAACTTGCTTAATATCAATCGAAACATCAGACGAGTATTACAATCATTTAATATTTATTTTTAATATAATTTATTTATATATATATATATATTTTAACTAAAAATTATTATAATATCCTATTTTTATTTTATTAGTAATTTTTAATAGCAAAATCATATAATACTTCAAATTATATTTTGAATTATTATTCATATATACATACACACATATCTATTTACAATTAATTGTTCGTGAATCGTCGAGAGCAGTTGAAGTCGAAGGTCAATTGAATATATGAAACAGTTCAAACTTTCCGAGACTCGATATTATAGACTTTACTTATCGTGTCGAAATCATATAAAGATTAAGTTTAAATTTGGTCAAAAATTTTCGGGTCGTCACAGTACCTACCCGTTAAAGAAATTTTGTTCCGAAATTTAATCGAGGTCGTCATGGCTAACAATAAGAATGTTTTTATGACGAATTTTGGTTGATAAATAAAGTTTTATCATTATTGAGTAATGTAGATAAAACAATCCGTTTATGTGAAGAGTACGAATGAAGCTATCGTAAAAGAGTGAAATGAGGAAAATAAGATTCGTCTTGACTTTAAGTAAAGCGATTAAGACGTTTCGGATTCGTAGGTTAAATCTTCGAATTTTGAATGATCATGGCTATCGTTCTAAGAAAGAACTGGTAATAGCATGATTTGACTTGTTAAATTACCAGAAGTCACGAGAAAAGATAGAATTATCAAGAAAACATGTTCCCGATATGTTTGGAGATCAAGTAGAATGTAAGAGTCGTATAACATGGCACATGATGACGTTAGGATCTGTGAATCATCACGTTCCATTAGAAACTCAGCATGACTTACTGTAATATAATCACGTTGATCAAGTGTCATTATATTTTACTAACTCATGCATCAGTTCTCAACACTACTTCAAAGACATTCATATTTTAAGTTCAAATTTTTTTTTTCAGAATTTAGAAACTAAAACAGTTTCCTTTCTGATGTAACACTGATATCGCAAAGAGATAAATGATTTCAGATAAGAATAGTTATGAAAATATCTTAAGATATATCAAGGATATTTATAATGAAAGATACGATGATATCTTAGAATTTCTAATATCGAAGGATGATGCATGAAGATTTGTTCGCAAGAGTATAGAGTCGGGAGTAAGGTATTCATTAATGACTTCAGCAGATACTGAATCATTTGGATTCTTTGAAGATAGGTTTAGTCTTTGTGATTTGTCCACAGCCTCCTTCATGGTTTGCTCAATCCGTTTTCCAGTTCCAACATTTCAGAGCTTTACCAACATATTTTTTTTTCTTTTTTATCATCAAACTTTTGGCTGTTAAGGTCGTTTACACTTTTTGTTGCTTCATTCAACTTTTTAGAATTCAGAGTATTGATTCGCAGACTGGGTACTTTTCAAAATTTCAGAATGGAATGTCATAATTCTAAGGGATAAAGGTTATAGGTATACATATAACTGTTGATGTAGACATGCTGCGAGATTTCAAAATACTGATTGCTAATTCCCGGTAATTGATGTGGTAATTCTCGTTATAAGATGTGGATGAGTATATGAATAGGTTTTAACAAACAAATATAATGGTTCTTCGGAGAGACCTAAGCCAATGAGTAATGAAGTTGCTGGTAAGTTTACTGCTAACGTGGTGGAATATAAACGATTCTCCAGATAACGATGATGATGGGGTAATCTTAATAATAAGGTTTATTCGAATGAAAACTTGAAGTTGATTTGCTGGAGCTGTGACAAAATTGGCTAATTTGAAAAAGAATTACAATGTTATTTTCGGTAATAGCAATGCCAAAGGAGCTAGCACAGATACGTGTTAAACGTTTACTCAGGTTCCGAGTATTTTCAGGTACATAACAATATGCATCAATCTCTTCTTCCGTAGATGAAGTGTGGTTGGTTCATCCTATCGATTGAAGTGTTTTCAAGAATTATGAAAGGTTTGAATCGCAGATTGTAATCGTCAAGATACAAATGAGGTTTAAGATGAAATCAAGTGGCAAACTTGAAGAATTGTTTAGTTTCATATGTTATAATCAGTATTTTAATTCATTTTAATTGTCCAATATTAGTAGTCCACAGTTGATAGTCCACAGTTAACAGTCCAATAATTCATATATAGCTTAATATATAATATTCGAATTACTTAATACGTATGGTGACCCGTGTACATGTCTCAGACTCGATCACAACTCAAAGTATATATATTATTTGAGAATCAATCTCAACCCTGTATAGCTAACTCGAACATTACTGCATATAGAGTGTCAATGGTTATTCCAAATAATATATATAGATGCGTCGATATGATATGTCAAAACTTTGTATACGTGTCCCGATATTTAAAGTGCGTAAAATAAATAACAGAAATTAAATGACGATAAATAAAATTGCGATAATTAAATTGCGATAAATAAACTGCGATAAATAAAATGTAATCAATTAGCTAGGAACAGTTAGCTGGAAACAGTTAGCATGGATTCTTAACAAAAAATTTCTCATAGTTAATTCGTTTGTTTCTAACAAATTTTATTTTGTTCAATATTTTCTTCATTATACCACTTGTTGGATTCTGATAGGTCAAAATCCAAATATGAAATTGAATGAAAATGGTTATTCTGCGGTGAACAGATACGTATATCTGTGGATGTAAGTAGGATAGTAAATGACTGTTGAATCGGATTCGAAGAATGTACATTGTAACTTATTAATGTAAAATCTAAATATTCCTCGGGTACTACCTACCCGTTAAAATATTTTCACCATTAATCGTTTGTACAAAAGAATTTTTAATTACAATCTTTATGAAAATATACTTACATATATATTCTCTTCGGATGTAATCATGGATTTAATGAGTTAATGTGATATTAAACTTATTTGATTTGCCGTTGGAACAAGAATATATAATCTCTAAAACATTAGAGATTACATAATCATCATGAAGAACGAAGATAATTGATGTAGAACGATACGTAGAACGATGATTATACTCGAGGTACAGAATGAGATGTTGAGGCATGGATTGTTGATGGTACTGGTGCTGCTATTGATGGTACTGTTGTTGAAGCTGGTTAATTTTGCACCATATTCTCCAATTTGATTACTCGAGCACGAAGTTCGTTGACTTCTTTTATTATTCCGGGATAATTGTCGGTCGGAACGAGCGAATGAATAAGGTTTAGAATCTGAGATAGTATGTAATCATGACGAGATATTCGGGAAATGAGGGTGAAAATGGTGTTTCGGACTGGTTCGCCGGTAAGTGCTTTGGGTTCTTCGTCAAGAGGGGAATGTGGTGGATGGAAAGGGTCGCCTTCTTCGCGTCTCCATTATTTAAGTCGACTACAAACTCATCAGATGAATTGGGAATGGCTGATTGGTTGATTCATTCTGGTGACGCTGCTTTCGGAGCTTAGGTGAACATCCGTGTCGGAATAGCTGTCGGGTTCTGAAGAACTTGAACTAGTAACGAGTTCCATTTCGTACGATTGAGTAAAGGATTTTTCGATATGAAATGATTTTCGGCAATCGAATGGTATTCTAATTACATAGAATATCTATATATATAGAACAAAAGATTTCGTAGATTGCAGAGGAATATACTAGGCAAAGTTTACAGTAACAGATACGCTAAAATATGAATTAGCAGATACGCTAAGATATAAATTTTGTCTATACACTATTCATGCAATCAATGCAGTAAGATGTGTCTAGACTAAGAATGATAAGTAAGTGATTCCCTAAGAATGATAAGCAGGTAATTTTCGACTCGAAATGATAAGCAAAACTTTTAACATGCAGACACGGTCGAAGTCCAGACTCACTAATGCATCTAATCAACTATCAGTTAGACACACTAATGCAAGACCTAGTTCGCTAAGACTACCGCTCTGATACCACATGTCATATCCCGTCCTAATCCATCTGGACGAAGTCACCAACATCTGGTCCCATTGCGATGATCGACTCCAAGTAATGTCTTTAAAATGAGCAAATGCACAGCGGAAGATTTCTTTCATACCTGAGAATAGATATACTTTCAAGTGTCAACCAAAAGGTTGGTGAGTTCATAGGTTTATCATAAAACAATAAAATTCATCATTTTGATAGACCACAAGATTTAAATGATGCATAGTACAAATGGGCCCGAATCCTACACCCACCTGTAATGTACATGCGATATCTTTCAAATACAGTACACATTTCTCGTGTACGAAATTCATTTTTCATAAATCATAGTAACCGTACACATATCTCGTGCACAAAATTTAATACACATAACATGTGTATAAAAATCATTTTCTCGATACATAACATTCACATCAATTGGTGGCAATTATCATGTCCACATAATTCAATGGTGGCAATTATCATGTCCACATAATTCAATGGTGGCAATTATCATGTCCACATAATTCAATGGTGGCAATTATCATGTCCACATAATTCAATAATAATCCGCAGAACTTCTGTCTGCATAATAATTCATTAGAGGAATGTTTTGCTTGTGTCTATCTCGTCAAACATTTATAAAAGCATTTCATGTATTCGCAGTTCAAAATGTATTTCAAAAGCATTTAATAAAGCAGTTGTAAAAACAGCGCATTATTCTCAGTCTCAAAAATGTAAAGAGTAAAAGGGAGCAAATGAACTCACTATATTGTATTTTGTAGTAAAAATACATATAACGATACTGAACAATGCAGGGTTGGTCTCGGATTCACGAACCTATATCATTTATATATATATTAACACATAAAATGGTAATCGAACAAATTTATATATTATTAGAGATTTAATTGTTATTTTAATTAAGTTTTTCATTAATAACCTTATTAATTATATTTATTAATATTTATTATAAAAGTATTAATATAGTTATGTTATGTGTAGTAAATGTAGTTTTATATAACTAATAGTTATTTGATAAAATAATGTTGATAATAACAATAAATAAAAGTTGTTTTATTTTACAATAATAATAATAATATTTATTATGATAATAATATTGATAATATAAAAATAATAATATAAATGTCAGAATACTAATAATGATAGTAATAATAATAATTTTGATAAAAATGATAATTTCTCTAATAATGATAATAGTAATAGTAAAAATGATACTTTTAACATAAATGATAGTTCTTAATAAAAATGACACTAATAATAATATTAATGATATTATTAATAATAATTTTAATAATACTAATAATAATAATAATAATAATAATAATAATAATAATAATAATAATAATAATAACAATAACAATAATAGTAATAATAATAATAATAATAATAATAATAATAATAATAATAATAATAATAATAATAATGATGATGATGATGATGATGATGATGATGATGATTATGATAATAAATGGATAAATAACTACCTCAAGGAAGTAGCCCTAAAAATAATGCCCAAGTTCGGGTTTGAACATACGACGTCCCGCTAACCCGATAAATCCTTAACCATTGAGCTACTAGTTCAATCTTGGTTTAAACCCCATATTTATTTTGTTTAACCCATCTTTCCAGCCTTAACTATATCTCTAACATAAAAAAAAATATATCGCCACCAAGTCTCGAACCCTTGACCTCTGGTTCCTCCAAATACACACCCATACCATTTGCTCTACCTTGCTTTTCTGTTTTAAAACATAGTCTAATTCTATTTAACCTTAATTCGGTTTCCTTCTTCTTCTTAGAACAAAACCCGTTTAATAACTTCACCTTCATCCTTTCTATTTTCATTCGTCATCATTATTATCATAGAACATAAATCCGATTATCACCATAAAATCACGATCTTAACATTATCTAATCATCGTTTTATCATCTTCAATTTCGTGACATCGTGATCATAATCCCTTCATCACCATAACCTAATCATCATTTTTGTTTTGAATCGTCCTAATCACTGCCGTCTCCTATCCTCATGTATCATCTTGTTATCTTCACATCATCATCATCAATAAGTGTATGTGTTAGTTTGTTATCGTTGACAGGAACAAAAAAAAAAAAAAAATTAACGAAGTGCTTGAAAATTGTGGCCCAAGCTTCCTCTTGAGCCCAATGACAATTGAAATTTCGGCCCAACACCTAACCATGGCCCATACGTTTGTGGTAATTTAATATTAGGAAGTTGATGTACGTGGTTCGTTTGGATTTTGAATCTAAAATATATATGTCCCCATCCTAACCCCTCACTCTTCTTTTTAACTCATACGAAGCCTTGTCATCCTCCACTAGCAATATATTACTCCGTATTATATACCGCATGATATATGTTTGATGTCAAAGCAGGGGGGTATAAAATAGCTTATATTTTACTAGGAAAATACTATTAAATACGATACAATTTTACACAAGATATTTATTTATTTATAGAATGGATATACTTAAACCTTGCTACAACACTTATAGGCAGTGTACCTAATCGTACAGTAGTGTAGTTTTTAGTAAGTCCGGTTCGTTCCACAGGGAGATCTTTAAGCAAAGCTCAACGCTATATTAGTTTACTTTTATAAAAATACAAATATATATATAAGTAATATTATTATTATAAAGAGGGGTTTTTACCGTTTAATGACCGGTTTGTCGATTTTAAAACTTTAGTCGCAGTTAAAACCTAATGTAAAATATAAAATAAATACAAGACTTTAAATTAAAGCGTAAAGTAAATAACGATAATGAAATTGCGAATAATAAAAATGCGATAAAATTAAATTGCGATAATTAAAAAGTACGATAATTAAAAGTGCGATAAAATAAAATAACAATAAATAAAAGTGCGATAATTAGAAGTGCAATTAAATATAAAATAAAGGAAATAAAATATGATATAAAAGAATTATGCTTATTTAAACTTCCGTAATCATGATGTTTGACGTGTTGATTTTAGTTTTATGCCCATGGGTTAATTGTCCTTTGTCCTGGATTATTCAATATGTCCGTCTGGTTTTTGTCCATAACAGTCCATCAGTCATAAATATAAATTGCAAGTATCCTTGTCAAATTATTATTATACCCGAAGATAAATATTCCAACTAATTGGGGATTCGAATTGTAACAAGGTTTTAATACTTTGTTTAATGAATACACCAGGTTATCGACTGCGTGTAAACCAAGGTTTTACTACTTTGTTAACAATTACACCAATTACCCTTGAATGTAATTTCACCCCTGTTTTAATTATTCTAGTGGCTATTAATCCATTCCCGTGTCCGGTTAAATGAACGATTATTCGTACATATAAATACCCCGCCCATCGTGTCCGATCGAGTGTATATGGTAAATTATAGGGACGCCCAATTGTAAATCTTTATATTAACATTAACAAACTTTCATTTAGTTAAACAAATATAAAGCCCATTAATAGCCCATAGCCTAGTTTCCACAAGTGTCGTTCTTTTGTCCAAACCCCAATTATGGTACAAAGCCCAATTACCCAATTTTAGTAATTAGCCCAACATCATGATTACTTCGTTTTAAATAAGCATAATAATAACTTAGCTACGAGACATTAATGTAAAAAGGTTGAACATAACTTACAATGATTAAAAATAGCGTAGCGTTACACGGACAGAATTTCGACTTACACCCTTACAACATTCGCTAACATACCCTTATTATTAGAATTATAATTAAAATTAAAATATAAATTATAAATATAAATATAAATCGTATATATTGAGAGAGATATATTATGTCTTAAACTCGTCAGAAAACTGGCTTTTTATAGGACCTGACCAGCAATCTCACACCATGCGACTCGCATGGTTTTGTGCTTCTGGCCATGCGAGTCGCATGGCCACCCTGGATTCAGCCAACTACTTTTGTTTTCTTCTTGCCGACGTAATATAATAATAATAATATATATAATATATAATTATATATAATTATATATATATTATATTATATTTTTGTGCATAGTAGACTAGATATTTTTGGTCCGTTGCGTCGGGCGTTTCTTCTTGGCTCAGGTCCCGGTTCCGGATTTTCGGACGTCCTCGCGTATTATTTTATATCGTGTACTTTGCGTCTTGTAACTTGTACTCTTGTCGTTTTGAGACGTTCCTCATCAATATTTTGAACCTTTTTGATTGTATCTTGTACTTTTTAGCTCTTTGGACCTTTTTGTCTTCAATTTGTCGAATCTGCCTTTTGTCTTCACCTTTTATTATTTAAACGAATATCACTTGTAAATAGAACAATTGCAACTAAAAGCTTGTCTTTCTTGAGGAATAATGCTATGAAATATATGTTCGTTTTTAGCATTATCAAATATTCCCACACTTGAGCGTTGCTTGTCCTCAAGCAATATTGTCTTGAAATACTAGAATCACTTCTTTATTCTTCATACTTTGTACATCAGTGATTTCTATACGGCGGTATAAACAATGGTAGTGACGATATGGTTTACAGTCCCACATGACTATAAAAATTTAGATCCATTAAGGAAATTGGATCTTTATGAAAACATTTGATCTTTTGAAAATTAAATCTAGTTTTTTACCCTAGATAAGTTTTCCGGAATAACCCTTTACCGGTGTTTGCAAAATATTTTTGTGGGTTTGGTGGGTTTCAGATTTGAAAATTTTAGCTCAAAACTTGCGGTTTTGTGTCACCCACTTGCTAACCTTGTATTTGGAAAGCAACACGTCCAGTTTACTTGTTCCGTATATTACCTTTCGGCAAACTACCGTCCGGTTGTAAAGGAAAGCGTTGAACAAGCAACTGTTAAGGCAATGTCCCGTGACATGCTTTTGATTATGGTCTATAACGTGTCGGACGCAATTACTATCCTTGGTAGGAGCAATAGTAAAGCTCACCCTTATAATTTTTCGGTTTGACACAAGGTCCTGTCTTTGACCATGCTATGCAACCACCGTTCTTACGGTTGACACCCGATTTAGTTCAGGTAACCTAATGAATTCCAGGTGAATTCCTAGGATTTTACGTTCAATGGTAATGAACGCATTGAAAATGGGTTTTCAGAAAACAAATCGGTTTATAATTTTGATCAAAATATTTTCTCGTTCAAGCTCGAGTTTAGATATCATCGAATTCCATGAGTTTATAATTCTCAATCTTTAAGGTCAATCTCTAGGATTGAGTAATATCAGTCTTAAAAGCTGATTTTTAATCTTTAAGGAGATTATCCTTTCTGGGGATCTGATTCATTAGTCTTATCCAGCTAATTTGCACGGTGCCTCCCCATTGTACGAGATAAATCCTTCTCATGGTTAGGATAAATCTGACCACTTGGCGACCCTGTTTAATGCTGAGGTCCGTGGATTTCCTGCTGATTTTAGTGATGACTTTTCTAGATTTTTCGTCAACCTACAGCTGGTCTGAACGACAACTTCATGACCTAAATCAAGAAGCGCGTGTCTTTTTCGGAAGACTTTACTTCCTTTTAATGATGGAATTGATTCATCGTGTAGATCCATCTCTTCTTTTCTTTCATCGGGTAAAACAGTTTAGTTTAGTCCAAAGCAAAAGTATTTTCAGTTATTTGTTACAAATATATGTGACATATGTTTAAAATAACTTGGTAAATTTTCCCACACTTGGCTTTTATTTTCCTTTTTATCGTCCTCTATTCCATTTTAAATGAATTTTAACATTTTAGTTTGTTTCTCAATTTATGTCCTTTCCGAGGTAACAATAATTTCGGTGTTAAAACCTAGTTTTATCGTTCATAAATATGTATAAACATGAATTTGAATTCATTTAATTGAAAATTTTGAAAAATTTTACTAGAATTGGGTAGTCAGTATATAAGACTAGGGCTGTTCTTTTTTATCAGAGAGCACTAGATTCTAATACAACTACTGCTTTACTAGTATTTTTAATGGTAACCAAGTGTTTAATATAAAAATTTTAAAATCCGAAAGAATTTAACCCCTTCCCACACTTAAGATCTTGCAATGCCCTCATTTGCAAGAAATCAGTAACAATTTAAATTATTGAGGGTGATTTGTGTGAAAATGATTAAATTTTTTACCAAAGTTTCCAAATATATTGGCGTTTGTTTGCTGAATGATAAATGGTGCACGTCATTTGTTCATTCCGTCTTGTTGTTATTTCACATACATTTTGCATCATTGTCGTCAAAATTACTTGCTTTTGCTGAACTTAATGCCAGTCTTTGAAAACGCGTTGTTTTACCCTGTTTTGTGCATAAAATAGAATACATAGAATACAAATATAATCATACATGCAATTTGAAATGGAACTTTGGCATCCCACTTTCAAACTATAAGAAAAATATTAGTACACAATAATAATAAAATATCCAACATTACATAAACATAATAAAATGTTAAGTGTTTAAAATAAAAATAAAAATTACCAACTTATCTCATCTCTACTGATCAGGAGGTGGGTTAGGAGGAAAATTAGGATATGGATCCCAATTCATGTTCGCGTCCGGGTTCCATGGCTGATTATAGGTGTACTGGTATGCTGCGTCATAATCATATGAATCATAGGGTGGTCTCATCTCTGGCTGATGTGCGGGATAGTATGCGGGTCGGGTCGGATAATACATCTCACCAGGCTGCAACTGGCTTATAATTTGGCGCTGATGATAATCCCATCGGTCATGCTCTCGTTGCCGGGAATGCTCGTAGTCATTCCGGCGTTGCCATGCCTCGTACTGCATATGCCTATCATAGTTCGTCATGTATTCATCCTCCATACGAATACCTAAATCAAGAGCAGTCTCCCGAACAACTCCTATAATGTTGTTCGCCTCCTCCATCTCGTCATCCGAACCTCTCTCTACCTGTCGCTGAGGTCCCTCGTATCGATGTACCCGACCACGTCTCATCAATAATACCCTTGCACCGTGATAAAGGTTTGAACTTATGGTTTCACCTCCGTCCTCTATTTCGTTCATTGGACCCCCTTGGTGCTTATCTACACCTAAATACTCTCCAATGAGAGTAATGAAAATACCACCACCTATAATACTCCCCGATTTCATCCCCGAAACTACATTAGCGAGATAATAACCAACACAATAGGGAATGTTAACGAAACTCCTCGGGTCTCTAATACACTTGAGGTAGAACAAATCGTTTACGGTCAATTTCTCCTTATTCCTACCCCTTTGTGTAATTGTGTTTGCTAAGAATCTATGAATCACCCGGAGTTCAGCTCTGTCTATATCTAAGTATGTATGATTTCCACTGGCGTGAAATTCATTAAAGTGGGACATACGCCTCCAGACAGCGTTAATATCAAATTCCCTATCTACCCTTTCTCCTTGGGCAATCAGGCTATTACAGTCGGGGCTCAAAAGTTCAGCAGGGGTGTAAATCTGTAAGGCCCTGGCTAAATCTATCATGGACATTCTGTACATGCGTCCACCTAAAAGAAATCTAATAAAGCTTCTATCATCTATCCTCCTAACATCACTGTTTAACTTAATAGTACTAAGTAATTCTATACACCATTCCCTATATATGGTTCTACGAATGGAAAATAGGCGCATCCAATCGTTAAACTGAGAATTACCATACCTTTGCACCAATAATTGCCGAATCGGTTCGGCAAGGTCAACTGTTTCCAAAGGTACCCAGTCAATTGCCCTTGGCATTTCAACAACCTTAAAGTAGAGAATGTGCATGTTCTTTTGATAGTCTGGATACTCTATCCAACATCTATCAAATCTCAGATTTGGGTGTAACTGATCTTCATTAATGTCTAAGCTCAGAATCCTTTGATGTGGAGCGAATTGACGAAACTGATTCACGAATAATTGATCTTGATCGTGATAAGGAATATGTTGCTCCTCCTGTTCTTCTTCTTCTTGTTGCATATGTTGTTCCTGTTCATGAAACATTTCCGGTTCGGGCTCTGGTTGCCTGGACGATGATGCTCCTGATCCTCCAGTATCGGCTTTCTGCAAAACACATTAAACACAAAATTTGTGCATCCAAATATGCATTAGTGTTAGCAAAATAATAACTTGAAACAATTATGATGACCTGTTCAATTCATAACACATTTTATACACATTTTCTTAACGATAACAATTCTACACTTTTACATACGAAAATGTGTACAATGTTTTATCACATTTAAACTCTTAAACATGTCAACAATAATTATTATAACAATTAAACACTTGTTACATGGCATTCAAATCAAACTAGTGCTCATTTTCATATTTTTGTCAAGTCTACACTTTGTCAAATAAGCCTATATGAAAAATGTACATCAAGTTCATAAGCATTTATCTCAAATAACATGCCAAAATAATCACTACTAGCAATGAAACAAGTTTCAAATAGCCTTTATATCAAATTATCCAAGTTCATGAATTTTTGGACTTAAAAAGTCCACTTTAATTCTCAAAAACATGTTTAGGCTCAAAGTTTGGATCAATTAACTACCTAAACATGTTACACTACTTAATTTAGCAACAATTCATGACAAAAATCGGCCATAACCTGTTTATATCAAAAAGCCCCAAATTGCTCAAGAACACAAACCCTAGATTCTTAAAAATTTGAAGTTTTTAGCTTCAATTCATGTTAAATAGCTTCTATCTAGGATATACATGCATAATATAACAACAATTTAGCTCTAATTACACCTAAATTTAACAAAATCAAAATATAAATTTTCTAGCTCAAGAACACAAAAATTTGAATTTAAAGAGATTAGGGGTGAAATCTTTACCTTTCTCCTGAAGGGGTTGAGACTACTGAATCTAGGCATGATTATGGTGAAGTTTTGCAAGAAATTTGGTGAAAATTGGTGAAAAATTGAGAGAGTTTGGGAGAGTTTTCGTGTATATGTGTGTGTATTGTGAAAGAAACAGAACTCGGCTGCCTTTTTGATCCTGTCCAGTTTTTAACAGCCATGCGAGTCGCATGGCTTAAGCCTTTCCCCCATGCGACTCGCATGGGGGTATTTTCCAGAAATTTTTTTTTTTTTTTTTTTTTTTTTTTTTTTTTTTTTTTTTTTTTTTTTTTTTTTTTTTTTTTTTTATATAAACCTTATACTTTTAAAACATGTAATTAAATAAAATTTTAAAAATTTTGTTTCTTTTTAAGACGAAGTCGTTTCGGGACGATGCCCTAGTCCGTCCCTCGACAAAATTTTAAAATTTGTCTTTTTGTACCGATTGTTTTTAAAAGCTAAGATTTTTGGGTTTTTTAATGTTTTTGGCATACTTTAAATCAATAAGATTAAAAATAATGATAATAAAAGTTCTCGTCCCTCCCTCGGGTAAAGCAATTTCGGTTCAGAGACCTAGTCTTCAACTTACGACGAATTTTAAAATTCATATTTTTAACTTAATGAGATAAAGTAAATTTTTGTTTTTAAATTCACACAACTTAAATATAAAATTCAAAATTAATATTAAAAATTCAAAATTCACACCAAACTTAAAATTTGAAATGCATAAAATTAAAATTTCATATTTTAAAACTTAAAAATTCACACCAAACTTAATTTAAAAAATTTATAAATTCATACCAAACTTATATTAATTTTTCAAATATTTACAATTTTAAAAATATTGTTTTTACAAAGTTTACAATATTAATTTAAGATTTAAATATTAATTTTTAAAAACATGGTAAAAATAAATTTAAAAATCTTTTTGTCTTTTTATCCCACTTTAATCAATCAAATATTATCAAAAATATGCGCCCCTCTTTTCGGTAAAGTAATTTCGGTTCCAAGACCTAATTTAACTCATGACGAATTTTTGAAATATTTTGGGTTGATTGATTAAAGATATTTATACCTTAAGAATAAACGTTAAATTTCGCAGTGATGTAATAAATTTTTGAAGGATATCAATAATTTCGGTCGCCAAACCTAATTTTATTTAATACCAATTTAATACTTTTTAGCGAACAAATTAGCGTTTATTATCAAAAGGTTAAAAATAAAAATAAAAATAAAAACTGTACAGACATACCTGTGAAATAGATTTCTTAGTTATATGATCTATTATATTCATAAGATAGTCGGTTTAATTGGTCTTCCATGGCTGCATAGGCGTAACCTCGAGCATTCATTGTCTTTTCTTCTAAACATATGAACGGTCCGTCTCTGCATAAAGTAACAAATTCGGTATTTGAATAGGTTTGATTATTTGAACATTTACCTCCATGTGACCATTTTCCGCATTTGTGACATCGTTCTAGGTGTCGTGCTCTTCTTTTTGCTGCGGATTTTGATTTTCCTTTACCAAATTGTAACTTATTATCTTCGCATCTGGATCCTTTTCTAACTCCGTCCATTCTTTCTCTGATTACTGATACTAATTCACTCGGTAGTATGTCATTATTTCTTTTAGTGATCAAAGCGTGTAGCATTAGACCATGGTTTAGTTCACAGGCAGTCTTCATTTCGTAAAAACCTAAAAAAATAAAAATTCAGAATGGGGGGAGAAGACTAGTTCTTTAGGGTCTGCTAGGGAAAGACCATACGTGTTCCATTTTCGAGAACTACACGAAAACAGACAATCTAACTCTAACAGAAATACATATTATCCTTTAAAGACTTGATTCTCCCCACACTTAGTTAGCTGTGGTGTCGAAATTGTGATTAACTTCGTTGTCGACTTCCATCGGACCCTGTATGTAATGTTTAACTCTGTGACCATTAACTTTAAATTCAATCCCATTTGAATTTATCAATTCTATCGTTCCGTATGGGAAAACTCTTTTGACTATGAATGGTCCAGACCATCTTGATCTCAATTTTCCAGGAAATAGCTTGAATCGTGAATTGAAAAGAAGAACTCTGTCTCCTTCTTTGAATTCTTTTGAACTTCTGATTCTTTTATCATGCCATTTCTTCGTTCTTTCTTTATAGATTAACGAATTTTCGTATGCTTCATGTCTTAATTCTTCTAATTCGTTTAGTTGACTTAATCGTAGACGTCCGGCTTCATGTAAATCAAGATTACATGTCTTCAAAGCCCAAAATGCTTTGTGTTCAATTTCTACTGGAAGATGACACGCTTTTCCATAAACAAGTCTAAAAGGTGTGGTTCCAATTGGAGTTTTGTAGGCCGTTCTAAAAGCCCAGAGTGCATCCTCCAATTTAATGGACCATTCCTTCGAATTTGATCCTACGGTTTTCTCTAGAATACGTTTTAAAGCTCGGTTGGTATTTTCAACTTGTCCACTTGTTTGTGGATGATATGCGGTGGAGATTTTATGAGTTACTCCATATCTTTTAAGAACTTTCTCAAGTTGATTATTACAGAAATGAGTACCCCGATCACTTATTAAAGCTTTCGGTGTTCCAAACCTTGCAAAAAGACGTTTTAAAAAGTTGACTACAACTCGTGCATCGTTAGTTGGGAGAGCTTGTGCTTCCGCCCATTTAGATACATAATCAATGGCTACGAGTATATATAGATTATTATGAGATTTTGGAAATGGACCCATAAAGTCAATACCCCAAATGTCAAATACTTCACATACTTGGATGACATTTTGTGGCATTTCATCACGTTGACTTATTTTTCCGGCCCTTTGACATGCATCACAGGATTTGCAAAGAAGGTGTGCGTCTTTGTAAATTGTAGGCCAATAGAATCCAGCTTCATAAACTTTTCTTGCTGTTAGTTGAGGCCCATAATGCCCTCCTGTTGGTCCTGTGTGACAATGGTTTAAAATTTTACTAGCTTCATCTCCAAATACACATCGGCGTATTATTCCATCGGGACAACTTTTAAACAGATGTGGATCTTCCCAGAAATAGTGTTTTATATCACTGAAGAATTTCTTTCGTCTTTGGTACGATAATCCTTTTTCAAGGAATCCACAAACTAAGTAGTTTGCATAGTCTGCAAACCATGGGATTTCTTTATAATCTATCTTCAATAGATATTCATCAGGAAAGTTGTCTTGTATGGCCGATTCATTCAGAACTTCTAATTCGGGATTTTCAAGACGAGAAAGATGATCAGCGGCGAGATTTTCTGCTCCCTTTTTATCTCGGATTTCAATATCAAACTCTTGTAAGAGTAAGATCCAACGGATTAATCTTGGTTTAGCATCTTGTTTTGAAAATAGGTATTTAAGAGCAGAATGGTCGGTATAGACCACCGTTTTTGCTAGAACGAGATATGATCGAAATTTGTCAAAAGCAAAGACAATAGCAAGGAGTTCTTTTTCAGTAGTTGTATAGTTCGTTTGTGCTCCTTGTAATGTCTTACTAGCATAATATATAGGTTGAAATCGTTTTTCAATCCTTTGTCCTAAAACGGCTCCCATTGCAAAATCACTTGCATCGCACATTAGTTCAAATGGTAGATTCCAATTTGGTGTTATCATGATCGGCGCATTAGTGAGTTTTTCTTTAAGAATATTAAAAGATTTGATACATTCATCTGAAAAGATGAATGGCGCATCCTTTTCTAGGAGTTTATTCATAGGAGTGGCAATTTTTGAAAAATCTTTTATGAAACGTCGGTAAAAACCGGCATGCCCTAGAAAACTCCTAACTCCTCTAACATTGGTGGGATGTGGAAGTTTAGCAATTACATCTACTTTAGCTCTATCCACTTCAATTCCTTCTTTTGAAATTTTATGTCCAAGAACGATGCCTTCTTTAACCATGAAATGGCATTTCTCCCAATTAAGTACTAGATTTGATTTTTCGCATCTAATTAGCATTCGTTCCAGATTAACTAGACATGATTTAAATGTATCACCGAAGACTGAAAAGTCATCCATGAATACTTCCATGCATTCTTCTATCATGTCATGAAAAATCGCCATCATACACCTTTGAAAGGTTGCAGGGGCGTTACAAAGTCCAAATGGCATGCGTTTGTAAGCAAAAGTACCATAAGGGCACGTGAATGTGGTTTTCTCTTGATCCTCGGGTGCTATTGGAATTTGAAAATATCCGGAAAATCCATCTAGAAAACAATAGTAACTATTTCCGGCTAATCTTTCCAACATTTGATCTATGAAAGGTAAGGGAAAGTGATCTTTTCTGGTGGCGTCATTTAATTTTCTATAATCAATACATACACGCCATCCTGTTACAGTCCTAGTAGGAATAAGCTCATTTTTCTCATTTGTGATGACAGTCATGCCACCCTTCTTAGGTACGCATTGAACTGGGCTTACCCATGGACTATCAGAGATTGGATAAATTAAACCTGCATCTAGCAGTTTAATAATCTCTTTTTTAACTACATCTTGCATATTAGGATTTAGTCTTCGTTGGCGTTGCACATACGTTTTATGACCTTCTTCCATAAGGATTTTATGTGTGCAATACGAAGAACTTATTCCTTTAATATCATGAATCTTCCATGCAATGGCTGGTTTATGAGCTTTCAACACAGAAATGAGCTGTGATTTCTCATTTTCAGTAAGAGAAGACGATATTATTACAGGTAATTCAGATTCACCATGTAAATAAGCGTATTCCAAATGGTTTGGAAGTGGCTTTAACTCTAATTTCGGAGGTTCTTCTATCGATGATTTATATCGATATCTGTCTTCTTCTTTTAGCATTTGAATTTCTTCTGTTGTTGGTTCATATCCATTAGCTATAAGTGTAGCTAACATTTCAGCTTCATCAATTGGTTCATTTCCTTCTCCTAAAGAACATTCTCCTGTTCCTTGTAGTTCTGGAAATTCTTCTAATAATTCTGCATGTGCATCTATAGTTTTAATATAATAACATGTATCATCTGCAGATTGTGGTTGTTGCATTGCTCTATCAACTGAAAAGGTAACACTCTCATCCTCTATACTTAGGGTCAGTTTCTTACCGAACACGTCTATCATTGCTTTAGCCGTGTTTAAGAATGGTCTTCCTAATATGAGAGGAACTTGAGAATCTTCTTCCATGTCCAAAACAACAAAATCTACTGGAAATACTAAAGTACCAACTTTAACTAGCATGTTCTCCATTATCCCTCTAGGATATTTTATTGATCTATCGGCTAGTTGTATGCTTATTCTTGTTGGTTTCAATTCTCCAAGGTCTAGTTTAGCGTAAAGTGAATACGGCATTAGATTTATACTAGCACCTAAATCTGCTAATGCTTCTATTGAACTAAGACTACCCAGAAAACATGGAATTGTGAAACTTCCTGGATCAGATAGTTTTTCTGGTATCTTATTCAACAGCACTGCTGAACAATTAGCATTCATAGTGACAGCCGAGAGTTCTTCCATTTTCTTTCTATTCGTGATTAGATCTTTCAAGAATTTAGCATACCTTGGCATTCCTGAAATCACATCAATGAAAGGAAGATTTACATTTATCTGTTTAAACATATCCAAGAATTTGGATTGCTCGGCTTCTAGTTTTTCCTTCTTCATTTTACTCGGGTAAGGAAGTGGTGGTTGGTATGGTTTAACATAAGGTTTATCCTTAACTGTGTTATCTTCATTAACCTTTTCAACTACCGGTTCTTTTTCCTTATCTTGATCAGGTTGTGGTTCTTGTGGAGTAGGAATAGTTTCATCAGAAGTTACAGGTATTTCAGGTGGTTTAAGTGTTGTACCACTTCTTGTGGTAATAGCTTTAGCTGTTTCATTCCGGGGGTTAGCATTTGTATCGCTAGGTAGACTTCCCGGTTTTCTTTCACCTATTAACCTTGCTAGGTTACTTACTTCTTGTTCCAGATTTTGAATAGAAGCTTGTTGATTTCTAAATGCTTGAGCATTTTGTTCATTGGTTTGTTTTTGAGATGTGAAAAACTGCGTTTGAGTTTCAACTAGCTTCGTCATCATATCTTCTAAATTCGGCTTTTTATCATCGGTTTGTTGTGGTGTTTTGTTTTGAAAATTCGGTCTTTGCTGATTGTAAGTATTATTGGATACTTGTTGATTGCTAGGACCTTGTTGGTTGTTGTATGGAATATTTCGGTTATAATTCTGGTTTTGATTGTAAATCGGTCTTGGCGGTTGATAATTATTCTGATAATTATTTCCAGGCCTTTGGTTTATGTATGAAATATTCTCTCTTTGTTCCATTGTTAATTCAATACTGAGACAATCTTTTGTCAAATGTGGTCCTCCACACTGCTCACAACTAATTCGTATAGCATGAATATCCTTAGTCATCTTTTCCATTCGTCTCTCCACAGCATCTATCTTTGCGGAAATGGAATCTAAGTCATGGCTAGAATCGGCTCTAGCTGCTTTAGATGATCTAATGATGTCTTTTTCTTGGTGCCACTCATGTGAGTGGGAAGCAGTGTTATCAATAATTTTGTAAGCATCGGTTTCGGTTTTCTTCATAATAGAACCACCAGCTGCTATATCTATGTCTTTTCTTGTAGTGATGTCGCATCCTTGGTAGAATATTTGTACTATTTGACAGGTGTCTAAACCATGTTGCGGACATCCTCTTAATAACTTTCCATATCTTGTCCACGCCTCATATAGAGTTTCATTTGGCTTTTGTGTGAACGTAACAATTTCTGCTTGAAGTCTTACGGCTTTAGATGCAGGAAAGAATTGTTTAAGAAATTTATCAATTAAAACATCCCATGTATCGATCGCCCCTTCAGGTAACGATTCCAACCAATCTTTGGCTTCTCCCTTTAAAGTCCAGGGAAATAACATGAGATATATCTGTTCATCCTCCACTTCTCGGATTTTAAATAGTGTGCAGATCCTATTAAAGGTACGTAGATGTTCATTTGGATCTTCCTTCGGCGCACCACTAAATTGGCATTGATTAGTCACCATGTGTAGAATTTGTCCTTTGATTTCATAATCTGGCGCATTAATGTCTGGATGAGTAATTGCGTGACCTTGGCCAGTGCGTTTAGCTCTCATTCGGTCTTCCATACTTAAAGGTTCCAGATTCTCCATAATTGAATTTGTTGAATCGGTATCACTAGATGATTCTGATTTAATAGTTCGTTCCTCAACAATCTCTGTTTGAATGATTGGTGGTTCCGGAGGAAAGTTTAATGGTTCAGGATCTACGAACCGTTCCTGAATATTTTCTGGATTCTCAATTGTGAAGTCGGGTTCAAAAAATGGATTATCGGAAATTTGAACTGAAGTACTTGGTCGACTGGATGACGATTCTAAAGAAAAATCAACGGCGGTTATATTTGTTAAACGATGTCTTGATCGAGTTACAGGTGGTGAACGTACAAAAGGTGGTGAACGTCTTGCTCGGTGCATTCACTGAATATCCTATTAGTTTTTAAAAGGAAAGAAAAATTATAATAAGTTATCCAATCAATAGACTTTTCTGATTTTGCCCACGTTTCGAATAGCCAAAAGATGCAGCAGAGGGGCAGGATTCGTTTGGTCTCAATATAATTGAGGACTGTTTGGCTCCAATAACCCGGTCCACGTACAAATCCAACTATTACTACGAACCAGAAAATTTTGATGTCTATCAATTTAACCACTTAAAATAAATTTTCGTAATTTTAAGAAATTTAGATAAGAAGTAGAAAAAAAAAAAAATTCTAAGTCCTAAAACTAGAATAGCGAGAAATAAGAGAGAAAAAGAGTTCGTCGAAAAAGGTCGAAAAAGAAAAATGGTTGAAAAATAAAAGGTGACGGAAAAATAAAAGAAACTTATAAAAACTTAAAAATACTTAACTAATTTAACCTTATTACTACAACTAACTTAAAATTATAATCGCAAATTGAAATTACTAATTGGAATGATAATTGATACATAGTAAAAGGTCTAAAAATATTAAAGCTTACAAGGAAAAACTAAATCCCAAATGGAAATAACTTAAAAAGAAACTAAAACGTAAAAAAGGCGTCGCAAAATTCTAAAGCACCTAAATCTTAGTCTAAAGAAAAAGCACTTAAGGAGTTCTACGGCGAAGCCTAAAAATATAGGAGTAAAAATAACTATAGCGAAAACTAAGTTTAAAATTAATTATGAGCTAAAAAAAATACAAATATTACGCTACAACGATTAAAAAGGGACAAAATATTAAAAGTTATAAAAAGTTATAAAAATATTAGATTTTATAAAAATATTATTTTTATATTTTATAATAAAAGTATTAAGTTTTAAATATAATAAAACTAATTAAAAGTAATTAATTAAACTAAAATCTTAATTAATAATAATAAAACTAGGGTTTAATTAAATAATAATATATTATACTCCGTAATTAATGCGTTTTTAGGGTTTGAGGGTGGCCCTGTCAGACCCCTCATGCGAGTCGCATGGTTTTAGGGGGGGGGGTCATGCGAGTCGCATGACTGAACTGGACCAGTTCAACTGGACTGGTTCAAATGACGGGTCACGTATTATTTTATATTTAATTTCTTTTATTTTCTGTTTTAAATTTAAATAAAATATATATATATAATTAGAATAAAAACTTAAAAATAAACTTAAAATACTTTATAATTTTGTAAAAATAAAAGAAAAACTTAAAAATATACTTAAAATACTTTTTTTTTTTTTTTTTTTCGATTTTAAAAGTTTTTTTTTTTTTTTTTTAATTTTTAAACAAAAATATAAATTTTACAAAAACTAATTATAACTTAAAAATTAAAAATATGGCGTTTCGCTTCGGCGAAGAGGTCCCCGGCAGCGGCGCCAAAAATTCTTGATGTCATGCGAGGTGTATATAAAATAGCTTATATTTTACTAGGAAAATACTATTAAATACGATACAATTTTACACAAGATATTTATTTATTTATAGAATGGATATACTTAAACCTTGCTACAACACTTATAGGCAGTGTACCTAATCGTACAGTAGTGTAGTTTTTAGTAAGTCCGGTTCGTTCCACAGGGAGATCTTTAAGCAAAGCTCAACGCTATATTAGTTTACTTTTATAAAAATACAAATATATATATAAGTAATATTATTATTATAAAGAGGGGTTTTTACCGTTTAATGACCGGTTTGTCGATTTTAAAACTTTAGTCGCAGTTAAAACCTAATGTAAAATATAAAATAAATACAAGACTTTAAATTAAAGCGTAAAGTAAATAACGATAATGAAATTGCGAATAATAAAAATGCGATAAAATTAAATTGCGATAATTAAAAAGTACGATAATTAAAAGTGCGATAAAATAAAATAACAATAAATAAAAGTGCGATAATTAGAAGTGCAATTAAATATAAAATAAAGGAAATAAAATATGATATAAAAGAATTATGCTTATTTAAACTTCCGTAATCATGATGTTTGACGTGTTGATTTTAGTTTTATGCCCATGGGTTAATTGTCCTTTGTCCTGGATTATTCAATATGTCCGTCTGGTTTTTGTCCATAACAGTCCATCAGTCATAAATATAAATTGCAAGTATCCTTGTCAAATTATTATTATACCCGAAGATAAATATTCCAACTAATTGGGGATTCGAATTGTAACAAGGTTTTAATACTTTGTTTAATGAATACACCAGGTTATCGACTGCGTGTAAACCAAGGTTTTACTACTTTGTTAACAATTACACCAATTACCCTTGAATGTAATTTCACCCCTGTTTTAATTATTCTAGTGGCTATTAATCCATTCCCGTGTCCGGTTAAATGAACGATTATTCGTACATATAAATACCCCGCCCATCGTGTCCGATCGAGTGTATATGGTAAATTATAGGGACGCCCAATTGTAAATCTTTATATTAACATTAACAAACTTTCATTTAGTTAAACAAATATAAAGCCCATTAATAGCCCATAGCCTAGTTTCCACAAGTGTCGTTCTTTTGTCCAAACCCCAATTATGGTACAAAGCCCAATTACCCAATTTTAGTAATTAGCCCAACATCATGATTACTTCGTTTTAAATAAGCATAATAATAACTTAGCTACGAGACATTAATGTAAAAAGGTTGAACATAACTTACAATGATTAAAAATAGCGTAGCGTTACACGGACAGAATTTCGACTTACACCCTTACAACATTCGCTAACATACCCTTATTATTAGAATTATAATTAAAATTAAAATATAAATTATAAATATAAATATAAATCGTATATATTGAGAGAGATATATTATGTCTTAAACTCGTCAGAAAACTGGCTTTTTATAGGACCTGACCAGCAATCTCACACCATGCGACTCGCATGGTTTTGTGCTTCTGGCCATGCGAGTCGCATGGCCACCCTGGATTCAGCCAACTACTTTTGTTTTCTTCTTGCCGACGTAATATAATAATAATAATATATATAATATATAATTATATATAATTATATATATATTATATTATATTTTTGTGCATAGTAGACTAGATATTTTTGGTCCGTTGCGTCGGGCGTTTCTTCTTGGCTCAGGTCCCGGTTCCGGATTTTCGGACGTCCTCGCGTATTATTTTATATCGTGTACTTTGCGTCTTGTAACTTGTACTCTTGTCGTTTTGAGACGTTCCTCATCAATATTTTGAACCTTTTTGATTGTATCTTGTACTTTTTAGCTCTTTGGACCTTTTTGTCTTCAATTTGTCGAATCTGCCTTTTGTCTTCACCTTTTATTATTTAAACGAATATCACTTGTAAATAGAACAATTGCAACTAAAAGCTTGTCTTTCTTGAGGAATAATGCTATGAAATATATGTTCGTTTTTAGCATTATCAATGTTTATTAATCAACTTGAGATTCTTCTTGGACTTAATCCATAATACACTAACTTCAAATATTTTCGATGGATGCAGAAAATGGAAAACAAGTAGTCAACACAAAACAATTATTAGCTTGCAAAACGAGAAGGTTTTGATGTTGTAATTAAGCAGAAGTAATAGAAAATGGGTTGGGTTTGCAACCGTGTGTTCATGATGGTTTTAATGGTGGTTGAGGTGACGGATAACGGTGGTGTATTAACTGCTGAAGTATGCAGCAGCAAAACAGAAAACAAATGACGATTTGTTAAGTTGTTTTTGGGTTTCAAGGAGGATTTGTTGGTGTCTTAATGGTGTTTGGTCTTGTCGAAACTAAACTGAAACGAATATTAATTGGTGGGGTTTGCAAGTGGGTTTAACATGATGAAAGGTGGTGATGGCTTATATGGGTGTTGAAGACACACAATTAATGAAACAGAATATAAAGTAATGGTGGTGGGTTTCGTGTGGTGAGTGATAAGGTGACGGTTAGAAGATGGTGTTGGTGTTTGATTATGGTGATCAATGGGTGTACGTTTGTATATATGTATAGAGATAAAGGGGGTGATCGTTGAGGTGATGAATCGAAGGTGGTTGGTGTGTTTGTGATTAAAAAGGAAACAGGAAACGAAAAAAATATATATAAATAAATAGATAAATACCAAGTTCATGGTGGTGGACGGTGGACATGGGTGATTATGGTGGTGCCGGTGGAAAGACAGTGTGAAGATGGTTGTAGCCGGAGAAGGTTGAAGGAAGAAGACAAGTTATTTGTTTGAAGTTGATCATGGTTGTCGGGAGTGATACTTGAAATAATACAGAAATAAAATGATGGGTTTGTTGATCAAGAAGTAGAAGTTGAGCAAGGTTCGTGATAGTGGTGATGATGCACGATTGTATGTATGCATATGTTAACTCCTATGTCTGTCCATGTTTTTGTATATATATATATATATATATATATATATATATATATATATATATATATATATATATATATATATATATATATAAAGATAGGAGAAAGAGAAAGAAGGAATCTGATTTTGGTGGTGATCCCTTGTATGCACTCGTTTGTATATATCTATATATTATAGTTTTATGCCACTTGTATCTATATATCAACATATCATTACATGATAACAAACACAGTAATTAGAAAATACTGTGCTAAATTGAAGAGTAGTAATAATGCAGTCGATGATTTGTAATATTGTGCCGACAGTTTTCACGGACTGTGTATCGTGCGAAATCAGTGGCGGATAAAAGTGTTCAGAAAAATCCCATATTTTTAAATTAACTATATTTATTTATTTTGGTCATTATGGCATAAAATTCGATCGTTAACTATTAAATAAAAATTACATTAATTATTCACTCTCAACCCCAAGTAAAATATAAAAACTTTTAAAATTCAACAAATAGTTCCTAAATATATTTTTAATAAGTCTAAAATTTATAGAACTCATTTTCGTATCACCGTTTATCTTAAAATTACATATGTTTGAATTTAACTTGCTTAATATATATACATACACACATATCTATTTACAATTAATTGTTCGTGAATCGTCGAGAGCAGTCGAAGTCGAAGGTCAATTGAATATATGAAACAGTTCAAACTTTCTGAGACTCGATATTATAGACTTTGCTTATCGTGTCGAAATCATATAAAGATTAAGTTTAAATTTGGTCGAAAATTTCCGGGTCGTCACAGTGTAAGCGTGATATTTTAGATTATCATTACTTGATAACCTAGGTTATGTCCTTTAAACCTTTGTCGATAAAATAAAGGTTATGGTTTATTTTAAAAACGAATGCAGTCTTTGAAAAACGTCTCATATAGAGGTCAAAACCTCGCAACGAAATCAATTAATATGAAACGTTTATAATTATTATGAACAGGACATTTCACGGTTTCCACCCCGATAGTGTTGATGTTAATGATGAGAATATTACTTTTGTGGAAAGATTGGCACGTTTAAAGATGGAAAAGAAGAAAAAGAAGATTGAATCGAAGGCGAGTCGAGAGGAGGCAACTAAAGTTGAGAAGCCTTTACCGATTTTGATTGGGCGTAGTGGAAGATCTTATTGTGACTGCGAGGATCCATCATGTTTAGGTTTTTGCAAGTCGTGGTATGTTCTAAATAGGAAGGTTCCTAAGGATCTTTTTGAAGGCATGAATTTGCGGTCAAGACGAAATTTAGCATCTACCTTGGGATCTGTTAAGCTCGTGGATCATGAAGAAGATTTGGAATATGGGGACGCTACTCAAAACTTGTTTATGGCGAGTAAGGTAGAAAAGAATAAGAGTGGTGGTGAGGATCCGATCAAAGGCGCTTCTTCGGGGTTGGCAAAGTATGGTATGGGTGACGAGGCTTTTGCGGCTTTTGATAATATGATGACGAGTATGGCCGAGAGCGAACCGGTCACGGTTTCCTCTAGTGATATCCCGCCTACACCTGCTAGGAACAAGAATCACCAAAAGCGTAAAGAGAAATTTGTTTAAGGCACCGAAAGGGCTACATTCGACGAGTTCATTGAAGACATCTGAGTTTCCTTTCGGTTTCATGTTTTTTGATTAGTTGTAGTATACGGTGTTTGTTTTGTATCGTCTTTTTGGTTCTGGTTTATTCGGTTTAGTTAGGTGAGGCTCGGTTTAGATAGTTTGTTGGTAGCCGCTTTCTAGGTACGAGCCTTGCCGGAGTGTTTCTTTTGTACTTCTTGTTTAATTCGTTTTTTTTTTTTTCCGAAAGTGTGTTCAGTTTTTATAAAAGTTATTGTTATTTCACAAAAAAAAAACCCCTATTTTTAATCATGACAATTTTAGCTTATATAAATATAAAATATAAAATTAAGTTAATTACGGCAACCTACGGCCTATAATTATCCTCCATTATTTATTTATTTTGGCATAAAGAACTCAATTTGTTAGTAGAATCTCAGGCGGTTCTTTTTACAACCCATTTCTCCCACTTTCACTGTTTTTCACTTTCCTTACAAATTTCCTCAAAATTCCATTTAAACAAAAAAATCGAATTCCAAATATTTTTTGTCGATGAAAGGTTGAAACTTTGTTGAAACCCTTGAAAATAAAACACTGAAAATCGCGATGCAATTTTCCAAACGTACAACATCATTTGCTTTTTTATTATTTCTTCTTGTTCTGTTTTTCGTTTTATCAAATGGTGAATTCCTTTTTTCTGCACCCACTTCAGGTATTTCCGTTACATTTTTAGTACAAACTTTATTTGGATTTTGATGATTTTACAGAAAGTTTGATTTTTTTTTTTTGTAAATTTGTTTTGGGTTTTGGATGAAATTTGTTGTAAGGTTTTAAATCATGAATATTTTCTACTGCAGGGGAAAATCACGGGGGGAATTATGATATATTGGAAAGTTTGGGGGCAAAAAGGTTACTTGCTGAAGAAGAAAATGATGTGAATTCATCACTCGTGTTGGCTCAAAAGAGAACAACAAGAAAAGATCCACTTGATGGGCTTAAGAAATACAGAGGAGGTTGGAACATTAGCGAGCGCCATTATTGGGCTGTAAGTTTCTATCGTTTTGATTTTATATTTATTATTGGCCTTTTGAGTAGCGGTGATTGCGGCGTTTGATATATGACCGGTTTTAAGTATTTTTTAGATTGAGGTTTGGTGGTTTATACGTGTGTACTGTATTTTACAATTTCAATGTACTCGCTCTCTTTCAATGTTATCGTCCATCGTTTGTAGGACGCTCTAGAGACCTTTCAACTTTCAATTTTTATTTGTTCGTGTGTACCACCGGATTTTTACGATATATATATATACATATATACATTAATATTTTCGCCGAAAAAAAAATTATATTTGTTGGTGGTTTTATGTGATTATTTTAGTATTTTTCATCTTAAATGAAACGGAGTATGAAATGGATAAAGTGAAAATCCAGTTATTATTTTTGATGTTTGGGGAAAAAGTGAAAATTTTGCGTAATAAACCCATAAAATATATGCAGAACTGTATATGTTCTGGATTTTGAATTTAATTTTGGGGGATATTATTCTGAATACTTGTTTATGCAGTCTTATCTAAAACTTAGATTTAGTTTGATTTTTCTTGTATTTTGGTTAATCAATTAAGTTATATTGTAGTAATTTTTTTATTAAAACCCAAAAATTTGATTTTTATATCTTGATGAAGAAAGCATACACAATGGCATTTTACCCTAGAATCAATACTATATAAAGTTGTCGTGATACGAAAAATAGTCTTATCTTATGAAGTTGTGGGCGGATTACCTAATACTACCTTTAAGAAGATATTATCTTACTCTTTGTTCATGCTACCGTATGCATATTTTTTATTTTTATTTGTTTATTTATTTATTTTGAAAAGTGTATGCATATGCTACTTAAAACTTGTTGAAAGCTAGTGCACTTGTATCTAAATATTCATCTACTTCAAAGAGGAAAACATAAAATCCTTTTTCTGTATCAACGTATTTTAAAGTTTGGGGGCATGAGGGCTCACGTATTATATTATATATCTATCTATTATTAAAGTGCAGAATAATGTTTTGGTAGTGACTCATATTTTGAAGTTGTACACTACTATAAATTAGTAATTTGAAGTTTAAGTATTGTCTATATCTGTCACAAAATCTCACCTACTTAATTGAATAAGCTGGGCACATGTAATGTTTTTCATTGTTTATTTTTCAGTCTATATTTTTTAAAAATGTATGTGACGTGGAGAACCTTTTATATTCTAAATGTCAACATCTGAATAAGAACAAAAGTGATATGCTACTACGTACATCTTTAAAATTTCTTATTTAAGTCTTGACAAATTATCAACACTTACATATGGAGTAACTGTTAATTTACTACATAAATACTGTTATAAGTGATGTTAGAAGTGTTTGGTGATAGTTGATAATCTCTTAACTTGACCCTAACAAATTTGACATATTTTGTTTATGGAACAAATTTAGTATTATAATTTTCATTTTCTTATAGCTGGCAATATTAATAGGAGCTTTGAGTAAATGAAAACATATGAAAACTTAGGTCCATATCTTTAATTCTTAAATTATAATAAGATCTTAATGCAACATGTGAACACAAACAAGTTAATTGAAAAATATTTGTCTGTTAATATAATGTTGATTTGGGATATATTTTTAGTGTCATAGTGTATTTCGAAAATGATATTTTTTGTTCAAAAATCACATGAATATATTCTACTATAATTAAGTAATTACTAGTAACATAACATTCATTGGAGAAGAAACATTTAATCTAATTTTTTTTTTTGGTTTTATATAATAATCTATCTATGTGCGGAGTATGTTGTTGGAAGGATAAATATTGAGATTAGAATTAAATTATCTCCTCCTATAATCTTTACTTAATTATTAATTTAAACTAGAGAGGTGAATTTTAGTTTCTAACACTTAGATTAATTGTTTACTATTCGATTTTAACATATGCTTTTAAAAAAAAAAATAAAAAAAAATAAAAAAAAAATAAAAAAATAAAAATAAATGAATGCCTTCTAAGTCAAACAGGACTTAGAGGTGGCAAAACGGTTGGGTTGCAGGTCACAAAGGGGTCCTGAAGCCCTTTTGTCCATTTGCAAACATTATCGCATATGTAATTATTATATTATACCTTATACCTATATACTAAAACTCGCGCGTCGTTTCAGTTCTATCGGATTGTCGTTTTGATTTTGCGTTCACACTACAAACGGTCCCTCAACTTCGGCTCAATTTACACAACGGCCCCTCAAGTTTACACTTTTTCAGGGGTAGAAAGCGTAAATATATAATTTTATTAAAATAAAAGAAACTAATTTCACCCGAATTTTTAACGGGCCCTATCTTCTCGCTCGGTACGAATTAAATTTTTCCGAGACCACCGTTCAACTCGAAAAAATCAGACGAACCCAATGGGACTAACTAGATAACGGGCCGTATATTCTCGCTCGGTAAGAGTTAAATTTTTCCGAGACCACCGTTTAACTCAAAATAATTTTACGAACACAACGCGACTAAATATACGCGAAATGGACATCGCTAAAAAAACACTAAATATTTCGGGCTATGTTACATACATATACATACACGTCCAACAAACAAACCAACCTACTAGATATATTAGGTACCAAACAACGTATATCCAAGTTCGACCGCGCGTCGAATACAACCGCAGCAACGCGCGGTCGAATTTTTTCTAGTTATTATGATAAATACAAAAATGATAATAAGAAAAATGTAGTGTTACTATTTTATCTAATTTTGATTGTATGCAGCAAAAATTGCAGACTGGGCAACATTCAACGTCCTTGACTAATTATAATGATCTGGCAAACTTGACCCGTTAGATGTGATCATATTACACATCGACCCCAACTACTCATCCTTACTTAATGGACTGAAATTATCTCTTTTCTATATGGTGAATTTCATAGTATCTATGTGTGTTTATTTATTTGGATATCCATTTAGACTTGTTGTAATAGTTCAAAAATGTTGAATGCAGTCTGTGGCATTTACTGCTGTCCCGTTCTTTGGTATGGCTGCCGCGTGGTTCGTGTTCTTTGGGTTGTGCTTATCGCTGATTTGCCTTTGCTATTGTTGTTTTCCACGCGAACCTTATGGCTATTCTAGACTAGCTTATGCCCTCTCTCTTATTCTCCTCATGCTCTTTACCGTCATTGCGATGTACGTGTCTCTCTCTCTCTCTCTATATATATCTCTCTTTTTATGTATCTATTTTATATTATATTATTTTATATGCTAAAGAAGTATAAAATATCGCTCCCGAATATAATGCTGACGGTAACAAAAGTTAACAGGCTGGCACGTATGCCAAGATGCCACATGGCAATCCCTTATAGCTTCAAAATAAATTGAACATAGTAAAAAGTATTACTGGACAATAATATTGATAACCATGAGGTGGTAGTTGAGTGGCGATTCTGGCTTTCCCACTAAGTAGAAAGGAAGGTCAGAAGTTCGAATCCATGGAGCCTCAAAACACCCCCGTTGGTCATGAAGGTTCACCATGCATGACTCCCGACAGCTTGCATTGTCGCCTCGAGATTAGTCAGCTTGCAAAGCGAGTCGGAAACTCGGGCCCAAAAGAGAATCAAACAAAATTGATCACCTATAGCCAGTGTTGCAAAAGTCGACCGACTTGACCGACGCGTAGGCCGACGCGTCGTTTTTTAGGCATGGCCGATGCGTCGTTGCTAAAAAGTCGGTCAAAGGTAAAAAGTCGGTCAAAGTTGGAAAAAGTCGGTCAAATTCGGTCAAAATCGGTCAAAGTCGGTCAAAGTCAGTCAAAATCGGTCAATTTGTTTATTTTTTTTGTTATATTATTGATAATTGTTATATGTTCATGTTCATTATAAATATAGTTTATATTTTAAGATTCGATCTATATAATATTACATATAAATATATATTTAATATAACTATTTTAAAAAGTCAATGTTAGTCAACGCCCGTTGCGTCACCGTTGCGTCCGGCGCGTTGTTTTTTAGGCATGGCCGATGCGTCCCCGACTCGCGTCTTTTACAACCTTGCCTATAGCAATTATCGACTTTTATCGCTAATTGTACATGCATGAGTCCCTAGTAGTCAACAATGCTAACTACAATAAAGTTCGTTGTATTTATATCTATATGAGAGCCAATATCCTTCGTTTAACTTGGTTAATACTCATAGTTCTTCTTATATACAACAATAAAATTAAGATAAACTAGCATGTCTCTTGATCATAGCTTATATTGTATATAGAACCTAGGATATATGGTATGCCTCTGCCCTTTAGATTATCTAAGTTTATTTTCTTTTGAGAATATGGTCGATGGTTCTTATTATGTTTTGGTAGTTGAAGTTTTAGCTACTTACATGGCTAAATATAGTGGCTGATTTTTGACTTTTTCTGTAATAAAATATATTAAAATAACTGAACCAATATTTGATGGTTTTAGTCAATTTTACAAGATTTACGATATCAATGT
Organism: Rutidosis leptorrhynchoides; assembly: GCF_046630445.1. Classification (NCBI taxonomy): domain Eukaryota; kingdom Viridiplantae; phylum Streptophyta; class Magnoliopsida; order Asterales; family Asteraceae; genus Rutidosis; species Rutidosis leptorrhynchoides. Next base: position 87,447,221 of record NC_092337.1, read on the forward strand.
AACAAGAATCTGGAGTTGTTTCAAAAGTTAATTAGTATTTAGTAATCTGTATTACTCATCTCGTATCTACCATATTGATGGTCAACAATTTGGATACTTGGTCAAACCTTGAATCATGTATATCAGTTTTTCTGTATTATGACATGACAAGTAAACTAATGGCTCTCCTTGGATTATTCGATCTGTAGTGCTGGATGTGTTGTTTTATACACGGGTCAAGCGAAATTTTATAACAGCACTAGACACACATTAAAATATGTTGTACATCAGGCAAATATAACTGCAGAAAAACTTAGGAATTTGTCTGATGATCTTGCTTCCGCGAAGAAAGTAGAGGTAGCCCAAATTTTCTTGCCAGTTCAAGTCCAATCAGACATCGATGAGATACAGACAAAACTGAACACATCATCCTATGCTCTCTCTGATAGAACTGAAGATAATAAAAAGAAAATTCGCCGTGTCCTTGATATCGTGTAAGTAATATACATACATTTTGAAATAAATTTTATATAACAAATGTAACATATATCAATAAGTTATCTTTTTTCTTTGGATAGAAGGATATTTCTGATCATCCTATCCGCTGTGATGCTCTTATTGACGTTTGTTGGATTCTGTAAGCTACCTTCTTCTTTTTTTTTTTTTTGATACATTGCCTTATTTTGGAACTTAATGTTATTTATATGACTACAAAGGCTATATTATATCAATAGTTATTTATATATTTTTATTTGTCTGCATAAAGTTGTATATCTTGAGGTCCTTAAGCATATTTTGAGGTTGTGAGAGAAAGGGTCACAAAAGGGTCACGAGATAACATTGACGTACATCTGAATAGAAATACTCATCCTCCCGGGTAGTCTGAACAAGGAAAACATTAACATGTTTGTTAGAAAATGTGTATGAATTGACTGCCGGATTCGTTCTTGAATCGTGTGTTCACTTTCTCTATAAAGTATTTCGACCCTACGATTGCCTCGGTTGCACGAAATCTTTACAGGGATAAGACAAGAACGCAATCAGTGTTTTTGGCAATGAAATCACTGATCAAATTGTTAGAGAATATGTGTGTATTTCCTATTCGTTAAAATGAAAGCAAAAACATATTCCTATATTTATAGGAAGTGAAAAGGTGCGAGTGAAAGGACGCAACATTTCAATGTAAATATGCAACCTTTCAATGAAAAGATGCAACTCTTCATTTATATCTTTTAGAAATAACATCACTCTTCATGAAGATATGTAACCATTCATGGTTACCTTCTCATGAAAAGATGTAATTTCCAATACTTTATTGAATTAAATCGGACGAGCGTGCACTCCAAACTCGCCATTCAGCTTAATTCAATAAGCCTTTGCTCTCTAGTAAATCCCGATTAACTAAAATGATTGTTGATAACACTAAAATCACCAACAAATCCCCCCCATTTTAGTGTAATCCTTGATTTACTAAAATAATTAAACAAACAGAACAAACTAATGCATAAATGAAAATGTTTCAGAAATTGAATTTTCACTTAGTATAATATTTACGAGAATTCGAGTATCAGGGTGTTTCAGAAATTGAACCCTTCCACTCATATGAAAACTATAAAATATTATACACATCAGTTTCTTACATATCCCTAAGACAATCTTGACACTATTATAAGCCATGTGTCCCAATCCTTCAGTGAACATATTGACAGCTAAGTCCAAAGCTCCATTGAAGCGGCAAAACTTCATGTTCACATAGGTAGCTCTTTTAGTCTTGCACCCGCATTTGCAATTTTTCAAAAGAACTATTAAGAAGTTAAACTTCAACCTAACTCCACTTACGGGTCTAAACACATACTTTGGGATCAGTATATTTATGTGTTTCAATCTTCAGAAAGTAAGCTTACCTCATTGAATTCAGCTCCTAGCGTTGTACTAGAAGGGAATTGGGCGTCTCACTTTGGAAGATCTGGTTGGACTTCAATCCCATATCATTAGCCCTACTTGTGCGCACTTAAGTCTCGGGCAAATTCTTTTATAAAGTGATTTACTCAAACTTTGTTATGACTCAACAAAATTTACATATATCACTCAATTCGTGATCAACTCACGAAACATAGTATGTCTAAGGCATAAGTATCTAGATTTTCCTTTGTACATTTGACTATATGTCTTTGTCATTTACATCCCAAGATAGGGATCACCATGAACTTTTATCTCATTCATTATGACTTCAATCAATTTCCTTTCTTTTATAATCCTTTAAACCAAGGATTTACCAAGTTCTTATTATACCATAAGGAACACGCGTGTTCTCAAAGTTAATTGATTGTTTAGTCATCCACATGTCCACTTTTCAAATTCCATCAATGTAAAACTATAATTTATACACCCCTGATAATGTATCCACATTATCCTTGTGTACATAATTATTACCATTACATTAGATAGTAAGATTATATTTATAAACATACCTTAGTCAATCCACTTCTAGAACCAAGAAGTAATAACAACAAGTTTATAATGTCAATAATCTCAACATCCAATATACCACATCTAAACCAAGTGTAAAACCAACAACTTGTAGATGTATCATCTTAATGATCAATAGTAAACTCAATATATTTTAAATATGCTATAAGGATTCTCATTGTGAATCAAACCATAAACCATGGTTGGCTTTAAAGTATTAAAACACTTGAACCACATCACAATGCATTATTCTAGACCATGTTTGATCCCTCCAACACCATGCTATATTGGTCACTTAATGTAATCACATACATCATCCCGCCAATTTTCAAAGCATACCGGTATTTGAAAATAATTAAGCAACATCTAATCCTTGTTCCATATTAAAACATATTATTATTACTAACTTGTACCATTTTAATAGATTATCAAATGATTTATGAACATAACTCACATGAAAAACCCATGTACATAGAGCAATCATCTTGATGTGAAGACACATCAAAATACACTCATCACCTTTTCAAGCATAATAATGAAAAGGATATGTAAAAACACCCTTTTAATTTTATCATTGTCACTCACATAATCAAAGTTATATATACGTTTAACTTAACCCATGCATCTTGTGTGTGTGTGTGTGTTTTTCCAATCATCGTGGCTTGTAACTAATAACCACCTTTTCTCTTATTTCGACCATACTTTGTGAAATATATATCACCATTAAATATTTGAAAACAAAAGTCCATGTTTCAAATATTTAATTAATAAATTTATGGGTATATAATCATCACCAAAAAACAGGCAAATGAGGAGTACCAAATAGGAAGTTGACTTTTGAATCCATATACATACAAACAGTATTATTCATATCGCATGTATATAATTTATAAACCAAAAGTCACAAATTGTTTCAAGATAGAACGGTAGTTAGACAAAACTTGTAAACCTATCGACCAAACGTATGTCCACAAATTCAACCGAAATGCATGTACCACAATTTCGTTTGATCAGCCGACATAAATCGGTCTATACAGGAGTAACCAAAAAATCAATTTCTGTTACTCATCTTGTCATCCAAGAAGACATGGAATACGTAAATCCTCCACCAATTTAATATTGAAGATTTCGTATCTAATCAATTATGTCATAAACCCAAGTACACAGTTATGATCATAACTATTAATCCCTCCTGTTGTTCAAACATTACAAACACAAATTCTGCGTTTACTTGCTTTGCAATCAAATAATTGCAGCGATTTCAAGCAGAATTATAGAACATGCATTATAAAATAAATTGGTCAACCACCACAATCAGATTTGTTAGTCTACTGTCACAAATTTTGTATCCGTTGTTATAAAAGGAAACGTTGAACGTAAGATCTAATTCTGTAATCATGGTTACAAAATTAAATTAAACGTTGTACAAAGTTTGGAATCAAAGAAAACAAAAGTCAAACTTTGTAACACAAGTTTTAAACCACTTATGTCTGTAATATTCACTCAAACTTTGTGACACAATTTTGTAACCGCCTTTGATTGTAACATTCATTCATTCACGTACGGTAGTGAATTAATTCATTATAATTTCAAAGAATCGAATTCTTTATTATAATATTGTAATATTAGATCATACATGTACCTTAATATTAAACTCACGCATTTCTACTAATTTTTCTACAGAAATCACATGTATCCTTTTCTTTTTCACGTATGAATAAATATCACATAAGTTATCATATTATACCACATGCCATAATCAATCTTGCAATTCATACATACATACGTGTCACGTATTTAATATCATTCAGAATAATATATAAAGATACAATATAGAGTATGAAATGCGTATCTGTGATTTGGATGGAATCAAGATCCTCCATTCATTTGAATCTTCTACTATCCAATTACTTTTCTTGTTTTCAAAGTCCATCACATTATAAATTGTTCCGGTGTGTCCGGTGCATGCATGTTAGACGGTCCTTTCCCCGTAGCAATCCAAACGTCCATCCATATCTATTTCCTTTTCCTTTTCCGAATATGGATATAATACTCTTGTTCCAATTCATAAAAGGATCAGTAACACGAAAGTACCATATCAAATCCCATATATATGTTTCGCGGATTCATCTTTATCATAAAATACTTTATAGATTTGTTAGAAAATGGGTATGAATTGACTGCCGGATTCGTTCTTGAATCGTGTGTTCACTCTCTATAAAGTATTTCGACCCTACGATTGCCTCGGTTGCACGAAATCTTTACAGGGATAAGACAAGAACGCAATCAGTGTTTTTGGCAATGAAATCACTGATCAAATTGTTAGAGAATATGTGTGTATTTCCTATTCGTTAAAATGAAAGCAAAAACATATTCCTATATTTATAGGAAGTGAAAAGGTGCGAGTGAAAGGACGCAACATTTCAATGTAAATATGCAACCTTTCAATGAAAAGATGCAACTCTTCATTTATATCTTTTAGAAATAACATCACTCTTCATGAAGATATGTAACCATTCATGGTTACCTTCTCATGAAAAGATGTAATTTCCAATACCTTATTGAATTAAATCGGACGAGCGTGCACTCCACACTCTCCAAACTCGCCATTCAGCTTAATTCAATAAGCCTTTGCTTTCTAGTAAATCCCAATTAACTAAAATGATTGTTGATAACACTAAAATCACCAACAATGTTTGACCTGTTTCCATTTTAGATGCATTAAATAAATAGAACACTTCGGACAGCTTTTGAATCCGGTTCTAAGCTATGTTATTATTATACTTGGTACTGTTTTTTAACAGCATGTCAACATGTTAGGAGTCATTGACGGAGGCCAGAAGCCACCCACATGATCATAAGCGGATCACGTGTCAGGAGGAAACCTCAGCCCATAAGGCACAATATAGAGAAAACCCCCTAGGAGAAACCCCGAATTAACTGCCCATAAGGCAAAATGAAGATGACACCCCGGATTCGAACCCTCGATCCCATTCAACCCGGATACCCCGGGGTACCATTTCACTGTTAATGCAAGTGGTTATACCTTGTACCGTTAATGTTTTATAACCACCCAAATTGTCCTATTGATAAGTGAATGAACCAAATTTGACATGTCTACTAATTTATTTGTTCTTATATTTCCATGCAGTGTTTTCTCTTTTTGGAATGCAATCTATGGTTTACACGTGAGTGAGAGATACTAATATTATGTGAAATATCTTTCATTTCATCATTATTTCTTAAATATGTTATGTTTTGAGTTATTGCAGTTTGGTGATTGTTGGATGGATTCTTGTGACGGGTACACTTATTTTGGCTGGCATTTTCATAGTTCTTCATAAGTAAGTTTCTATTCGATACGTATAATTGAAATTTTGCATGCACAAGGAGTCCTTTGAGTTTATATATTTCAAAACATGTACCTAATAGTACTAACAATATTCCCGTTTTGTACATTAGTGTTACTGGAGACACATGTGTGTCAATGATACAGTGGGTTCAAAATCCGACTGCTCATACGGCATTAGATGACATTCTTCCGTGTGTTGACAACGCAACGGCTCAAGAAACGTCAAGACGGACCAGAGAAGTCACTTTTCAACTTGTTAATGTCATCAACCAAGTCATTACTAATGTCAGTAATAGTAATTTTGCCCCTAAAAATACCCCACTTTTTTTCAATCAATCTGGGCCGTTCATGCCCCTCCTTTGCAATCCGTACAAGCTGGACTTCAGCAATCGAGCTTGTGACCCTAAAGAAGTACAATTGAACAATGCCACTCAGGTATATTATGTTTTTGAGATATTGCTCTTTTGCTTTGTGACTCATCAGTAGAGGTGAAAAGTGGGTGGGTCGAGTAACGGGTCTAAAACAAGAATTACTACTTTTTATGGTCACAATTGGAGCAGGCTGGGTTGACCTGAAAATAGTTGTACAAATTTCGTGATAATGAGAACTTTAACGACATTACTAATGAAATGTTTGACTTAATTTGACCTATATAAAAAATGAAAAAGAAATGCTTTATTTTACAGGACAGTGATGTTCTTGAAAACAACTATTACCTTACGTACGTAGTAGGGCATCTGCTGTGAATCTATTAACCTCTGTTATTTGTTGTGGCGTGAAAGATATAATTAAAGAGAATAATTATAATTATTGTAATTGTAATTGTAATCTATTCTCCCATACCAGACTTGTTTAACGTTACTTAATAACTTTTTTTCTAAACTATAATTTACCTCCTAATATATGATAACTAACCATTTAGGCTGCAAGTTCAATACTTAACTTCAAGTCTGTAGATAAATATAAGTTAGATATGGCACTTTCAACCCATCTATATGAATGACTGATTTGGCTTGTGTTTTATCTCTAAAGGGTCAAATTCCCGTTTTGACCCATTACCATGGTGTGCTATCTCCGTTTAACCATCTCAATATAACCTAGTGGTTGGCCTCTGATATCCTCACAAGTGGTCTCAGGTTTAAACTTCACTAGGAGCATATCTTGAGGTGACCAAGGAATTGAAAAGGGTCACAAATGGTCACAGTATAACCCGGTTAGGTGGTAGCCTGAACAGGGAAAACGTTATCTATTTACCTTATACGTTTATCAATGTATCAGTTTGTTGGACCATTTTTTCCCCAAAAGCTAGTCTCTAATCACTAAGAAACATTCTTGATTGGTCGCAGATATACAGCCAGTTTGTGTGCCAAGTTTCACCAAGTGGGATTTGCATCACAACAGGCCGCCTAACTCCCAATTTCTACAGCCAAATGTCAGCTGGAATAAAACTAAGTTACGGGCTATTCCTCTACGGGCCTTTTCTTGTAGATCTTCAAGACTGCACATTTGTCAGACAGACTTTCACAGACATTTCACGAGATCACTGTCCTAGTCTGCGGCGAAACAGCAACTGGATTTATATCGGTCTGTTGATGGTTTCATTGGCGGTTTTGCTGTCTCTTGTGTTTTGGGTTATTTATGGAAGAGAAAGAAGGCATCGTGTCTATACGAAAACACTCATAACACAAACAGAAGACGAAAAGTTTATGTGAAAAGTGTTTCATGCTGGAGAGGGTTGTGAATATATACATATATATAGTTGTGTTATTTGTGTCTTTCATTGTTGTATATGTTAGTGAGAATAGTTAGTAGTTTATACATTTGGAGTCCTGATTGTTATGATCTGTGGATTCGTTTAAAATATATGAATATAAGAATATATGATATATGAAATTTATTAATAAGAAAAAGCCTTTTGTGTTCTCTTTATAACAATATTGGTTAATTATTAACTGAGTAACCAACTTAAAAGCAGGAGGAAACCCGACTTTTTATGAAGTGTTTTTTGCCCTCGGTCAACAATAGTTTGAACAGGCTAAACTTTCTTGTTGTTATGCAGTTGGAACCAATATAATAAGGCTGTGGACAGCATGGCACATGGAATGCAGATATGGGAAGAGTTGGTGGAACAACGGTTAAATGGGTTGAATTTGTATGATAAATATAGGGACGATTTAGTTAATTTGGGTTTTGTGAAATTTACGATGGGTTTATCAGCATGGGATGAATCTTTGGCAGCCTCAGTTGAAGCATCATCAACAGATCTAGCAGTGATTGTAAAGAACCATTGCTCCTAGGCAACAGCTTCTGAAGGTAATTTACATTTAGATACTATGAATGAGGTATTTAAATACGGAGTAATAAACAACACTGTTTTAAATGGTGGTTGAGTCGGTCGACGAGTCAGTTTGGGGACTAGCTCGTCCCGACTTGCCTAAACACGCCTTGAAAGTAGGTCAACACTATAAAGTCATGTCAAAGTAGGTCTGAGTCGTGAAAGTTAAAGTTAGATCAAAATTTATATATTTGTTTGAAATTAGATTTATCATATATCTATGTTTGATATATTTAAGTGTAATATATATATATATATATATATATATATATATATATATATATATATATATATATATATATATATATATATATATTGGTAGGATCAAGAGGGAAGTAACCATTCGGGGGGAAGCGGGAGAAGCAAAATTTTTTTTTTTTTTTTCGTTTATTGAAAAAATTTTGTTCACGAACATTATAGATGAGATGAAAATATGAACATTTAGTAGAGACACTTTGTGATAAATGTTTTTATTTTGGCGGGAAAACGCTCGAAGAAGTAATATATAACAATTATCGTGTTTTTCGAGCGTATTTTGAGATTTTAGCTATTGGGGTTTAGATATTAGGGTTTAGATATTAGGGTTTAGAAATTTAGGGTTTAGGGTTTAGATTTAGGGTTTAGATTTAGGATTTAGATTGAGTTTTTAACACGAACGGTTTAGAGTTTAGGGTTTAGGGTCACCAAACCCTAAACCCTAAACTCTAAATCGGGCTAAATTTTACTTCACAAAACATGAAGAAAAAAAACGTTCACATTCTTCACGAACAATATTATCTTGAATGTTATTTTTGTCGATCGTTTTCCCGCCTAAATAATAACATTCATCACGAAGTGTCTCTTCTAAATGTTCATATTTTTGTGTGATCTTGATGCCGGAAAAAAAAATTTCAAAAAAAGCGAGAAAATTTTTTTTTGCTTCCCCCCGCTTCCCCCGATTGGTTACTTCCCCATTGATCATGCCCCTATATATATATATATATATAGGATCAAGAGGGAAGTAACCAATCGGGGGGAAGCAAAAAGTTTTTTTTTTTTCGTTTTTTGAAAAAACTTTGTTCACGAACATTATAGATGAGATGAAAATATGAACATTTAGTAGAGACACTTTGTGATAAATGTTTTTATTTTGGCGGGAAAACGCTCGAAGAAGTAATATATAACAATTATCGTGTTTTTCGAGCGTATTTTGAGGTTTTAGCTATTGGGGTTTAGATATTAGGGTTTAGATATTAGGGTTTATAGGGTTTAGATATTAGGGTTTAGAAATTTAGGGTTTAGGGTTTAGATTTAGGGTTTAGATTTAGGATTTAGATTGAGTTTTTAACACGAACGGTTTAGGGTTTAGGGTTTAGGGTTTGGTGTTTTGGGTCCATAAATCCAAAACACCAAACACTAAACCCTAAATCGGGCTAAATTTTACTTCACAAAACCTGAAAAAAAAACGTTCATATTCTTCGGGAACAATATTACCTTGAATGTTATTTTTGTCGATCGTTTTCCCGCCTAAATAATAACATTTATCACGAAGTGTCTCTTCTAAATGTTCATATTTTCGTGTGACCTTGATACCGGAAAAAAAAAATTTCAAAAAAAATGAATTTTTTTTTTTTTGCTTCCCCCCGCTTCCCCCCGATTGGTTACTTCCCCATTGATCCTGCCTATATATATATATATATATATATATATATATATATATATATATATATATATAATTTACCCCTCAATTTGAATGTTATTACAGTTTTAGACAAATTGAATAATGTCAATTTCATTTTTTCTAATTAAATATATTTTATAATTATAATTATAATATAATGTATATGTGATATATATATTTAAGTAATAGTTGCTTTAAAAGAAAAAAGAAAACTACTGGGATTATTGATTATTTATACAAAAAGCTGAGTAACGAAAGTTCAAGAAGAATTTGGAGTATTCTATGTAAAAGAAATGAAAAGCTATGAAAGGGAAAGAAGTAAAATCTTTTTTATTTAAAAGAAATCTAGAAAGAAAAATTTGACATAATAGTCATCCGATTTCTTTTCTCTTCTCTCATTGTAAAAATTCAGAAATACCAAAACGTAGTTCATTTCATTTCTTTCTATATAATACTTGGGATCTCTTATAATAGAAATAACACCTCCTTTTATAGGTGAAGAAAATGTGTCATCTTAATTTCACACCACACATTATGGTTGGAGGAGCTATTTTTAAATTGGAAAACCATTGGTAACACAATAGCTTGCTTGGAGGATGGTGCTTATTGCATCTTAGATAATCCTTTCGCCTTGAAAAAAAAATCTGCAAGAATATTATTGAATCCTTAATTAGGATGGCAAAATGACCCGTACTCGATGGGAAAACCTGAGACCCGTTATAATTGGGTCGGGTCTGACCCGAATCCGTCGAGTCATGGGCCGGGTATGAGGATGGTTACAAAAAAAATTCCGGGTTCGAGTTCGGGTATGGTTTTGGATACAAACCCGTTTACCCGACCCGTATACCCGACCCGCATACCCGTATACCCGGCCCGAGGAATTTTAATAATTATTTTTATGTAAAATTTTAGTATTAGTATTATATTGTTAATGTATGAAAGATTTCTCTTATTTGTTTTGAAAACGAGTATAATTTTGTTAAATATAATTATATACAACAAGTTTTCGAGATGTGATATTTTATATATTTTGTGTACTTTAGTATTTTAGAAACTTTTTAATCAACTTTTTGTATGTGATATTTTATAATACTTTAAACATGAAGTAGTTAAGTTATGTTTTGATATTTTGATTTGGTAACTAATTGAAAAATAGATACACAATGACTAATCGGGTATACCCGTTTACCCGTGAGAAAACCCGAAACCCGATAGTATGCAAGTAAATGGGGACCCGACGGGTTTCGGACCGGGTTTGAGGCAGGGTTTCTTAATCGGGTTCGGGTCCGGAATTACCTAAGCCCGACCCAAACCCGACCCGATAACATCCCTAGACCTTAATATGTTTAATAGTGAATTTCTATTGGAAAAATCAATTGACCTACCTTAACAGTTGGAACAAAGTGTAATGGCCCATAAACCTTATAATATCTTTCAACAAATTATTAAGTAGTATTGTTTTATCAACATATTACTATTACTATTACTATTACTATTCTATTACAGAAAAGGTGAATAGTAACTAGGGGTATTTTCGTTCTTTCACTTTTTTTAATTAATTTCTAATTAAATTTTACTATACCAACAAAGACCCCTACACTTTTTTCAGATATTCAAAGCGGCCCCCCAAACAAGGGGGTAAAGTATCAAACAAGGTTGCAAAAGACGTGAGACGGGGTCGAGACGGTCGGGTCTTAAAAAGGTCGAGACGTTCGAGACGGGGTCGAGACGGAGGTCGAGACGGACGTTGACCAAAGTTGACTTTTTAAATATATAAGTATATAAATGTATATATGTGTACATATTTTAAAGCTAAAAACTTTAATTGACTAATTTGTAGTCATAATTTCTATCACCGTTAATATAATACAGAAAATTTAAACTAAAATACGACAAATTTGACTGATTTTAATGACTTTCTGGCTTTTATGAATTTTGAGAGACTTTGACCTGATATTTTTTCAACTTTGACCCGAATTTTGACCGTTAACTGTCATATTAGACGGTTTTCTTCGAGACGGGACGGCCTAGTCACCAAACCGTCGCAACGGGCGTCGAGACGGCTCGAGACGGGGTGTTTTGCAACAGTGGTATCAAATAACCATTTTTATAAAAAATCTTAAATAAACTCCACCCAAATATTCAACGGGCCATATCTTCTCGCTCGCAATGAGTTAAATTTTTCCGACACCATCGTTAAACTCGAAATAATTTTAGGAACACAATGTCACTAACTATACGCAAAACGGACGCTTTTAAAAAACGCTAAATATTTTGGGTACTTTTCATACACGTTGATTTTGCGTTAAATTTTTAAAAATCGATAATTACATAGCTAAACGCGGAGATGCACATATATTGTTAATTTAAAATAATATTTAAATCTTTCACGGGTTATACTTTTTAGTTTGACTCGAGTTGCGCTTCAACGACATCATTCTTTAGCCACGAAATAATTTTACAAACTAAACGCAATAAAATACATTGAAAACCGAACCCCGGCGCGAAGCTAGGGTTTAACAACTAGTTTTAAGCAATCGATTCTCTTAAGAACCCTTGGAGCAGAATCTTGAGTCAACTTACTACAGTTAGTTACGAAACATTAACCATCGATTACTCATCTACTCCTATATTTAATTTTTTTTTTGAAAGGCAAGGCAAATTTCATTAAAGCACGAAAAGAAACAACAGTCGGGAATGTGTACCCAACAAAAACACGAAGAAACCACACGAAACTAACCTATCCTACTAATATTACAAGTTGCAAAGATCGCAACACAAATCTAAAGAGACAAATACACACTTGGGTTATTTAACCAATTGAGCCACTCGATCACTCATGTATTATATTTACAAGACATAATACTCTTTTAGCAGACAAAGAAGGTTGATTAAGATGTGATATTGGAAAATTACAGACAATCACATCACGATTGTACAGGATGGCGATTAAGTTGGCAGAAATTAAATTTTTAATCGAGTAGTTTAAGCTTCTTGTTTCTTGTATAAATATAAATATAAATAAACCCTATGTAATTGTAATTGAAATCCGAAAAAATATTAGCAAAATACTTTCTGATTTGGCTCCGGTGTCATTATTGTTTTGTTAACTAGAAAAAAATTCGACCGCGCGTTGCTGCGATTGTTTTTAACGCGCGGTCGAATTTGAATATATGTTGTTTGGTACCTAATATATCTAATAGGTTGAGTTATTTGTTGTACGTGTATGTATATGTATGAAATATAGCCCGAAATATTTAGTGTTTTTTTAACGATGTTCGTTTCGCGCGTAGTTAGTCCCGTTGTGTTCATTAGATTTTTTCAAGTTGAACGGTGATTTCGGAAAAATTTAACTCGAACCGAGCGAGAAGATACGGCCCGTTAAAAATTCGGGTGGAATTAGTTTTTTTTTTATTTTAATAAAATGATATATTTACGCTTTCAACCTCTGAAAAAGTGTAAAGTTAAGGGACCGTTGTGTAAGTTGAGCCGAATTCGAGAGGCTGTTTGTAGTGTGAACGCAAACTCAAAACGACAATCCAGAATAACTGAAACTACGAAATCTTATGTAGGTATAATAATATAATATAATATAATATAATATAATATAATTACTTCATTAGTATCTGATTATTTTTTGTGAGTACAACGTGAATAGATGTTGGAAGGAATATAGTTATAATATAATAGACATTTGAAGTAGGTGTTTAATAATAGACATTTGGATTAAATTCTTATTATCCATATTAAATTAAATGAAGTAGGTGTTTAGTAATAGACAATTGATATGTAATAATAATAACAAGTTAAGGAGTCCGCGCTTCGCAGCGGAACTCCAAAGCAGGTTCTAATGGTAAATCCAGTGTTTGAAAAAAAGAAAAAACCAACGTGTATGAAAAGTGGACCCAACTATTTAGCGTTTTTTAAAAATCATCCGTTTTGCGAGTAGTTAGTTGCGTTGCGCTCGTAATATTATTTCGAGTTGAACGGTATTGTTGGAAAAATTTAACTAGCGGCGAGCGAGAAGATATGGCCTGTTGAAAATTTGAGTGGAGTTTATTGAAGATTTTTGGTGAGAATTTTGATTTGACATTTTGCCCCCCGGTTGGGAGGCCGATTTGTATTTTGACCAAAGTTGAAGGGCCATTTTGAAAAATCGAATTTTAGCATTAAAATAATACTATGAATAGAAAAAAAATAGTTTCAATTGAATATATTTATAATTATAATTATAATTATAATTAAGTAGCGTTTACTTATAAAACTTTCATACGCGTGGTTCAGTAGCAACCTAGATTCAATGTGAAAGGAATCATATGGTTGGATTAATATATATATACACACATGACACATAAAGTGTACATTCGCATAGATTTTTCACTTCTTATAATTCCGTCGTGAATCCTCACAAATATAAAGATATCATGGCTTCGTTTGTAGGATCGTTTTTAGATCCACCACCATGTACTACATATAAGCTCATGTGTTCCACATTACTCTAAAACCAATTGGTGATAGAGGGAGGTTCCAATAAGCTTATATATGCACATTTGTTTCTTTCACTTTCCGATGTGGGACACAATGGATCGATTAGCTCCAACATCGTTCGTGAAAGAGTTTGATCACTTACGAATTTCATTGAACTATATACACCAAGCGACCAACAACTTCTCTGACAAAAATATCATCGGAAGCGGTGGCTTTGGGAAGATTTACAGAGGAGAACTTTCAAGGTCAGAAGGCAATGGTACGCTCGCGTTCAAACGGCTTGACAAAAAGAGTGGTCAAGGAACCCCTGATCATTTTCGGAGAGAAATAATGGTACTTTCTATATATAGACATGAAAACCTGGTCTCACTTGTGGGCTTCTGTGATGAGAGTCATGAGAGCATCCTTATCTATGAGTACGTGAAACGTGGAAGCCTTGACAGATATTTGAGTGATACAACGAAGCTCACATGGCTGAAGCGTGTCTAAATCTGCCTTGATGTAGCTCATGGCTTGGATTATCTTCACAATCCTCCAGAAATCTATAGTCGAGTCCTTCATTGCGACTTGAAGAGTGCCAATATTTTTATTAGACGTGAATTGGCAAGCCAAGATTTTTAATTTTGGGTTATCAAACGTTGGCCCAGTAAATCACGACCAGACTTTTCTTTTTGTCCAGGGCGGTGACTCAATTGGCTATTGTGACCCAGTGTACTTTAACACCCGTTTTCTCACAAAAGAGTCTGATGTGTACTCTTTTGGGGTTATCTTATTCGAAGTCCTATGTGGTCAGGGGCGGAACGTGAAACTCATGATTAGGAGGGCCAAAATTGAATATTAAGATAAATAAATAGATGTACTCTACATTAAAAAATAAGCATCATAGTCATAATGTATCATGTATGTATGTATTCAATTCAATGTTTAAAATCTCAGTAATATATCACGTTTAATGGCCAAGTTGATTTCAATTAGGAGGGCCCATTAAGCAATAAAAGCTTTAAGCCCATGAAATATCATAAAATTTGTACTAGTAGCCCAGAATGTTAGGGAGGCCATGGCCCCTTTTGGTTTTCATGAGGCTCCGCCTCTGTATGTGGTAGGCTTGTGTTAGCAAGATCTGATGGTGATAGTCTTACAAAGAAGGTACCTCGTCATTATGAGAATGGTACGTAACTGAAATCATAGATCCCATTTTAAGGAAACAAATGAACCCAGATTCACTCAACACCTTCTCAGATATAGCATATCGATGCGTGCAATTGCAATGAGAAGCACGTCCAATGATTACTGAGATTGTCAAAGACTTTGAGACTATATTAGGACTTCAACTGGATTTTGAGAAGGCGTTGGCAATTCACAAAGTAAGTTACCATAGCCTTGCACACTTTCTTTATATTATACTTATTCACATACGCATATGTAAATCTTTAATTCATAATATGTTACTACGATTAGAGGAAAATCAAATGGTGAGAGAGGGGGTTCCATGTTTTTTTTTTTAAACGTCAATTTTGACATCGAATTCTCTAATTTGCCATCCACACACCCTTTGGGAAGAAACTCCTCGCACACAAGATTTGCTACTGATGTCAAAGCAGAGGGGTATAAAATACTATTAATTTTTACAAGGAAACACTATTAAATACGATACAATTTTACACAAGATATTTATTTATTTATAGAATGGATATATTTAAACCTTGCTACAACACTTATAGGCAGTGTACCTAATCGTAAAGTAGTGTAGTTTTTAGTAAGTCCGGTTCGTTCCACAGGGAAATCTTTAAACAAAGCTCAACGCTATATTAGTTTACTTTTATAAAAATACAAATATATATATAAGTAATATTATTATTATAAAGGGGGGTTTTTACCGTTTAATGACCGGTTTGTCGATTTTAAGACTTTAGTCGCAGTTAAAACCTAATGTAAAATATAAAATAAATACAAGACTTAAATTAAAGCGTAAAGTAAATAACGATAATGAAATTGCGAATAATAAAAGTGCGATAAAATAAAATTGCGATAATTAAAAAGTACGATAATTAAAAGTGCGATTAAATAACAATAAATAAAAATGCGATAATTAGAAGTGCAATTAAATATAAAATAAAGGAAATTAAATATGAAATAAAAGAATTATGCTTATTTAAACTTCCGTAATCATGATGTTTGACGTGTTGATTTTAGTTTTATGCCCATGGGTTAATTGTCCTTTGTCCTGGATTATTCAATATGTCCGTCTGGTTTTTGTCCATAACAGTCCATCAGTCATAAATATAAAGTGCGAGTGTCCTCGTCAAATTATTATTATACCCGAAGTTAAATATTCCAACTAATTGGGGATTCGAATTGTAACAAGGTTTTAATACTTTGTTTAATGAATACACCAGGTTATCGACTGCGTGTAAACCAAGGTTTTACTACTTTGTTAACAATTACACCAATTACCCTTGAATGTAATTTCACCCCTGTTTTAATTATTCTAGTGGCTATTAATCCATTCCCGTGTCCGGTTAAATGAACGATTATTCGTACATATAAATACCCCGCCCATCGTGTCCGATCGAGTGTATATGGTAATTTATAGGGACGCCCAATTATAAATCTTTATATTAACATTAACAAACTTTCATTTAGTTAAACAAATATAAAGCCCATTAATAGCCCATAGTCTAATTTCCACAAGTGTCGTTCTTTTGTCCAAACCCCAATTATGGTACAAAGCCCAATTACCCAATTTTAGTAATTAGCCCAACATCATGATTACTTCTTTTTAAATAAGCATAATAATAACTTAGCTACGAGACATTAATGTAAAAAGGTTGAACATAACTTACAATGATTAAAAATAGCGTAGCGTTACACGGACAGAATTTCGACTTACACCCTTACAACATTTGCTAACATACCCTTATTATTAGAATTAAAATTAAAATTAAAATATAAATTATATATATATATATATAAATTTTACGTATGATAAGAGAAGAAAAAGATATGAATTGTGATCAGAATTCGGTTGGCTTTATAGGGAATTTCGATTTTTGGAGCTCCGCGACTCGCGGTGAATTTTGCCTTCAAACTCCGCGAGTCGCGGAGGTTACTTTTACAGCTCAGAGGAGTTTGGCTCTTTGTTTACCGACGGTTTATAATATATATATAATATATATATAATTAATATAATTAATTATATATTATATTATATTTATATACATAGTTAACTTGTAATTTTTAGTCCGTTGCGTCGAGCGTTAAGAGTTGACTCTAGTCCCGGTTCCGAATTTTCGAACGTCCTTGCGTACAATTTAATATCTTGTACTTTGCGTTTTGAATCTTGTACTCTTGTAATTTCGAGACGTTTCTTATCAATAATTGGAACCTTTTTGATTGTCTTTTGTACTTTTGAGCTTTTTGGTCGTTTGCGTCTTCAATTCGTCGAATCTGTCTTTTGTCTTCACCTTTTATTATTTAAACGAATATCACTTGTAAATAGAACAATTGCAACTAAAAGCTTGTCTTTCTTGAGGAATAATGCTATGAAATATATGTTCGTTTTTAGCATTATCAAATATTCCCACACTTGAGCGTTGCTTGTCCTCAAGCAATATCGTCTTGAAATACTAGAATCACTTCTTTATTCTTCACACTTTGTACATCAGTGATTTCTATACGGCGGTATAAACAATGGTAGTAACGATATGGTTTACAGTCCCACATGACTATAAAAATTTAGATCCATTAAGGAAATTGGATCTTTATGAAAACATTTGATCTTTTGAAAATTAAATCTAGTTTTTACCCTAGATAAGTTTTCCGGAATAACTCTTTACCGGTGTTTGCAAAATATTTTTGTGGGTTTGGTGGGTTTCAGATTTGAAAATTTTAGCTCAAAACTTGCGGTTTTGTGTCACCCACTTGCTAACCTTGTATTTGGAAAGCAACACGTCCAGTTTACTTGTCCCGTATATTACCCTTCGGCAAACTACCGTCCGGTTGAAAGGAAAGCGTTGAACAAGCAACTGTTAAGGCAATGTCCCCTGACATGCTTTTAATTATGGTCTATAACGTGTCGGACGCAATTACTATCCTTGGTAGGAGCAATAGTAAAGCTCACCCTTATAATTTTTCGGTCTGGCACAAGGTCCTGTCTTTGACCACTATGCAACCACCGTTCTTACGGTTGACACCCGATTTAGTTCAGGTGACCTAATGAATTCCAGGTGAATTCCTAGGATTTTACGTTCAATGGTAATGAACGCATTGAAAATAGGGTTTTCAGAAAACAAATCGGTTTATAATTTTTATCAAAATATTTTCTCGTTCAAGCTCGAGTTTAGATATCATTGAATTCCATGAGTTTGTAATTCTCAATCTTTAAAGTCAATCTCAAGGATTGAGTAATATCAGTCTTAAAAGCTGATTTTTGATCTTTAAGGAGATTATCCTTTCTGGGGATCTGATTCATTAGTCTTATCAAGCTAATTTGCACGGTGCCCCCCATTGTACGAGATAAATCCTTCTCATGGTTAGGATAAATCTGACCACTTGGCGACCCTGTTTAATGCTGAGGTCCGTGGATTTCCTGCTGGTTTTAGTGATGACTTTTCTAGACTTTTCGTCAACCTACAGCTGGTCTGGACGACAACTTCATGACCTAAATCAAGAAGCGCGTGTCTTTTTCGGAAGACTTTACTTCCTTTTAATGATGGAATTGATTCATCATGTAGATCCATCTCTTCTTTTCTTTCATCGGGTAAAACAGTTTAGTTTAGTCCAAAGCAAAAGTATTTTCAGTTATTTGTTACAGATATATGTGACATATGTTTAAGATAACTTGGTAAATTTTCCCACACTTAGCTTTTATTTTCCTTTTTATCGTCCTCTATTCCATTTTAAATGAATTTTAACATTTTAGTTTGTTTCTTAATTTATGTCCTTTCCGAGGTAACAATAATTTCGGTGTTAAAACCTAGTTTTATCGTTCATAAATATGTATAAACATGATTTTGAATTCATTTAATTGAAAATTTTGAAAAATTTTACTAGAATTGGGTAGTCAGTATATAAGACTAGGGCTGTTCTTTTTTATCAGAGAGCACTAGATTCTAATACAACTACTGCTTTACTAGTATTTTTAATGGTAATCAAGTGTATAAAGTAAAAATTTTTAAAATCCGAAAGAATTTAACCCCTTCCCACACTTAAGATCTTGCAATGCCCTCATTTGCAAGAAATCAGTAACAATTTAAATTATTGAGGGTGATTTGTGTGAAAATGATTAAATTTTACCAAAGTTTCCAAATATATTGGCGTTTGTTTGCTGAATGATAAATGGTGCACATCATTTGTTCATTCCGTCTTGTTGTTATTTCACATATATTTTACATCTTGTCGTCAAAATTAGTTGCTTTTGCTGAACTTAATGCCAGTCTTTGAAAATGCGTTGTTTTACCCTGTTGTGTACATAAGATAAACTGCAAACATATATACATATTTTTGAAGTTTGGTATATTACCCCACATTCAAAAATTATTAAAATCTAAGAATAAAAGTTAGATAATTATAAAAATGATTACAATATTAACAAAAGTATTAAACGTATCAATAATTACAAATTACAAAATAAAAAAAAAATAATAAGTAAACTAAGGATGATATTGGTACCAATAGGGGTTCCAGGCATAACCATAAGTGCTATAGAATGTTTCGGCAGGGTCATACGTAGGATACGGTGGCTGCATCTCTATAGACCAAGGAGGGAAGATGGGTTTCGGTGTAGGAATATAGTTTCTACCTATATGTTGGCAATGAGCTATGATTTGGTTCTGATGAACTTGCCAATCTTCAAATGCTCTCTGTCTAGCATTTTCGTATTCCTGAAAAGCTATAAACCTATGCATTTCTTGCATCTCATTCCCCCCTCCTACATTACCTTGCTGCTGGTTTCTCTCCACCTGTGGATGTCTACCATGGTATCGTACTGCGGCGTTATTTCGCCTCTTCAAAACTTTCGCACCATGGTATACATTTAAACCTATAGTATCGCGGGGTTCCGGCTCTTCTAGTAATAATCCCCCCGACTTATATCCACACCGAGATATTCACCAATCAAAGTAATAAAAATACCACCTCCTATTATGCTATGTGGTCGCATCCCCCGAACCATAGCTGATAAATAATAACCCACACAATATGGTATACTTACAGCGCTTTGTGGGTCTCGAATACACATATGGTAAAACAAATCCTGTTCATTTACTTTTTCTTTGTTCTTACCCCTTTGTGTAATCGAATTAGCTAAAAACCTATGTATCACTCTTAATTCGGCTCTATCTATATCCAAATAAGAGTAATTTCCCCCTTTGAAATGGTGATGGCTTGTCATTTGACTCCACACACCGTGTGTATCAAAATTCTCATCTATCTTTCTACCGTTTAGTATCAATCCTCTACAATCGGCAGACGCTAACTCCTCAGGCGTATATATACGTAAAGCCTGAGCCATGTCCAGTAAAGACATGTGGCGCATCGAACCGCCTAACAAAAATCTAATAAAAGAACGATCGGTTAAACTAGCTACTCGATCATTCAACTCTATACTACATAACAATTCTTCACACCATACTTTATATACAGGTCTACGTATGGTGAATAAACATACCCAGTCATTAAAAGAAGAATTACCATACCTCTGTACAAGTAATTCCCTAATTGGCCCGGCCAATTCTACAGCTTCTAAGGGTCCCCATTCTATGACCCTCGGTACCTCAACAACCTTGGAATGAAGAGTATGCAAACCCCGTTGATATTTTGGATAATCTATCCAAAGTCTGTCAAATCTCAGGTTCGGGTGCAACTCTTCCAAGTGCATATCAGAAAAGGTCATGATTGGATGAGGTATATCCTGCTTGTAGTAGTTATTCACCTCCTGTTGTTCCAAATTCTCAGCAGGAGCATTGCGGGCTTGGGATGAAGATTCACCCCTTTCATTCTGCAAAACACATCAAACACAATTTTTTTGTGCATCCAAATATGCATTAGTGTCAGCAAAATCATCAATCAAAATAATTACAATGACATTATCAATTTATATCAAACTTAAGCTTATTTTCACATTTTTATCAAATCTACACTTTTTCAAATAAGCATATACGAAAATTTTCGCCCAGTTCATAAGTATTCAACTCAAATAACATGTCAAAATAATCATTACTAGCAATTAAACAAGTCTCAAATGGCATTATCTTTCAAAAATCAAGTTCATGAATTTTAGACTTGAAAAAGTCCACTTTAATTCTCAAAATCATGTTTAGGCTCAAAGTTTGGATCATTTAACTACCTAGACATGTTACACTACTTATTTTAGCAACAATTCATGACAAAAATCGGCCATAACCTGTTTATATCAAAAAGCCCCAAATTTGCTCAAGAACACAAACCCTAGATTATTCAAAATTTGAAGTTTAAGGCTTCTAATCATGTTAAACAGCATCAATCTAGGTTATACAAGCATAATACATAAACAATTTAAGTCTAATTACACTAAAAAGCATCAAAATCAATTTGGGGAAAAAATAGCTCAAGAACACCAAATTTCGGATTAAATGGTGTTTAGGTGTAGAAATTTACCGTTTTTCTTGAGTAATTCTTAGATAGCATCCTTCTCAACATGATTTTAGCAAAAAATTTGGTGATTAACGGCTAAAAATTGGGATTTTTGGGGGTGGTTTTCGGGTTTTTTCGCAGCTATTTTCGCAGTATGTTTTTATTTTGGGTTGGGGACTGATCTGTTCTGCGGGTATATTTTTTTTCTGTAAATTGGTCCCTCCGCGAGTCGCGGCGAAATGCACTTCAAACTCCGCGACTCGCGGAGTTTTTTTTTTTTTATAATCATTAACTTTTGAAAACAATTAAGAAATTAATTTTAAAATTTTGTTTCCCTTATTATTTAGGACGAGGTCGTTTCGGATCGATGTCCTAGTCCGTCCCTCGACAAAATTTTAAAATTTGTCTTTTTGTAGCGATTGTTTTAAAAGCTAAGATTTTTGGGTTTTTTCAATGTTTTTGGCATACTCTAATTCAATAAGATTAAAAATAATGATAATAAAAGTCCTCGTCCCTCCCTCGGGTAAAGCAATTTCGGTTCAAAGACCTAGTCTTCAACTTACGACGAATTTTAAAAATCATATTCTTAATGAGATATAGTAAATTTTTGTTTTTAAATTCACACAACTTAAATATAAAATTCAAAATTAATATTAAAAATTCACACCAAACTTAAAATTTAAAATGCATAAAATTAAGAATTTATTTTTTAAAAATTAAAAATTCACACCAAACTTAATTTAAAAATTTATAAATTCATACCAAACTTATATTAATTTTTCAAATATTTACAATTTTAAATATATTGTTTTTACAAAGTTTACAATATTAATTTAAGATTTAAATATTAATTTTAAAAACATGGTAAAAATAAATTTAAAAATCTTTTTGTCTTTTTATCCCACTTTAATCAATCAAATATTATCAAAAATATGCGCCCCTCTTTTCGGTAAAGTAATTTCGGTTCCAAGACCTAATTTAACTCATGACGAATTTTTGAAATATTTTGGTTTGATTGATTAAAGATATTTATACCTTAAGAATAAACGTTAAATTTCGCAATGATGTAATAAATTTTTGAATGATATCAATAATTTCGGTCGCCAAACCTAATTTTATTCAATACCAATTTAATACTTTTTAGCGAATAAATTAGCGTTTATTATCAAAAGGTTAAAAATAAAAATAAAAATAAAAACTGTACAGACATACCTGTGAAATAGATTTCTTAGTTATATGATCTATCCCATTCATAAGATAGTCGGTTTAATTGGTTTTCCATGGCTACATAGGCGTAACCTCGAGCATTCAGTATCTTTTCTTCTAAACATATGAACGGTCCGTCTCTGCATAAAGTAACAAATTCGGTATTTGAATAGGTTTGATTATTTGAACATTTACCTCCATGTGACCATTTTCCGAATTTGTGACATCTTTCTAGGTGTCGTGCTCTTCTTTTCGCTGCGGATTTTGATTTTCCTTTACCAAATTGTAACTTATTATCTTCGCATCTGGATTCTTTTCTAACTCCGTCCATTCTTTCTCTGATTACTGATACTATTTCACTCGGTAGTATGTCATTATTACGCTTAGTGATCAAAGCGTGTAGCATTAGACCATGGTTTAGTTCACAGGCAGTCTTCATTTTGTAAAAACCTAAAAAAAATAAAAATTCAGAATGGGGGGAGAAGACTAGTTCTTTAGGGTCTGCTAGGGAAAGACCATTCGGGTTCCATTTTCGAGAACTACACGAAAACAGACAATCTAACTCTAACAGAAATACATATTATCCTTTAAAGACTTGATTCTCCCCACACTTAGTTAGCTGTGGTGTCGAAATTGTGATTAACTTCGTTGTCGACTTCCATCGGACCATGTATGTAATGTTTAACTCTGTAACCATTAACTTTAAATTCAATCCCATTTGAATTTATTAATTCTATCGTTCCGTATGGGAAAACTCTTTTGACTATGAATGGTCCAGACCATCTTGATTTCAATTTTCCAGGAAATAGCTTGAATCGTGAATTGAAAAGAAGAACTCTGTCTCCTTCTTTAAATTCTTTTGAACTTCTGATTCTTTTATCATGCCATTTCTTCGTTCTTTCTTTATAGATTAACAAATTTTCGTATGCTTCATGTCTTAATTCATCTAATTCATTTAGTTGACTTAATCGTAGACGTCCGGCTTCATGTAAATCAAGATTACATGTCTTCAAAGCCCAAAATGCTTTGTGTTCAATTTCTACTGGAAGATGACATGCTTTTCCATAAACAAGTCTAAAAGGTGTGGTTCCAATTGGAGTTTTGTAGGCTGTTCTAAAAGCCCAGAGTGCATCCTCCAATTTAATGGACCATTCCTTCGGATTTGATCCTACGGTTTTCTCTAGAATACGTTTTAAAGCTCGGTTGGTATTTTCAACTTGTCCACTTGTTTGTGGATGATATGCGGTGGAGATTTTATGAGTTACTCCATATCTTTTAAGAACTTTCTCAAGTTGATTATTACAGAAATGAGTACCCCGATCACTTATTAAAGCTTTCGGTGTTCCAAACCTTGCAAAAAGACGTTTTAAAAAGTTGACTACAACTCGTGCATCGTTAGTTGGGAGAGCTTGTGCTTCCGCCCATTTAGATACATAATCAATGGCTACGAGTATATATAGATTATTATGAGATTTTGGAAATGGACCCATAAAGTCAATACCCCAAATGTCAAATACTTCACATACTTGGATGACATTTTGTGGCATTTCATCACGTTGACTTATTTTTTCGGCCCTTTGACATGCATCACAGGATTTGCAAAGAAGGTGTGCGTCTTTGTAAATTGTAGGCCAATAGAATCCAGCTTCATAAACTTTTCTAGCTGTTAGTTGAGGCCCATAATGCCCTCCTGTTGGTCCTGTGTGACAATGGTTTAAAATTTTACTAGCTTCATCTTCAAATACACATCGGCGTATTATTCCATCAGGACAACTTTTAAACAGATGTGGATCTTCCCAGAAATAGTGTTTTATATCACTGAAGAATTTCTTTTGTCTTTGGTACGATAATCCTTTTTCAAGGAATCCACAAACTAAGTAATTTGCATAGTCTGCAAACCATGGGATTTCTTTATAATCTATCTTCAATAGATATTCATCAGGAAAGTTGTCTTGTATGGCTGATTCATTTAGAACTTCTAATTCGGGATTTTCAAGACGAGAAAGATGATCAGCGGCGAGATTTTCTGCTCCTCTTTTATCTCGGATTTCAATATCAAACTCTTGTAAGAGTAAGATCCAACGGATTAATCTTGGTTTAGCATCTTGTTTTGAAAATAGGTATCTAAGAGCAGAATGGTCGGTATAGACCACCGTTTTTGCTAGAACGAGATATGATCGAAATTTGTCAAAAGCAAAGACAATAGCAAGGAGTTCTTTTTTAGTAGTTGTATAGTTTGTTTGTGCTCCTTGTAACGTCTTACTAGCATAATATATAGGTTGAAATCGTTTTTCAATCCTTTGTCCTAAAACGGCTCCCATTGCAAAATCACTTGCATCGCACATTAGTTCAAATGGTAGATTCCAATTTGGTGTTATCATGATCGGCGCATTAGTGAGTTTCTCTTTAAGAATATTAAAAGATTTGATACACTCATCTGAAAAGATGAATGGCGCATCCTTTTCTAGGAGTTTATTCATAGGAGTGGCAATTTTAGAAAAATCTTTTATGAAACGTCGGTAAAAAACGGCATGCCCTAGAAAACTCCTAACTCCTCTAACATTGGTGGGATGTGGAAGTTTAGCAATTACATCTACTTTAGCTCTATCCACTTCAATTCCTTTTTTTGAAATTTTATGTCCAAGAACGATGCCTTCTTTAACCATGAAATGGCATTTCTCCCAATTAAGTACTAGATTTGATTTTTCGCATCTAATTAGCATTCGTTCCAGATTAACTAGACATGATTTAAATGTATCACCGAAGACTGAAAAGTCATCCATGAATACTTCCATGCATTCTTCTATCATGTCGTGAAAAATCGACATCATACACCTTTGAAAGGTTGCAGGGGCGTTGCAAAGTCCAAATGGCATGCGTTTGTAAGCAAAAGTACCATAAGGGCACGTGAATGTGGTTTTCTCTTGATCTTCGGGTGCTATTGGAATTTGAAAATATCCGGAAAATCCATCTAGAAAACAATAGTAACTATTTTCGGCTAATCTTTCCAACATTTGATCTATGAAAGGTAAGGGAAAGTGATCTTTTCTGGTGGCGTCATTTAATTTTCTATAATCAATACATACACGCCATCCTGTTACAGTCCTAGTAGGAATAAGCTCATTTTTCTCATTTGTAATGACAGTCATGCCACCCTTCTTAGGCACGTATTGAACTGGGCTTACCCATGGACTATCAGGGATTGGATATATCAAACCTGCATCTAGCAGTTTAATAATCTCTTTCTTAAATACATCTTGCATATTAGGATTTAGTCTTCGTTGGCGTTGCACATACGTTTTATGACCTTCTTCCATAAAGATTTTATGTGTGCAATACGAAGGACTTATTCCTTTAATATCATGAATCTTCCATGCAATGGCTGGTTTATGAGCTTTCAACACAGAAATGAGTTGTGATTTCTCATTTTCAGTAAGAGAAGACGATATTATTACAGGTAATTCAGATTCACCATGTAAATAAGCGTATTCCAAATGGTTTGGAAGTGGCTTTAACTCTAATTTTGGAGGTTCTTCTATCGATGATTTATATCGATATCTGTCTTCTTCTTTTAGCATTTGAATTTCTTCTGTTGTTGGTTCATATCCATTAGCTATAAGTGTAGCTAACATTTCAGCTTCATCAATTGGTTCATTACCTTCTCCTAAAGAACATTCTCCTGTTCCTTGTAATTCTGGAAATTCTTCTAATAATTCTGCATGTGCATCTATAGTTTGAATATAATAACATGTATCATCTGCAGATTGTGGTTGTTGCATTGCTCTATCAACTGAAAAGGTAACACTCTCATCCTCTATACTTAGGGTCAGTTTCTTACCGAACACGTCTATCATTGCTTTAGCCGTGTTTAAGAATGGTCTTCCTAATATGAGAGGAACTTGAGAATCTTCTTCCATGTCCAGAACAACAAAATCTACTGGAAATACTAAAGTACCAACTTTAACTAGCATGTTCTCCATTATCCCTCTAGGATATTTTATTGATCTATCGGCTAGTTGTATGCTTATTCTGGTTGGTTTCAATTCTCCAAGGTCTAGTTTAGCGTATAGTGAATACGGCATTAGATTTATA
Organism: Rutidosis leptorrhynchoides; assembly: GCF_046630445.1. NCBI lineage: Eukaryota > Viridiplantae > Streptophyta > Magnoliopsida > Asterales > Asteraceae > Rutidosis > Rutidosis leptorrhynchoides. The sequence continues at coordinate 87,474,413 of NC_092337.1, forward strand.
CTAGCACCTAAGTCTGCCAATGCTTCTATTGAACTAAGACTACCCAGAAAACATGGAATTGTGAAACTTCCTGGATCAGATAATTTTTCTGGTATCTTATTCAACAGCACTGCTGAACAATTAGCATTCATAGTAACAGCCGAGAGTTCTTCCATTTTCTTTCTATTTGAGATTAGATCTTTCAAGAATTTAGCATATCTTGGCATTCCTGAAATCACATCAATGAAAGGAAGATTTACATTTATCTGTTTAAACATATTCAAGAATTTGGATTGCTCGGCTTCAAGTTTCTCTTTCTTCATTTTACTCGGGTAAGGAAGTGGTGGTTGGTATGGTTTAACATAAGGTTTATCCTTAACTGTGTTATCTTCATTAACCTTTTCAACTACCGGTTCTTTTTCCTTATCTTGATCAGGTTGTGGTTCTTGTGGAGTAGGAATAGCTTCATCAGAAGTTACAGGTATTTCAGGTGGTTTAAGTGTTGTACCACTTCTTGTGGTAATGGCTTTAGCTGTTTCACTCTGGGGGTTAGCATTTGTATCACTAGGTAGACTTCCCGGTTTTCTTTCACCTATTAACCTTGCTAGGTTACTCACTTCTTGTTCCAGATTTTGAATAGAAGCTTGTTGATTTCTAAATGCTTGAGCATTTTGTTCATTGGTTTGTTTCTGAGATGTGAAAAACTGCGTTTGAGTTTCAACTAGCTTCGTCATCATATCTTCTAAATTCGGCTTTTTATCATCGGTTTGTTGTGGTGGTTTGTTTTGAAAATTCGGTCTTTGCTGGTTGTAAGTATTATTGGATACTTGTTGATTGCTAGGACCTTGTTGGTTGTTGTATGGAATATTTCGGTTATAATTCTGGTTTTGATTGTAAATCGGTCTTGGCGGTTGATAATTATTCTGATAATTATTTCCAGGCCTTTGGTTTATGTATGAAATATTCTCTCTTTGTTCCATTGTTAATTCAATACTGAGACAATCTTTTGTCAAATGTGGTCCTCCACACTGCTCACAACTAATTCGTATTGAGTGAATATCCTTAGTCATCTTTTCCATTCGTCTCTCCACAGCATCTATCTTTGCGGAAATGGAATCTAAGTCATGGCTAGAATCGGCTCTAGCTGCTTTAGATGATCTAACGATATCTTTTTCTTGGTGCCACTCATGTGAGTGGGAAGCAGTGTTATCAATAATTTTGTAAGCATCAGTTTCGGTTTTCTTCATAATAGAACCACCAGCTGCTATATCTATGTCTTTCCTTGTAGTGATGTCGCATCCTTGGTAGAATATTTGTACTATTTGACAGGTGTCTAAACCATGTTGCGGACATCCTCTTAACAACTTTCCATATCTTGTCCACGCCTCATATAGAGTTTCATTTGGCTTCTGTGTGAACGTAACAATTTCTGCTTGAAGTCTTACGGCTTTAGATGCAGGAAAGAATTGTTTAAGAAATTTGTCAACTAAAACGTCCCATGTATCGATCGCCCCTTCAGGTAACGATTCCAACCAATCTTTGGCTTCTCCCTTTAAAGTCCAGGGAAATAACATGAGACATATCTGTTCATCCTCCACTTCTCGGATTTTAAATAGTGTGCAGATCCTAATAAAGGTACGTAGATGTTCATTTGGATCTTCCTTCGGCGCACCACTAAATTGGCATTGATTAGTCACCATGTGTAAAATTTGTCCTTTGATTTCATAATCTGGCGCATTAATGTCTGGATGAGTAATTGCGTGACCTTGACCAGTGCGTTTAGCTCTCATTCGGTCTTCCATACTTAAAGGTTCCAGATTCTCCATAATTGAATTTGTTGAATCGGTATCACTAGATGATTCTGATTTAATGGTTCGTTCCTCAACAATCTCTGTTTGAATGATTGGTGGCTCCGGAGGAAAGTTTAATGGTTCAGGATCTATGAACCGTTCCTGAATATTTTCCGGATTCTCAATTGTGAGGTCGGGTTCAAAAAATGGATTATCGGAAATTTGAACTGAAGTACTTTGTCGACTGGATGACGATTCTAAAGAAAAATCAACGGCGGTTATATTTGCTAAATGTCTTGATCTAGTTACAGGTGGTGAACGTACAAAAGGTGATGAACGTCTTGCTCGGTGCATTAACTGAATATCCTATTAGTTTTTAAAAAGGAAAGAAAAATTATAATAAGTTATCCAATCAATAGACTTTTCTGATTTTGCCCACGTTTCGAATAGCCAAAAGATGCAGCAGAGGGGCAGGATTCGTTTGGTCTCAATATAATTGAGGACTGTTTGGCTCCAATAACCCGGTCCACGTACAAATCCAACTATTACTACGAACCAGAAAATTTTGATGTCTATTAATTTAACTACTTAAAATAAATTTTCGTAATTTTAAGAAATTTAGATAAGAAGTAGAAAAAATTCTAAGTCCTAAAAACTAGAATGGCGAGAAATGAGAGAGAAAAAGAGTTCGTCGCAAAAGGTCGAAAAAGAAAAAAAATGGTTGAAAAATAAAAGGTGACGGAAAAATAAAAGAAACTTATAAAAACTTAAAAATACTTGACTAACCTAACCTTATTACTACAACTAACTTAAAATTATAATCGCAAATTGATATTACTAATTGAAATGATAATTGATACATAATAAAAGGTGTCTAAAAATATTAAAGCTTACAGGAAAAACTAAATCCTAAATGGAAATAACTTAAAAAGAAACTAAAACTTAAAAAGGCGTCGCAAAATTCTAAAGTACCTAAATCTTAGTCTAAAGAAAAAGCACTTAAGGAATTCTACGGCAAAGCCTAAAAATCTAGGAGTAAAAATAACTATAGCAAAAACTAAGTTTAAAATTAATTATGAGCTAAAAATACAAATATTACGCTACAATGATTAAAAAGGGACAAAATTTAAAAATATACAAAAAGTTGTAAAAAGTACAATTTTTATAAAAATATTATTTTTATATTATTTTTTTAATAAAACTACTAATTTTACAATTTAAGTAAACTAATTAATACTAAATAAAACAAATTAAATAAAAAGTAAATCTTAAAATAAAACTAATAATAATAATAATAATAATTAGGATTAAATAATAATAATAATTAATTAATACCCGTAATTAATGCTGAATTAGGGCTTCCTGTTCGTGTGTCAGGTACCCTCCGCGAGTTGCGGTATTTAATGCTTCAAACCCCGCGAGTCGCGGGGTTCCAGAATTCAGCTGACAGGTTTGAATATTCGACGTGTTTTTTCTTTATTTATTTTTTTTATTTTATTTTCTGTTTTTAATTTTTTTCTATAAATAAAAGATAGTTAACAAAACTTATATTTTTATAAACTAAAATAAAAATAAAGAAACTTATAAAACTTAAATATTTAACAAAATCTTAAAAATACTTATATTTTTGTTTTTCTTTTTATATTTTCGAATATTTAAAACGTATTTTTACAAAAACGACTTTTAATAAAAGTAAACAAAAAAAATCTTTTTTTTATATTAGCGTTGCGCTTCCGGCGTTTAAGAGTGTTCCCCGGCAGCGGCGCCAAAAATACTTGATGTCAAAGCAGAGGGGTATAAAATACTATTAATTTTTACAAGGAAACACTATTAAATACGATACAATTTTACACAAGATATTTATTTATTTATAGAATGGATATACTTAAACCTTGCTACAACACTTATAGGCAGTGTACCTAATCGTAAAGTAGTGTAGTTTTTAGTAAGTCCGGTTCGTTCCACAGGGAAATCTTTAAACAAAGCTCAACGCTATATTAGTTTACTTTTATAAAAATACAAATATATATATAAGTAATATTATTATTATAAAGGGGGGTTTTTACTGTTTAATGACCGGTTTGTCGATTTTAAGACTTTAGTCATAGTTAAAACCTAATGTAAAATATAAAATAAATACAAGACTTAAATTAAAGCGTAAAGTAAATAACGATAATGAAATTGCGAATAATAAAAGTGCGATAAAATAAAATTGCGATAATTAAAAAGTACGATAATTAAAAGTGCGATTAAATAACAATAAATAAAAATGCGATAATTAGAAGTGCAATTAAATATAAAATAAAGGAAATTAAATATGAAATAAAAGAATTATGCTTATTTAAACTTCCGTAATCATGATGTTTGACGTGTTGATTTTAGTTTTATGCCCATGGGTTAATTGTCCTTTGTCCTGGATTATTCAATATGTCCGTCTGGTTTTTGTCCATAACAGTCCATCAGTCATAAATATAAAGTGCGAGTGTCCTCGTCAAATTATTATTATACCCGAAGTTAAATATTCCAACTAATTGGGGATTCGAATTGTAACAAGATTTTAATACTTTGTTTAATGAATACACCAGGTTATCGACTGCGTGTAAACCAAGGTTTTACTACTTTGTTAACAATTACACCAATTACCCTTGAATGTAATTTCACCCCTGTTTTAATTATTCTAGTGGCTATTAATCCATTCCCGTGTCCGGTTAAATGAACGATTATTCGTACATATAAATACCCCGCCCATCGTGTCCGATCGAGTGTATATGGTAATTTATAGGGACGCCCAATTATAAATCTTTATATTAACATTAACAAACTTTCATTTAGTTAAACAAATATAAAGCCCATTAATAGCCCATAGTCTAATTTCCACAAGTGTCGTTCTTTTATCCAAACCCCAATTATGGTACAAAGCCCAATTACCCAATTTTAGTAATTAGCCCAACATCATGATTACTTCGTTTTAAATAAGCATAATAATAACTTAGCTACGAGACATTAATGTAAAAAGGTTGAACATAACTTACAATGATTAAAAATAGCGTAGCGTTACACGGACAGAATTTCGACTTACACCCTTACAACATTTGCTAACATACCCTTATTATTAGAATTAAAATTAAAATTAAAATATAAATTATATATATATATATATAAATTTTACGTATGATAAGAGAAGAAAAAGATATGAATTGTGATCAGAATTCGGTTGGCTTTATAGGGAATTTCGATTTTTGGGGCTCCGCGACTCGCGGTGAATTTTGCCTTCAAACTCCGCGAGTCACGGAGGTTACTTTTACAGCTCAGAGGAGTTTGGCTCTTTGTTTACCGACGGTTTATAATATATATATAATTAATATAATTAATTATATATTATATTATATTTATATACATAGTTAACTTGTAATTTTTAGTCCGTTGCGTCGAGCGTTAAGAGTTGACTCTAGTCCCGGTTCCGGATTTTCGAACGTCCTTGCGTACAATTTAATATCTTGTACTTTGCGTTTTGAATCTTGTACTCTTGTAATTTCGAGACGTTTCTTATCAATAATTGGAACCTTTTTGACTGTCTTTTGTACTTTTGAGCTTTTTGGTCGTTTGCGTCTTCAATTCGTCGAATCTGTCTTTTGTCTTCACCTTTTATTATTTAAACGAATATCACTTGTAAATAGAACAATTGCAACTAAAAGCTTGTCTTTCTTGAGGAATAATGCTATGAAATATATGTTCGTTTTTAGCATTATCAGCTACACTATTAGTTATTTTAACCAGTTATATATATCGATTAAGTTTATGCATCTAATTTGTTATTTTATTTATAGCATATAAAAATAACAAAACACAAACGTGTATCGTTCTAAAACAATTTTAAAAGATATCGCTCATACATAATATTTGATTTTTAAAATCATCAATTTTTAAACTCGTTAGAGTTTAACTTTTTAAATTATCAATTTTAATCTTTAAACTCGTTACGTATTTTAAATAATGTTTTCATCAAAAAACAATTTAACATAGTATATAATCAACAATTATAAAAAATGCTTAAATAAAATACAATCACGCATCATACATACATAGTCTAACTCAAAAATCATATTCTTGATCCCATGAGCAGACATGGGATCAAGAGGTAAAACTAAGAACAATCTCACAGCTCTCACTTGATTCAAGAACCAAGTGAAAACTTGTGCTGAACACGATTGTTGTTAACTTGATCCATGCGCCATCTTCTAAGTCAAGCTCCATGTTGCATTTTTATTTTGAATCTAGCTTGTTATATTTATTTAAAATTATAAAATACAACTAATCTAATACTTTTACAATTTAAAATAAATCTAACTACAATACAATACTATGAAATTAAAAATACATACAATTTAACTTTGGCTTTCTGACCTTTCAATAAATAAAATAGTCAACATGGTTTAAAAATTGCCATGACCAACAATCACGACAATCATAACAAAACCAAACACATAGTTCGGGACATTATGGGCTATGTATATAATCATAATTTTAAAATTATATTGTTAAAACTTATATATGGCTTGTTCATTGTTACAATGTATGTGTATAACCATGAAATAAAACAAAAAAAAATTATTCAAGCCATAACAATTAATTCTAAAATTTAAAGTAGTGATATTATTTCAATCATATTTGCGCATCATAAGATTAAGTTTAAATCAATCTAGTTGACGTTAATAACTAAAAAAGTCTCGACCTTCACCAATACACCACAAAGTTAGATGTAAAGAATAATCACATGATAATTAAAACGGTGTAAAAGCAGCTCTGATACCACTGATGGAAAATCGTGTGTACTTTTAAATTTTATTAACGTAGCGGAACGATAAAAATAAACATATTTCTATTTAATATAAACATTCAATTAAATATGCACACGATTAACGGTTCCCACTAAGATCTAATTATACCACTAATAATCATCAAATAAATAAAATCACAAAGTGGTTCAAATATACCTTCGCGAATTAATATCCACATGTATGGCGAAACGAGTGTCTAAAGTAGAACACCTCTACAGGTGATTCACACATCACGTCGAGCAACACCAACTAAATACTGGTCCGTATAACCCGAAAGTAATATCGTATATTACATAAACTCTTTGAGTAAAAACCTTCAATCATAAAGGTATAAGAGAGTTCTGATCGCTTGTATTTTTTTTCTTTCTGTTTGTTCCACGACAACCACCAAAACAATGAGCTTGGTTTGTCAATTGTTTTGTTCTCGCATCCATCAAAAGCAAGAACCAAAATATGTGAAATCCTTTTCTTTTTATTTCTTGGCGTATCAAAATCAAAAGAGTAAAACCCTTTTTTTCTATATATATTTAAATTTTCCGTATCTAAAAAACGAAAACAACCGCAAACACTTTTTTCTTTTGTTTTTGTGCATATTTCCCAAAACTGAACAACCTTGATTTTATGTGTTCATTGTCGGTGGAACAATATCAAACAAGACGGGGCTGAATTTTTATTCTTAAATCAAAATAAGCCCGTATAATATTTGATGGTCCAATAACCCATTGAACGTTATATATTTAATCAACTCACATTTAATTAAATTATTATATTTTTTTGAACTATATGCTATAATTATATATCAACAATATACAAATAACTGGTGTCTAAGTGTTAAAATATGTGACCTCATATGCTTGTATATAAACGGTAGTATAGAATTGTGTTATTACGTGCACACTAAGTCAACAATTCATGTACACATATGTAAATTTTTAATTCATAATATGTTACTACAATTAGAGGAAAATCAAACGGTGGGGTGGGGGGTGGGGTGGGTGTTCTAAGTGCTTATGTGTTTTTTTATTTATTTTCGATGTGGGACTTTATTAGTTACCCATTAACGGATTATCTTTAACAAATTATACCTTTATGATGATGCTAAAAACTTGATACACACATGTTTATTTATTATACATACTTGTCATTTTATGATCATCTATAACTCCTGCAAATAAGGTGGGGATATGTGGGATTTCCATAATATAAATAGGCTTATAAACAATGTATAAGGCATAATGATTTTAAAGAAACTACAAAGGTTTCTTATGTATATAGTAGAAAACAATATTCATGGATCAATCAGGTTCGATCAAATAAAAGAAATTACAAGCAATATTATGATGTTCACAAATTTTTAAATAGACTGCGTTCTGAAAAAAGTAGTCTACTTGAGCAAGAAGGGGCGGACACTCTAGTCTTTCAACCCAACTATACTATTCATAGTTGTGAGGCACTATGTACTTACAACTTCTACGATATATGTATACTTGTTAATGGCACGGTGTGAATTTTAGGTTGCTGATGATCGGAAAGCAAGAAAAGAAGATGACGACGACCGCTACAAGGTAATACATGTTAGGCTTTACAAATAACACACATAAAAGCACGTATTAATTTTAACTGTCATTGTTTGAAGATTTTCACTGGTGCAGGTGAAAAATATGCAACATATGAAAATTCCTTTAGGTGATATAATGTTGGCAACTCGTAACTTTCATGACGATTTTATCATTGGACGAGGTGGGTTTGGTAATGTTTACAAAGCAGATCTTTTGCACTTCGAATTAAAAAAATACTCAACGGAGAACATAATTTATAGACTGTTAACAATGGAACTCTCAACCTACCCTCGAACACGAAGCACGGTTGCTATTAAACGACTAGATCGTAAATATGGCCAAGGAACCAAAGAGTTCATGCAAGAAATCTCAATACTTTCTTCTTTTAGGCATCAAAACCTTGTGACCCTTGTTGGTTTTTGTGATGAACTTCATGAGCGTTGTAACGACCCGACTTTTTCGACTTTTATTTATGCTTATTACTTTCACGAAACTGCGTATATGTGCTTACTGAGTTAGATTATATTCTGGGATCATTTATTATGTTAATTACTTTCGTTAATGCCTTACAACGTGTTTTTAAGTACTTAGTTACTTAACAGGATCCTTGAATGCATATACGACCGTTAGTGTCACTTATTGTTTAAAACAAGCTACGTACTTGGTACACGTTAAACTTTTGTCATAATTAGAATATTATGACTACGTAAACATAATTGTTATTTATTAATGACAATTACTTGGCTTTATGGTTCCTTAATTACGCTTAGTGTTTACTAAGGCTCACTAGTTACCTTAATGGACTTAGCACCTTAATGGACCTCCATGGCCCAACCTACTCAACTTAGTGGACCACTTAATGGGTTAATTAGCCCATGTAATCATAATTAGTCCATATAAGTAATAAGACAAGTATCATGCATGCTTATGTACTAAGACTTGCATTATGTCTCAAACCACCCAACATGACAACATCACCTAGTACCACCACCATGGACCACACCAAGCCACACCACATGAGGCCAAGATGGTCCCCCCATCCCCTCCCTTGACCTTCGGCGACCCTTACCCCATCACCACCACTTTATTTTTTTAAAACTCTCATTTCTCTCATTTTCATTTCATTCAAACACACACACTTCTCTCTACTTTCTCACTCTAGAGTTTTTCTCTCAAACTTTGAAGAACTTGTAAGTTCTTGGTTTCTTTTCTTTCTTTAATTCATATATCATCATCATCATGAACAAAGATTCAAGTTTTGTAACTTGAATCTTCATAACTTTTGTTGATTTAAACTTTGTTTTGAAAAGTTTTCAAGAACATGAAGAATTCAAGCTTTTTAGCTTTGAATCTTCATAATCTTGTTAGATATAAGTTTATTAACTTAAGATCTCTTTATTTAAGTTTAAAGATCAAACCTATGTTTATGATCTTCATGTAAGTTGTAGATCCAACACTTTACTTTATAGATCTTCAAGAAAGTTTGAAATACAAGCTTACTAGCTTGAAGTTTTTACAAAAAGTTAGTTAAGATCAAAATTTTACTAACTTATGATCTTCTTTAGTTTGTTGTACTTTAGATTTGTGACTTGTGTTTCATTAAACAAAAGATACAAGCTTACTAGCTTGAGATCTCATAAGTATTGTTAAGAATCCAAGCTCTTTAGCTTAGGGTTTCATTTTTGTGTTTGATCTAAGTTCCATGACTTAAGATCTTGCTTATTTAGTTTGATTCAAGGTTTAAAGCTTAAAAGAACTTGTACTTGTGTTGAAACTAAGAAATTGATGTAACTTTGGTTCATCACCTTGCTCAAACTCTCACATGAGTTGTGTTTTATTTCTTAGTCTTAAGTTTGTGTGTAGATGGTTAAACCTTGGTTAAAGTGATACTAAAACATCAAGAGTTGTACACTTGAGGCTTATACGCATCAAGGATGAGAACCATGATGAGCATCAAACACCAAGAAACCCACCAGAGCACTTGCTTTTTGTTTTTCAGGGTTTGATCAGGATCCTGGGCTTCTGGAAAAGTTGATTTCTAGATAGTTCGGTTCGAGTATATGACTTTTCGTTTAGGCCTCGCCTAAACCCAATATACGGTTTAGGATTTATAGCCTTCCGAAAGTCACTACGCCTTTGTAACTTTGTGCTGAAATTTCTGACCTACTCGCACTTAAACTGTCGCCACGGTCAAACGAAGACGAGTTAGGTTCTGAAAATTGGTCAGTGGTTAGAGGACTCACATACAGATCCTTGGCTGCTGGTCTCACGTCATTTCAGTTTGTATAGAGGTCGTAGCAGCTGAACGAAGTCAGCCTTTTTTTCGATCTCTATTCTTGATTGAAAACTTACCTTACTTTTTACGTATGATGTTGATGATGATGATACTTAAGACTTAACTTACGTACTTTTAAACCCTTTTGGGACAATTTACTGACTTAGTTGTGACGACCCGGAAATTTCTGACCAAATTTAAACTTAATCTCTATATGATTTCGACATGATAAGCAAAGTCTACTAAATTGAATTTCAAAATCTTTGAACTATGTTATGAAATCATTTGACCTTCGACTGCTCTCGACGATTCACGAACAATTAATTGTAAATAGATATGTGTGTATGTATATATAAATAATAATTCAAAATATAATTTGATGTATTATATGTTGTTGTTATTAAAAATTAATAAAAAAAAAATAGGATATTTCAATAATTATTATATTATACTTATATACTAAACCTCCTCCCATTTTTGGTCGTTTCAGTTTTAACGAATTGTCGTTTTGAGTTTGCGTTCACACTACAAATGGTCCTCCAACTTTCGCACAAATTACACAACAACCCCTCAACTTTACACTTTTTCAGGGGTAAAAAACGTAAATTTATAATTTAATTAAAATAAAAAAACCTTACTCCACCCGAATTTATAACGGGCCCTATCTTCTCGCTCGGTGCGAGTTAAATTTTTCCGAGGCCACCGTTCAACTCGAAAAAATCTCACGAACCCAACGGGACTAAGTATATGCAAAACGGACATCGTTAAAAAAACACTAAATAACGGGCCCTGTATTCACGCTCGGTGCGAGTTAAATTTTTCCGAGACCACCGTTCAACTCGAAATAATTTTACGAACACAACGCGACTAACTATACACGAAACGGACATCGTTAAAAAAAATAAATATTTCGGGCTATATTACATACATATATATACATATACAACACGACTAACTATACGCGAAACGGACATCGTATATCCAAATTGGACCGCGCGTCGAATACAACCGCAGCAACGCGCGGTCGGATTTTTTCTAGTTATTATTTAAAACATATCTATATATATAAATAAAGTATATTAAAAATAAATATTAAATGATTGTAATACTCGTTTGATAACTCGATTGATATTAAGCAAGTTAAATTTAAACTTATGTAATTTTAAAATAAGCGGTGTTACGAAAATGAGTTCTATAAATTTTAGGCTTATTAAAAATATATTTAGAAACTATTTATTAAGTTTTAACACTTTTTATATTTTACCCAGGATCGGGGGTTGACAGTTGATGTAATTTTTATTTAATAAATTAATAATCGAATTTTATACCATAATGACCAAAATAATTAAATATAGTTAATTTAAAAATATGGGATTTTTCTGAACACTTTTATTCGCCACTGAGTAATCAACGGAGCCCTGCCGTGAAAACTGTCGGCACATTAATCCAACATTCAGGCTGCTAACTGTTCTTTTAATTATTGATACATATCATCTTACTATTTAAAAGTTAGTGCATAATACTGTTTTCCTTTTAAAATACCTTGTGATTATAATTATGTTAACCGTTTCTGTCTGGCCAGTTCTATCTATTCTATCTACCACTTACATATATCTATCTAGTTTATATATATACACATACATACGTAAATTATAAGAGTCATCATCACCTCAACCATCTAAACCCATTTCACTTTCACCCATCACCACGCTCGATCATTCAGTTTTGATCACAATCCGACATCAACCACCACCTTATCTAATCGCCACCTCCTTGACCACCTATGAACTCCACCATCTTCTCTCCCTCTCCTTCTTCCTTCTCGTTTTTCTTCTTCTTTATCTATTATCCTATCCGTTTTTCAGGTATCTCCACTCAACCGTTATTACTAGCTGTTATTTGATATTCGCCAAAACAACAATTGCAATCTATTGTTCGATCTACTTAACCGAATAAGTTATCATCACCAACCGTGAACTGTTTGTGTTCCACTATTTTTGTTTCTATCGTGATTACTCAAACACCAAGACCCCAACTCCTCTTCATCTTTATATATACAGATACATACGTGACCCCATTGAACCACCATCTCCTTCCTTTTCCTGATACAAGCGAGCCACAAACACCATCTTAAACCATAATTAACAACCATCTTCAAACCACTTTAACACCATCAAAACTGCTATTGCTGTTTTTCCTCGAATAACAAAACCACGATCTTTAACTCTCGTCAACCTCAAAACTACGGTACCTATCTACTACTGTTAAGCCATAATTTTTTTCTTCTTCCTATCATACGATGCAACGAAATAAAGAAGAAAGATAATGTTCATGGTTTATGTTTGCAACTTGGAAATGAAGCAACTTTTAAACAGCACACTAGCCTTATTTTATCCATGTTGATGTTAATGGAAAGTGATGGCCGAAATTTTTCTGTAATAAATTATAAAACAAACAAACCCCACTTGTTAGTGGATGATTAAAGTAAACCACGTTTTTTACTTATTCTTTTCGTTCGTTATTCCCATCGATAGAAAGCCACAAATATATTATTTGGTTTATAAAAGGGATAGTGGACTACTTGATTATGGGTTGCTGTTTGGGCCGTATGCCTTTTCTTTTGGGATTTACAGTTTAGGATTCTTAAACGGATCATTACCAGATGATGGATAATGATATTGGTTAGGATTAGATGAGGATTAAGTTTATGATAAAATGAATTATGATGATGAACTATTAATGATGATGTATGTGATAGCGTATGATGATGATGAGGTGGATGATGAACGTGTGAGATGATGATGAATGGATGGTGTATAAGCGAAAATGATAATGATAATTATGTTTATTTGATGATGATTGTATGTTGATATTGATGATGGACGATGGGTTAAAGTAATTAAGGGTCGAATTAAAACAGAAAAGTAAGGAACAGAAGAGTGGTTTGGAGGGTGTTTATTGATCCAGAGGTCGTGGGTTCGAGCTCGGTCTATGGCATTCTTTTTAGAAAACTTGTTCTTCAAAGGTTCGTGAATCTAAGGCCAACCCTGCATTGTTCAGTATCGCCGTATGCATATTTTTACTACAAAATATCGTATAGTGAGTTCATTTGCTCCCTTTTACTCTTTATATTTTTGGGACTGAGAATACATGCGCTGATTTTGCAACTGCTTTATTAAATGCTTTTGAAATATATTTTTGAACTGCGAATACATGAAATGCTTTTATAAATGTTTGACGAGATAGACACAAGCAAAACATTCCTCGAATGAATTATTATGCAGACGGAAGTTCTGTAGATTATTATTGAATTAGTTGGACGTTATAATTGCCACTAATTGTTGTGAATATTTCCCCTGATTATTATTGCTTGGTAACATAATAGGACTAATCTACAACTTGCTCATTTACTTGTTCCTGCGGAACTTGCTGCATGCTACTGCTTACTTTTACTGCTATATGAACTTGCTGCATGCTACTACTTACTTTTACTACTATATGAACTTGTTGTATGCTACTGCTTATCCTCACTACTGCATGCTACTATCTGCTTTTGATCGCATGTTACTTCTATTTGATACCGTTATTATTGCCATGCTATGTATTGTTGTAGACGATCTAGGCTGCTGTATTTATTATGCATGATTACGTTCTTGCTACATGCCTGCTATTCGCTGTACCGACTTGGAGAATTTATCGTTCCTAGTTCAGATGTTTTTCTGAACCCTTTTCCCACTCGTCTAATCCTAAGGACTAGTATTGTTATCCACCTGTTACTACTGTTCCACCGTTCCAGAGATCAAAATATTACTTCACGCAATCTAGGAAGAGTACCCCTCGGATTACACGCCCACTAAAGTTGATCCTCAGATATATATATATATATATATATATATATATATATATATATATATATATATATATATATATATATATATATAAAATATATAATATATTTAATCTTTAGAATTAATTAAATATTATATTATATTCTCGTGCATAGTTGATTTGTAATTTTAGCACCGATGAATTGTACGTTGACGCTCGACTTACGTACCGGTTCCGGTTTTTCGAACGTCCTTTCGTACGCTTAGAAAACTTGTACTTTACGTTTCGCGACACGTACCTTTATCAATAATTAGACTTATTTCACCAATAATTATACTAATTGAAATGTAACTTATTCATTTGAGTGTTTTGGTCATTTGCTTCTTTAAATCATTGGCTCATTACTTATTAAAATATATTAAATAATATTATTTTAAAAATTTTAATACAAGAAAATTAAATATTATCAAATTGTTTTATATCTATTTTAATATGTGCTAATAATATATATATCATTATTTAGAAATTTGTATAACATATATATATAATCGATTGTTCGATCTACTTAACCGAATAAGTTATCATCACCAACCGTGAACTGTTTGTGTTCCACTATTTTTGTTTCTATCGTGATTACTCAAACACCAAGACCCCAACTCCTCTTCATCTTTATATATACAGATACATACGTGACCCCATTGAACCACCATCTCCTTCCTTTTCCTGATACAAGCGAGCCACAAACACCATCGTAAACCATCATTAAGAACCATCTTCAAACCACTTTAACACCATCAAAACTGCTATTGCTGTTTTTCCTCGAATAACAAAACCACGATCTTTAACTCTCGTCAACCTCAAATCTACGGTACCTATCTACTACTATTAAGCCATAATTTTTTTTTCTTCTTCCTATCATACGATGCAACGAAATAAAGAAGAAAGATAATGTTCACGGTTTATGTTTGCAACTTGGAAATGAAGCAACTTTTAAACAGCACACTAGCCTTATTTTATCCATGTTGATGTTATTGGAAAGTGATGGCCGACATTTTGCTGTAATAAATTATAAAACAAACAAACCCCACTTGTTAGTGGATGATTAAAGTAAACCACGTTTTTTTTACTTAGTCTTTTCATTCGTTATTCCCATCGATAGAAAGCCACAAATATATTATTTGGTTTATAAAAGGGATAGTGGACTACTTGATTATTGGTTGCTGTTTGGGCCGTATGCCTTTTCTTTTGGGATTTACAGTTTAGGCTTCTTAAACGGATCATTACCAGATGATGGATAATGATATTGGTTAGGATTAGATGAGGATTAAGTTTATGATAAAATGAATTATGATGATGAACTATTAATGATGATGTATGTGATAGCGTATGATGATGATGAGGTGGATGATGAACGTGTTAGATGATGATGAATGGATGGTGTATAAGCGAAAATGATAATGATAATTATGTTTATTTGATGATGATTGTATGTTGATATTGATGACGGACGATGGGTTAAAGTAATTAAGGGTCAAATTAAAACAGAAAAGTAAGGAACAGAAGAGTGGTTTGGAGTGTGTTTATTGATCCAGAGGTCGTGGGTTCGAGCCCGGTCTATGGCATTCTTTTTAGAAAACTTGTTCTTCAAAGGTTCGTGAATCCAAGGCCAACCCTGCATTGTTCAATATCGCCGTATGCATATTTTTACTACAAAATATCGTATAGTGAGTTCATTTGCTCCCTTTTACTCTTTATATTTTTGGGACTGAGAATATATGCGCTGATTTTACAACTGCTTTATTAAATGCTTTTGAAATATATTTTTGAACTGTGAATACATGAAATACTTTTATAAATGTTTGACGAGATAGACACAAGCAAAACATTCCTCGAATGAATTATTATGCAGACGGAAGTTCTGTGGATTATTATTGAATTAGTTGGACGTTATAATTGCCACTAATTGTTGTGAATATTTCCCCTGATTATTATTGCTTGGTAACCTAAGAATTAGAATCGGGTATGGCCCTAATTCACGCGAATCCTAAAGGTAGCTACCGGGTTTAACACCTCCACCCAGAATGTTCACTAGACGGAAGAGCTAGTAGGCGTGGTGTTTAGTACTTCGAGGTTTATATATTATACAGATGAGATATTCTGTTATGGGGATATTATTGATGCGCATTATATGTTAAGGTCGGTTACCAAGCCAAGCAATGAATGAAAAGTGAATGTTATGTATCGAGAGAATGATTTTATACACAGGTTATGTGTATGATATTTTTGTACACGAGATATGTGTACGGTTACTAAGATTTATGAAAATGGTTTCGTACACGAGATAGGTGTACTGTATTTAAATCTTGTGGTCTATCAAAATGATGAATTTTATTGTTTACGATAAATTTATGAACTCACCAACCTTTTGGTTGACACTTTAAAGCATGTTTATTCTCAGGTATGAAAGAAATCTTCCGCTGTGCATTTGCTCATTTTAGAGACATTACTTGGAGTCGATCATCACAACGGGACCAGATGTTGGTGACTTCGTCCAGATGGATTAGGACGGGGTATGAAATGTGGTATCAGAGCGGTGGTCTTAGCGAACCAGGTCTTGCATTAGTGTGTTTAACTGATAGTTGTTTAGATGCATTAGTGAGTCTGGGCTTCGACCGTGCCTGCATGTCAAAAGTTTTGCTTATCATTTCGTGTCGAAAATTACCTGCTTATCATTCTTAGGGAATCATTTGCTTATCATTCTTAGTCTAGACACATCTTACTGCATTGATTGCATGAACAGTGTATAGACAAAATTCATATCTTAGCGTATCTGTTATTGTTACCTTTGCCTGACAGCTTCCGTAGATTCCTTCGTAACTTATGGGATTTTAGTATTATATATGCATATGTAAATTATGTATTGCAGGGTACTAATCTACATCCTATAATCTATTTCTTATCGAAAATCCTTCATCTGATCGTACGAGATGAATCCCTCAACCAGTTCGAGTCCCTCAGATTTAGATAGCTATTCCGATAGTTATTCCGACAGCTATTCCGACATGGATATTCACCTAAGCTCCGAAAGCGATGTCACCAGAATGAATCAATCAATAAGCCATCCCCAATTCATCCGATGAGTTCGTAACCAACTTAATCAATGGAGACGCGAAGAAGGCGATCCCTTCCACCAACCGAATTCACCTCTTGGCGAAGAACCTGAAACACTTACCGGCGAATCAGCCCGAAACACCATTTTCACCCTTATTTCTAGGATATCTCGTCACGATTATATTCTATCTAAAATTCTAACACTTATTCATTCGCTCGTTCCGACCGACAATCATCCCGGAATAATAGAAGAAGTCAACGAACTTCGCGCTCGAGTAATCAATTTGGAGAATATGGTGCAAAATTTACCAGATTCAGCAACATCACCGGCACTAACAGTACCATCAGTAACAGCACCAGTACCATCAACAATTCATGCCTCAACATCTCATTCTGTACCTCGAATATAATCATCGTTCTACGTATCGTTCTACATCATTTATCTTCGTTCTACATGGCGATTATGTAATCTCTAATGTTTTAGAGATTATATATCCTTGTTTTAACGATAAATCAAATGAGTTTAATATCATATTAACTCATTAAATCCATGATTACATCTGGAGAAAATATATATGTATATATGTTTTCATAAAGATTGTAATTAAAAGTTCTTTTGTACAAACTGTTAATGGTGAAAATATTTTAACGGGTAGGTAATACCCGAGGAATATTTAGATTTCACATTAATAAGTTATATTGTACATTCTTCGAATATGATTCAACAGTCAATTACTATCCCACTTACATCCACAAGATATACGAATCCGTTCACCACAAAATAACCAATTTTATTCAATTTCGTATTTGGATTTTGAATTACCAGAATCCAACAAGTGGCATAATGAAGAAAACATTGGACAAAATAAAATTTGTTAGAAACAAACAAATTAACTATGAGAAATTTTTTGTTAAGAATCCACGCTAACTGTTCCTAGCTAACTGATTACATTTTATTTATCGCAATTTATTTATCGCAATTTATATTCTCGTAATTTTATTTATCGTCATTTAATTTCTGTTATTTATTTTACGCACTTTAAATATCGGGACACGTATACAAGGTTTTGACATATCATATCGACGCATCTATATATATTATTTGCAATAACCATAGACACTCTATATGCAGTATTGACCGAGTTAGCTATACAGGGTTGAGGTTGATTCTAAATAATATATATACTTTGAGTTGTGATCGAGTCTGTGACATGTACACGGGTCACGATACGTATTAATTAATTCGAATATTATATATTAAACTATATATGAATTATTGGACTGTTAACTGTGGACTATCGACTGTGGACTGCCAACATTGGACAATTAAAATGAATTAAAATATTGATTATAACATATGAAACTAAACAATTCTTCAAGTTTGCCACTTGATTTCATCTTAAACCTCATTTGTATCTTGACGATTACAATCTACGTTCAAACCTTTCATGATTCTTGAAAACACCTCAATCGAGAGGATGAACCAACTGCACTTCATCTACAGAAGGAAAGATTGATGCATATAGTTATGCACCTGAAAACACTCGTAACTTGAGTAAACGTTTAACACGTATCTGTACTAGTTCCTTTGGCGTTGTTATTACCGAAAATAACTTTGCAATCCCTTTCTAAATTAGCCAATTTTGTCACAGCTCCAGCAAGTCAACTTCGACTTTTCAATCGTACTAGTCTTATTATAAACTTGATGTATACGATTACCTTTTCGTCATCGTTACCGGAGAACCGTTTATATTCCACCACATTAGCAGTAAACTTACCAACAATTTCATTGATCTTTAAGTTTCTCCGAAAAACCATTATAACTGTTCATTAAAACCCTATCATATACTCATCCACATCTTGTAATGAGAATTGCCATATCAATTACCGGGAATTAGCAATCAGTATTTTGAAATCTCGCAGCATGTCTACATCAACAGTTATATGTATACATATACATTTATCTCTTAGAATTATGATCTTCAATTCTGAAGTTCTGAAAAGCACCCAGTCTACGAATCAATACTCTAAATTTTGAAAAAGCTGATGAAGCAGTGAAAACGGAAGACTGCCTTAACAGTCAAAAATTTGATGATAAAGAATGGAGTGTTGGAAACACTCAATGGAAAATTCGTACTGGAAAATGGATTGAGCAAACCATGAAGGAGGCTCTGAACAAATCACAAGGACTAAACTTGTACATAAAGAATCCTGATGATTCTGTTTCTGATGAAATCTTTGGTAAATACCTTACTTCTTAATCTCTCTAAATCATTGTGAATAAATTTCTTCATCACACTTTAATTCTAAAAATTCTAAGAAGTCATCGTATCTTTCGTTATAAATATCCTCGATATTTCTGAAGATATTTTCATAATCATTCTTAGCTGAAATCATTTATCTCTTCGCGATATCAGTGTTACATCAGAAAGGAAACTGTTTTTAGTTTCTAAATTCTGAAAGATTCGAATTTAAAATATGAATGTTTTTGAAGTAGTGTTGGAAATTGATGCATGAGTTAGTATAATATAATGACACTTAATCAACATGATTATATTATAGTAAGTCATGCTGAATTTCTAATGAAACGTGATGATTCACTGACCATAACATTATCATGTGCCATGTTACATGACTCTTACATTCTACTTGATCTCCAAACATATCGGGAACATGTTTTCCTGATAATTCTATATTTTCTCGTGACTTCTGGTAATTTAACAAGTCAGATCATGCTATTATCAGTTCTTTCTTAGAACGATAGCCATGATCATTCAAAATTAGAAGATTTAACCTACGAATCTGAGACGTCTTAATCGCTTTACTTAAAGTCAAGACGAATCTTATTTTCCTCATTTCACTCTTTTGTGATAGCTTCAGTACGTTTCGAGTAATCGAATGGTTTCATTCATATTACTCAAGGATGATAAAACTCTATTTATCAACTCATATTCGTCATGAAAACATACTTATTGTCAACCATGATGATCTCTATCAAATTTCGGGGAATAAATTTCTTTAACGGGTAGGTACTGTGACGACCCGGAAATTTCCGACCAAATTTAAACTTAATCTCCATATGGTTTCGACATGATAAGCAAAGTCTACTAAATTGAATTTCAAAATATTTGAACTATGTTATGAAATCATTTGACCTTCGACTGCTCTCGACGATTCACGAACAATTAATTGTAAATAGATATGTGTGTATGTATATATAAATAATAATTCAAAATATAATTTGATGTATTATATGTTGTTGTTATTAAAAATTAATAAAATAAAAATAGGGTATTTCAATAATTATTATTTAAAACATATATATATATATAAATAAAGTATATTAAAAATAAATATTAAATGATTGTAATACTCGTTTGATAATTCGATTGATATTAAGCAAGTAAAATTTAAACTTATGTAATTTTAAAATAAACGGTGTTACGAAAATGAGTTCTATAAATTCTAGGCTTATTAAAAATGTATTTAGAAACTATTTGTTAAGTTTTAACACTTTTTCTATTTTACCCAGGATCCGGGGGGGGGGGGGGGGGACAATTGATGTACTTTTTATTTAATAAATTAATAATAGAATTTTATACCATAATGACCAAAATAATTAAATATAGTTAATTTAAAAATATGGGATTTTTCTGAACACTTTTATTCGCCACTAAGTAATCAACGGAGCCCGGCCGTGAAAACTGTCAGCACATTAATCCAACATTCAGGCTGCTAACTGTTCTTTTAATTATTGATACATATCATCTTACTATTTAAAAGTTAGTGCATAATACTGTTTTCCTTTTAAAATTCCTTGTGATTATAATTATGTTAACCGTTTCTGTCTGGCCAGTTCTATCTATTCTATCTACCACTTACATATATCTATCTAGTTTAAATATATACACACATACATACGTAAATTATAAGAGTCATCATCACCTCAACCATCTAAACCCATTTCACTTTCACCCATCACCACGCTCGATCATTCAGTTTTGATCACAATCCGACATCAACCACCACCTTATCTAATCGCCACCTCCTTGACCACCTATGAACTCCACCATCTTCTCTCCCTCTTCTCTCCCTCTCCTTCTTCCTTCTCGTTTTTCTTCTTCTTTATCTATTATCCTATCCGTTTTTCAGGTATCTCCACTCAACCGTTATTACTAGCTGTTATTTGATATTCGCCAAAACAACAATTGCAATCTATTGTTCGATCTACTTAACCGAATAAGTTATCATCACCAACCGTGAACTTTTTGTGTTCCACTATTTTTGTTTCTATCGTGATTACGCAAACACCAAGACCCCAACTCCTCTTCATCTTTATATATACAGATACATACGTGACCCCATTGAACCACCATCTCCTTCCTTTTCCTGATACAAGCGAGCCACAAACACCATCTTAAACCATAATTAACAACCATCTTCAAACCACTTTAACACCATCAAAACTGCTATTGCTGTTTTTCCTCGAATAACAAAACCACGATCTTTAAGTCTCGTCAACCTCAAAACTACGGTACCTATCTACTACTGTTAAGCCATAATTTTTTTCTTCTTCCTATCATACGATGCAACGAAATAAAGAAGAAAGATAATGTTCATGGTTTATGTTTGCAACTTGGAAATGAAGCAACTTTTAAACAGCACACTAGCCTTATTTTATCCATGTTGATGTTAATGGAAAGTGATGGCCGAAATTTTTCTGTAATAAATTATAAAACAAACAAACCCCACTTGTTAGTGGATGATTAAAGTAAACCACGTTTTTTACTTATTCTTTTCGTTCGTTATTCCCATCGATAGAAAGCCACAAATATATTATTTGGTTTATAAAAGGGATAGTGGACTACTTGATTATGGGTTGCTGTTTGGGCCGTATGCCTTTTCTTTTGGGATTTACAGTTTAGGATTCTTAAACGGATCATTACCAGATGATGGATAATGATATTGGTTAGGATTAGATGAGGATTAAGTTTATGATAAAATGAATTATGATGATGAACTATTAATGATGATGTATGTGATAGCGTATGATGATGATGAGGTGGATGATGAACGTGTGAGATGATGATGAATGGATGGTGTATAAGCGAAAATGATAATGATAATTATGTTTATTTGATGATGATTGTATGTTGATATTGATGATGGACGATGGGTTAAAGTAATTAAGGGTCGAATTAAAACAGAAAAGTAAGGAACAGAAGAGTGGTTTGGAGGGTGTTTATTGATCCAGAGGTCGTGGGTTCGAGCTCGGTCTATGGCATTCTTTTTAGAAAACTTGTTCTTCAAAGGTTCGTGAATCTAAGGCCAACCCTGCATTGTTCAGTATCGCCGTATGCATATTTTTACTACAAAATATCGTATAGTGAGTTCATTTGCTCCCTTTTACTCTTTATATTTTTGGGACTGAGAATACATGCGCTGATTTTGCAACTGCTTTATTAAATGCTTTTGAAATATATTTTTGAACTGCGAATACATGAAATGCTTTTATAAATGTTTGACGAGATAGACACAAGCAAAACATTCCTCGAATGAATTATTATGCAGACGGAAGTTCTGTAGATTATTATTGAATTAGTTGGACGTTATAATTGCCACTAATTGTTGTGAATATTTCCCCTGATTATTATTGCTTGGTAACATAATAGGACTAATCTACAACTTGCTCATTTACTTGTTCCTGCGGAACTTGCTGCATGCTACTGCTTACTTTTACTGCTATATGAACTTGCTGCATGCTACTACTTACTTTTACTACTATATGAACTTGTTGTATGCTACTGCTTATCCTCACTACTGCATGCTACTATCTGCTTTTGATCGCATGTTACTTCTATTTGATACCGTTATTATTGCCATGCTATGTATTGTTGTAGACGATCTAGGCTGCTGTATTTATTATGCATGATTACGTTCTTGCTACATGCCTGCTATTCGCTGTACCGACTTGGAGAATTTATCGTTCCTAGTTCAGATGTTTTTCTGAACCCTTTTCCCACTCGTCTAATCCTAAGGACTAGTATTGTTATCCACCTGTTACTACTGTTCCACCGTTCCAGAGATCGAAATATTACTTCACGCAATCTAGGAAGAGTACCCCTCGGATTACACGCCCACTAAAGTTGATCCTCAGATATATATATATATATATATATATATATATATATATATATATATATATATATATATAAAATATATAATATATTTAATCTTTAGAATTAATTAAATATTATATTATATTCTCGTGCATAGTTGATTTGTAATTTTAGCACCGATGAATTGTACGTTGACGCTCGACTTACGTACCGGTTCCGGTTTTTCGAACGTCCTTTCGTACGCTTAGAAAACTTGTACTTTACGTTTCGCGACACGTACCTTTATCAATAATTAGACTTATTTCACCAATAATTATACTAATTGAAATGTAACTTATTCATTTGAGTGTTTTGGTCATTTGCTTCTTTAAATCATTGGCTCATTACTTATTAAAATATATTAAATAATATTATTTTAAAAATTTTAATACAAGAAAATTAAATATTATCAAATTGTTTTATATCTATTTTAATATGTGCTAATAATATATATATCATTATTTAGAAATTTGTATAACATATATATATAATCGAAATCTTTATTTAACAATATAACGTTCAGTTTTTCAAAACTAATATATATATATATATATATATATATATATATATATATATATATATATATATATATATATATATATATATATATATATATATATATATATATATATATATTCAAAGTTTATTATATATAATCTAAAATCGTTTAAATAATAGAAAAATATTATATCACCTAACGTTTACGCTCTGGAACTTAATTTGATATAATTCATTTATGCGCCAACGTTTATTTTAAATTCTCAAACATTCTAATTAACATAACTGAATATCAATCGAATCAATAAACAAGTGTTACTATCGTTTTATTTAATTAGTTTGAAATCATATATATATATATATATATATATATATATATATATATATATATATATATAATCTAAAATCGTTTAAATAATAGAAAAATATTATATCACCTAACGTTTACGCTCTAGAACTTAATTTGATATAATTTTTTTATGCGACAACGTTTATTTTAACTTCTCAAATATTCTAATTAACATAACTAAATATCAATCGAATCAATAAACAAGTGTTACTATCGTTTTATTTAATTAGTTTGAAATCATATATATATATATATATATATATATATATATATATATATATATATATATATATATATATATATATATATTCAATATTCATAAACATGTTTTAAATATACGTTGCAAGTTATTTATATATTTAATAATTAATATTCCAATCTATTGTATATATTCAAATTACGTTATTTAAACAAAAACATTTTAATAATCAATTTCTATTGAATCGAAAAACATTTCTGCACGTTTGAAACTAAATCAATTGAATATTATGAAATTTAGTTCTCCACTAACTTTTGTCTAAGTCTCGTTACTTGACACTTTGTTCTCACTATAGATTACTTTACCAATTATTTCGAATACCGTTAAAAAGGGGACGATTTCTCTAATCACAGTGGACCTCACAACAGAGACCCGTAACCACCTCATAATGTATCTAATAATTCAATCATTTGATATTATCTTTTAATTCTGTCGATAAATATATTAAATTTATATTGAAACAATATATTCATGTAAAGTATTATACATCTAATACTCTGTTAATGTTTTCAATTAATATAACTACATTAGCAACGACATGTCATGCCTAAAACGTCGTCCCTGTTGCTTCGTCGCTATAGTTTTTGGGGAAAGACATGTGAATTTTTTGGGGATGACTGTGGGGCCCACTTTGACTTTCCTAGTTGTTAGATGGGAAGAAACTTAGGGACGGCCGAAGGGGACGACATGTCATCCCTAACATGTCTGATATATTTTAAAACAAATTTATTTAATAAAAAATATTTAATTGGAAAATAGCTGGAGACGACATGTCGTCCCCAACAAACCACTACTTGTATTTATGCGGATGTATTTGTTATGTTTGGTTCTTTTAATGCTCGGTGCAACGAGTAATCGAGGTGATGGAGGCAATGAAACCCTTCAGCGTCCTTTTAATCTAGAGTGTAGGAACGCTAGTAAGAAATTAAGATCTTTTAGTGATCATATCGTTTATTATTATATTTTAAATTTAACCATGTAATTTTTTTTGTTTGAATATGCAGCTCAACCCCGTAAGGGTGGTCGTGGCCCAAGTTCAAATGCCAAATTACGAAAAATGGTGGCCGACACGGGTAACAAACCATTACCTATTGAGTTTGATGTTTCTGTTTTGGGGACAGGTCGCCCAATTGGCAATAACAAGTCCAAATGTATTGGTATGCTTGCGGGAGTTGTTAGGGACCCGTCCTGTCCAAAGCATTACGACAGTTAGGAAAAGGTTCCTGACAATGAGAAAGAAAAAATTTGGCTTGATCTCTGTGTAAGTATATTCGGTTTCTTAAATGATAGATTAGTTACTTATTTATACTTAAACTCTATAAAATATATTACTTATTATACTAATAGAATATTGTAACTCCGTATCTTTTTGTTTCAGGGGTTCTTAACATGACCGACTGGTTAGATGGTGGGAACAAGCAAAAAATCGTGAAAGCTGGGGTAAATTCTTTGTGCGCGGATCGATGGAAGGATGCAAAGATTCAAAAGAAAAATTATTTCACGAATAACGGTGGGTACGAACTTCCTAGTAACCTTCGAAACCGACCACCACCGGATGTTGAACATCATCTGTGGAACCCATTCGTGGACTTGATGCTTTCAGAAAGATACCGAGCTTGTTGTGTGGCTAACAATCAAAATAGGGTGAAAATGGAAGACCCCAGTACGCAAGGTAGTAGGTCTATCGCCGACTGTCTGGTAAATTACTTAGATGTGATCCTTTTTATTTATTAATGTCATATTTTAATAGTTGTATATAGATAGATTTAATTTGACCTAATGTGTGTTTGCAGGCCATTAAGGATCCTCCGAGTCTTATCGAGAACTTCAAGAAGATCCACACTTATAAGAAAGGTGGATGGAGTGGGACAAAGCTGAAGAGGAATACATATATATATATATATATATATATATATATATATATATATATATATATATATATATATATATATATATATATATATATATATATATATATATATATATATATATATATAGGGTGAGGATCCATGGAGAACTTGTAGTGACCCGAACTTTTCCATGTTTATATATATTAATTGAGATTGATGTTTACATGATTAAATGTTTCCAACATGTTAAGCAATCAAACTTGTTAAGACTTGATTAATTGAAATAGGTTTCATATAGACAATTGACCACCCAAGTTGACCGGTGATTCACGAACGTTAAAACTTGTAAAAAAACTATATGATGACATATATATGGTTATATATATAGTTAACATGATATTATGATAAGTAAACATATCATTAATTATATTAACAATGAACTACATATGTAAAAACAAGACTACTAACTTAATGATTTTGAAACGAGACATATATGTAACGTTTATCGTTGTAACGACATTTAATGTATATATATCATATTAAGAGATATTCGTACATCATAATATCATGATAATATAATAATTTAAAATCTCTTTTGTTATTATAAACATTGGGTTAACAACATTTAACAAGATCGTTAACCTAAAGGTTTCAAAACAACACTTACATGTAATGACTAACGAAGACTTAACGACTCAGTTAAAATGTATATACATGTAGTGTTTTAATATGTATTTATACACTTTTGAAAGACTTCAATACACTTATCAAAATACTTCTACTTAACAAAAATGCTTACAATTACATTCTCGTTCAGTTTCATCAACAATTCTACTCGTATGCACCCGTATTCGTACTCGTACAATACACAGCTTTTAGATGTATGTACTATTGGTATATACACTCCAATGATCAGCTCTTAGCAGCCCATGTGAGTCACCTAACACATGTGGGAACCATCATTTGGCAACTAGCATGAAATATCTCATAAGATTACAAAAATATGAGTAATCATTCATGACTTATTTACATGAAAACAAAATTACATATCCTTTATATCTAATCCATACACCAACGACCAAAAACACCTACAAACACTTTCATTCTTCAATTTTCTTCATCTAATTGAACTCTCTCAAGTTCTATCTTCAAGTTCTAAGTGTTCTTCATAAATTCCAAAAGTTCTAGTTTCATAAAATCAAGAATACTTTCAAGTTTGCTAGCTCACTTCCAATCTTGTAAGGTGATCATCCAACATCAAGAAATCTTTGTTTCTTACAGTAGGTTATCATTCTAATACAAGGTAATAATCATATTCAAACTTTGGTTCAATTTCTATAACTATAACAATCTTATTTCAAGTGATGATCTTACTTGAACTTGTTTTCGTGTCATGATTTTGCTTCAAGAACTTTGAGCCATCCAAGGATCCATTTTTCTCTTTTCCAGTAGGTTCATCCAAGGAACTTAAGGTAGTAATGATGTTCATAACATCATTCGATTCATACATATAAAGCTATCTTATTCGAAGGTTTAAACTTGTAATCACTAGAACATAGTTTAGTTAATTCTAAACTTGTTCGCAAACAAAAGTTAATCCTTCTAACTTGACTTTTAAAATCAACTAAACACATGTTCTATATCTATATTATATGCTAACTTAATGATTTAAAACCTGGAAACACGAAAAACACCGTAAAACCGGATTTACGCCGTCGTAGTAACACCGCGGGCTGTTTTGGGTTAGTTAATTAAAAACTATGATAAACTTTGATTTAAAAGTTGTTATTCTGAGAAAATGATTTTTATTATGAACATGAAACTATATCCAAAAATTATGGTTAAACTCAAAGTGGAAGTATGTTTTCTAAAATGGTCATCTAGACGTCGTTCTTTCGACTGAAATGACTACCTTTACAAAAACGACTTGTAACTTATTTTTCCGACTAGAAACCTATACTTTTTTTCTTTAGATTCATAAAATAGAGTTCAATATGAAACCATAGCAATTTGATTCACTCAAAACGGATTTAAAATGAAGAAGTTATGGGTAAAACAAGATTGGATAATTTTTCTCATTTTAGCTACGTGAAAATTGGTAACAAATCTATTCCAACCATAACTTAATCAACTTGTATTATATATTATGTAATCTTGAGATACCATAGACACGTATACAATGTTTTGACCTATCATGTCGACACATCTATATATATTTCGGAACAACCATAGACACTCTATATGTGAATGTTGGAGTTAGCTATACAGGGTTGAGGTTGATTCCAAAATATAAATAGTTTGAGTTGTGATCAATACTGAGATACGTATACACTGGGTCGTGGATTGATTCAAGATAATATTTATCGATTTATTTCTGTACATCTAACTGTGGACAACTAGTTGTAGGTTACTAACGAGGACAGCTGACTTAATAAACTTAAAACATCAAAATATATTAAAAGTGTTGTAAATATATTTTGAACATACTTTGATATATATGTATATATTGTTATAGGTTCGTGAATCAACCAGTGGCCAAGTCTTACTTCCCGACGAAGTAAAAATCTGTGAAAGTGAGTTATAGTCCCACTTTTAAAATCTAATATTTTTGGGATGAGAATACATGCAGGTTTTATAAATGATTTACAAAATAGACACAAGTACGTGAAACTACATTCTATGGTTGAATTATCGAAATCGAATATGCCCCTTTTTATTAAGTTTGGTAATCTAAGAATTAGGGAACAGACACCCTAATTGACGCGAATCCTAAAGATAGATCTATTGGGCCTAACAAACCCCATCCAAAGTACCGGATGCTTTAGTACTTCGAAATTTATATCATATCCGAAGGGTGTCCCGGAATGATGGGGATATTCTTATATATGCATCTTGTTATTGTCGGTTACCAGGTGTTCACCATATGAATGATTTTTATCTCTATGTATGGGATGTGTATTGAAATATGAAATCTTGTGGTCTATTGTTACGATTTGATATATATAGGTTAAACCTATAACTCACCAACATTTTTGTTGACGTTTAAAGCATGTTTATTCTCAGGTGAATATTAAGAGCTTCCGCTGTTGCATACTAAAATAAGGACAAGATTTGGAGTCCATGTTTGTATGATATTGTGTAAAAACTGCATTCAAGAAACTGATTTCGATGTAACATATTTGTATTGTAAACCATTATGTAATGGTCGTGTGTAAACATGATATTTTAGATTATCATTATTTGATAATCTACGTAAAGCTTTTTAAACCTTTATTTATGAAATAAAGGTTATGGTTTGTTTTAAAAATGAATGCAGTCTTTGAAAAACGTCTCATATAGAGGTCAAAACCTCGCAACGAAATCAATTAATATGGAACGTTTTTAATCAATAAGAACGGGACATTTCAGTTGGTATCCGAGCGTTGGTCTTAGAGAACCAGAAAATTTGCATTAGTGTGTCTTATCGAGTTTGTTAGGATGCATTAGTGAGTCTGGACTTCGACCGTGTTTTCTTTAAAAATGATTGCTTAACATTTTTGTTGGAAACTATATATTTTTAACATATGAATATTATGTGATATATTAATCTCTTAACGTGTTTGATATTATGTGATAGATGTCTACCTCTAGAACAAGTCCCATTGACTCACCTAATAATAATGAAGAGTCAAATGTAAATTGGAATGATTTGTGGACTGATTCACAAGTTCCCGAAGAGGAACCGGAAGAAGAGTCGGAACCGGAAGAAGAATCGGAACCGGAAGAAGAATCGGAACCGGATGAAGAAATAGAACCGGTGGGGGAAATAATAAAACGGTTAAGTAAAAGAAAATCCTCAACCAACCGACCAAAGTTAATTATGGTCAATGGTGTTTCCGCCAAGGAAGCAAAATATTGGGAGGATTACCAATTCTCCGATGAATCGGATTCCGACGAGAATTCCGATGATGTTATAGAAATTACCCCAACTGAATTTAAAAAGGCAAAAGAAAATAATAAGGGAAAGGGCATAAAAATAGAGAAATCTAATTCCAACCCCGATGAACTTTATATGTATCGTCAACCCCCGAAGTCCTTAAGTTGTAACAATGACCCGGGAACCTCTAAACCACCAGGTTTTTCTAAACCAATGTGGACAACGACGGCTCGTATTAGGGGAACATCATATATCCCTAGAAACTTGGCAAAACGAACCAAAACCGAAGAAGAAGAAACGAGCGAGTCGGAATAAGATAGTTGTATTCGTGTGGTGTAATATATGGAATATAGTGTTCTTATGCTTTATGATATATGTAAAAATTGCTTGTATTAATAAGTATTTTTTTTATGAATCTAACTCTTGTCTATTTTACAGTTTAAAAACACAAAATGGATAGACAACCCAATATTTTAAGAGACCTACCCGGAGACATGATTGATGAAATCTTGTCTAGAGTCGGCCAGAATTCTTCGGCACAACTATTTAAGGCGAGATCAGTTTGTAAGACATTCGAAGAACGTTCCAAGAATGTCTTGGTTTATAAGAGACTTTCGTTTGAAAGATGGGGGATATCACATTGGGAAACCCATAAGTTACGATGTGTTTACTTTGACGCATATATTGCGGGGAACCCAAATGCTATTTTACGCAACGGGTTAAGAAATTATTTTGACTCAATATATCCGAATATTGGACTTCGTGATTTAGAAAAAGCGGCTAACATGCAACATAAAGAAGCATGTTATGCTTACGGATTAGTAATGTTCGCTTCTCACCAAAGTGAGAACAAGAACATCGGGCTACAACTATTAAACAAAACGTTTCCACAAGTGACGGAGTCGGTAATTGGGGTAAGAAATGAGGTTTTTAGATTATTACGGGACTGTTGGACATTACGTAACCCTCGTCCCTTTGATGACGTTACAACACGCTGTCTTATCAACGGCCATAACGGTTATGTTGCACAAGACCAAGGATGGGAAGTAGTCCTAGTAAAACCAGAATGCATGACTTGTTTCTGGACGTATGAATTACGTGTCTTTATTGCCTTTGCTGAACGACTTGTGTACTAGCTAGAATTGTCTTCACAACTATCTTGTATCAAAGTTATTGTGTGCTATATTTCATGCTTTATGTAAAATAAGCGGTATTGTAAGTTTGTAAAATATTGTATAAAAGTTTGAACGCGAAATATTATTATAATCAGTTTTTCATATAGAATTGTAGTAGTTGAATTGTATATTAGCTACTAAGTATGAACTTAACGGGTAGGTACTACCCGAATTTAAACTTATAAAACGCTAATATGAAGAAAAAGCTTTTATAAATGAGTTCATATTATGCTACGAAATACTATTAACTACTCTTAATATTCTGTATGATTAACTTGTTCCATTTAACTATTTTGAAGGAAATGGCACCGACTACTCGACACACCGTGAATATGAATGAAGAGGAATTCCGTACTTTTCTAGCTTCAAACATAGCCGCAGTACAGGCTGCGCTGCATACCAACAATAACCTTGGATCTAGCAGTACAGGAAATCGTGTAGGATGCACCTACAAAGAATTCACTGCCTGCAAACCTTTGGAATTTGATGGAACCGAAGGACCGATCGGATTGAAACGGTGGACCGAGAAGGTTGAATCGGTGTTTGCCATAAGTAAGTGTACTGAAGAGGACAAAGTGAAGTATGCTACGCATACCTTCACAGGTTCTGCGTTAACATGGTGGAATACCTATCTAGAGCAAGTGGGACAAGATGATGCGTACGCACTACCGTGGTCAGCATTCAAGCACTTGATGAACGAGAAGTACCGTCCCAGAACCGAGGTCAATAAGCTCAAGACAGAACTTAGAGGGTTACGAACCCAAGGATTTGATATTACCACGTACGAAAGACGATTCACAGAATTGTGCCTATTGTGTCCGGGAGCATTCGAAGATGAGGAAGAGAAGATCGACGCGTTTGTGAAAGGATTACCGGAAAGAATCCAAGAAGATATAAGTTCACACGAGCCCGCCTCTATACAACAGGCATGTAGAATGGCTCACAAACTAGTGAACCAGATTGAAGAAAGAATTAAAGAACAGACTGCTGAAGAGGCCAATGTGAAGCAAGTCAAAAGAAAGTGGGAGGAAAACGGTGATAAGAATCACCAATACAACAACAACAGCAATTACAACAATAATCGCAACAATTATCCCAACAATCGCAACATCAATCGCAACTACAACAAACGGCCCAACAATAACAACAACAACAACAACAACAGCAACTACAACAATCATCCCAACAACAATAATAACCGCAACAACAACAACAATCAGAAGCAACTATGCCAAAGGTGTGAAAAGAATCACTCGGGGTTCTGCACCAAATTTTGCAACAAGTGTAAAAGAAATGGTCATAGCGCGGCGAAGTGTGAGGTCTACGGACCAGGGGTTAATAGAACGAAAGGAACAAATGGTGTCGGAACGAGTAATGGCGGAGCAAGTAGTGTCGGAGCAAGTTATGCCAATGTAGTTTGTTATAAATGTGGAAAACCAGGCCACATTATTAGAAATTGCCCGAACCAGGAGAACACGAATGGACAAGGCCGTGGAAGAGTTTTCAATATTAATGCGGTAGAGGCACAGGAAGACCCGGAGCTTGTTACGGGTACGTTTCTTATTGACAATAAATCTGCTTACGTTTTATTTGATTCGGGTGCGGATAGAAGCTATATGAGTAGAGATTTTTGTGCTAAATTAAGTTGTCCATTGACGCCTTTGGATAGTAAATTTTTACTCGAATTAGCAAATGGTAAATTAATTTCAGCAGATAATATATGTCGGAATCGAGAAATTAAACTGGTTAGCGAAACATTTAAGATTGATTTGATACCAGTAGAGTTAGGGAGTTTTGATGTGATAATCGGTATGGACTGGTTGAAAGAAGTGAAAGCGGAGATCGTTTGTTACAAAAATGCAATTCGCATTATACGAGAAAAAGGAAAACCCTTAATGGTGTACGGAGAAAAGGGCAACACGAAGCTACATCTTATTAGTAATTTGAAGGCACAAAAACTAATAAGAAAAGGTTGCTATGCTGTTCTAGCACACGTCGAGAAAGTACAAACTGAAGAAAAGAGCATCAATGATGTTCCCATTGCAAAAGAATTTCCCGATGTATTTCCAAAAGAATTACCGGGATTACCCCCACATCGATCCGTTGAATTTCAAATAGATCTTGTACCAGGAGCTGCACCAATAGCTCGTGCTCCTTACAGACTCGCACCCAGCGAGATGAAAGAACTGCAAAGCCAATTACAAGAACTTTTAGAGCGTGGTTTCATTCGACCAAGCACATCACCGTGGGGAGCTCCTGTTTTGTTTGTCAAGAAGAAAGATGGTACATTCAGGTTGTGTATCGACTACCGAGAGTTGAACAAACTTACCATCAAGAACCGCTACCCACTACCGAGAATCGACGACTTATTTGATCAACTACAAGGCTCGTCTGTTTATTCAAAGATTGACTTACGTTCCGGGTATCATCAAATGCGGGTGAAAGAAGATGATATTCCAAAGACTGCTTTCAGAACACGTTACGGTCATTACGAGTTTATGGTCATGCCGTTTGGTTTAACTAATGCACCAGCTGTGTTCATGGACCTTATGAACCGAGTGTGTGGACCATACCTTGACAAGTTTGTCATTGTTTTCATTGATGACATACTTATTTACTCAAAGAATGACCAAGAACACGGTGAACATTTGAGAAAGGTGTTAGAAGTATTGAGGAAGGAAGAATTGTACGCTAAGTTTTCAAAGTGTGCATTTTGGTTGGAAGAAGTTCAATTCCTCGGTCACATAGTGAACAAAGAAGGTATTAAGGTGGATCCGGCAAAGATAGAAACTGTTGAAAAGTGGGAAACCCCGAAAACTCCGAAACACATACGCCAGTTTTTAGGACTAGCTGGTTACTACAGAAGGTTCATCCAAGACTTTTCCAGAATAGCAAAACCCTTGACTGCATTAACGCATAAAGGGAAGAAATTTGAATGGAATGATGAACAAGAGAAAGCGTTTCAGTTATTGAAGAAAAAGCTAACTACGGCACCTATATTGTCATTGCCTGAAGGGAATGATGATTTTGTGATTTATTGTGACGCATCAAAGCAAGGTCTCGGTTGTGTATTAATGCAACGAACGAAGGTGATTGCTTATGCGTCTAGACAATTGAAGATTCACGAACAAAATTATACGACGCATGATTTGGAATTAGGCGCGGTCGTTTTTGCATTAAAGACTTGGAGGCACTACTTATATGGGGTCAAAAGTATTATATATACCGACCACAAAAGTCTTCAACACATATTTAATCAGAAACAACTGAATATGAGGCAGCGTAGGTGGATTGAATTATTGAATGATTACGATTTTGAGATTCGTTACCACCCGGGGAAGGCAAATGTGGTAGCCGATGCCTTGAGCAGGAAGGATAGAGAACCCATTCGAGTAAAATCTATGAATATAATGATTCATAATAACATTACTACTCAAATAAAGGAGGCGCAACAAGGAGTTTTAAAAGAGGGAAATTTAAAGGATGAAATACCCAAAGGATCGGAGAAGCATCTTAATATTCGGGAAGACGGAACCCGGTATAGGGCTGAAAGGATTTGGGTACCAAAATTTGGAGATATGAGAGAAATGGTACTTAGAGAAGCTCATAAAACCAGATACTCAATACATCCTGGAACGGGGAAGATGTACAAGGATCTCAAGAAACATTTTTGGTGGCCGGGTATGAAAGCCGATGTTGCTAAATACGTAGGAGAATGTTTGACGTGTTCTAAGGTCAAAGCTGAGCATCAGAAACCATCAGGTCTACTTCAACAACCCGAAATCCCGGAATGGAAATGGGAAAACATTACCATGGATTTCATCACTAAATTGCCAAGGACTGCAAGTGGTTTTGATACTATTTGGGTAATAGTTGATCGTCTCACCAAATCAGCACACTTCCTACCAATAAGAGAAGATGACAAGATGGAGAAGTTAGCACGACTGTATTTGAAGGAAGTCGTCTCCAGACATGGAATACCAATCTCTATTATCTCTGATAGGGATGGCAGATTTATTTCAAGATTCTGGCAGACATTACAGCAAGCATTAGGAACTCGTCTAGACATGAGTACTGCCTATCATCCACAAACTGATGGGCAGAGTGAAAGGACGATACAAACGCTTGAAGACATGCTACGAGCATGTGTTATTGATTTCGGAAACAGTTGGGATCGACATCTACCGTTAGCAGAATTTTCCTACAACAACAGCTACCATTCAAGCATTGAGATGGTGCCGTTTGAAGCACTTTATGGTAGAAAGTGCAGGTCTCCGATTTGTTGGAGTGAGGTGGGGGATAGACAGATTACGGGTCCGGAGATTATACAAGAAACTACCGAGAAGATCATCCAAATTCAACAACGGTTGAAAACTGCCCAAAGTCGACAAAAGAGCTACGCTGACATTAAAAGAAAAGATATAGAATTTGAAATTGGAGAGATGGTCATGCTTAAAGTTTCACCTTGGAAAGGCGTTGTTCGATTTGGTAAACGAGGGAAATTAAATCCAAGGTATATTGGACCATTCAAGATTATTGATCGTGTCGGACCAGTAGCTTACCGACTTGAGTTACCTCAACAACTCGCGGCTGTACATAACACTTTCCACGTCTCGAATTTGAAGAAATGTTTTGCTAAAGAAGATCTCACTATTCCGTTAGATGAAATCCAAATCAACAAAAAACTCCAATTCATCGAAGAACCCGTCGAAATAATGGATCGTGAGGTTAAAAGACTTAAGCAAAACAAGATACCAATTATTAAGGTTCGATGGAATGCTCGTAGAGGACCCGAGTTCACCTGGGAGCGTGAAGATCAGATGAAGAAGAAATACCCGCATCTATTTCCAGAAGATTCGTCAACACCTTCAACAGCTTAAAATTTCGGGACGAAATTTATTTAACGGGTAGGTACTGTAGTGACCCGAACTTTTCCATGTTTATATATATTAATTGAGATTGATGTTTACATGATTAAATGTTTCCAACATGTTAAGCAATCAAACTTGTTAAGACTTGATTAATTGAAATAGGTTTCATATAGACAATTGACCACCCAAGTTGACCGGTGATTCACGAACGTTAAAACTTGTAAAAAAACTATATGATGACATATATATGGTTATATATATAGTTAACATGATATTATGATAAGTAAACATATCATTAATTATATTAACAATGAACTACATATGTAAAAACAAGACTACTAACTTAATGATTTTGAAACGAGACATATATGTAACGTTTATCGTTGTAACGACATTTAATGTAAATATATCATATTAAGAGATATTCGTACATCATAATATCATGATAATATAATAATTTAAAATCTCTTTTGTTATTATAAACATTGGGTTAACAACATTTAACAAGATCGTTAACCTAAAGGTTTCAAAACAACACTTACATGTAATGACTAACGAAGACTTAACGACTCAGTTAAAATGTATATACATGTAGTGTTTTAATATGTATTTATACACTTTTGAAAGACTTCAATACACTTATCAAAATACTTCTACTTAACAAAAATGCTTACAATTACATTCTCGTTCAGTTTCATCAACAATTCTACTCGTATGCACCCGTATTCGTACTCGTACAATACACAGCTTTTAGATGTATGTACTATTGGTATATACACTCCAATGATCAGCTCTTAGCAGCCCATGTGAGTCACCTAACACATGTGGGAACCATCATTTGGCAACTAGCATGAAATATCTCATAAGATTACAAAAATATGAGTAATCATTCATGACTTATTTACATGAAAACAAAATTACATATCCTTTATATCTAATCCATACACCAACGACCAAAAACACCTACAAACACTTTCATTCTTCAATTTTCTTCATCTAATTGAACTCTCTCAAGTTCTATCTTCAAGTTCTAAGTGTTCTTCATAAATTCCAAAAGTTCTAGTTTCATAAAATCAAGAATACTTTCAAGTTTGCTAGCTCACTTCCAATCTTGTAAGGTGATCATCCAACATCAAGAAATCTTTGTTTCTTACAGTAGGTTATCATTCTAATACAAGGTAATAATCATATTCAAACTTTGGTTCAATTTCTATAACTATAACAATCTTATTTCAAGTGATGATCTTACTTGAACTTGTTTTCGTGTCATGATTTTGCTTCAAGAACTTTGAGCCATCCAAGGATCCATTTTTCTCTTTTCCAGTAGGTTCATCCAAGGAACTTAAGGTAGTAATGATGTTCATAACATCATTCGATTCATACATATAAAGCTATCTTATTCGAAGGTTTAAACTTGTAATCACTAGAACATAGTTTAGTTAATTCTAAACTTGTTCGCAAACAAAAGTTAATCCTTCTAACTTGACTTTTAAAATCAACTAAACACATGTTCTATATCTATATTATATGCTAACTTAATGATTTAAAACCTGGAAACACGAAAAACACCGTAAAACCGGATTTACGCCGTCGTAGTAACACCGCGGGCTGTTTTGGGTTAGTTAATTAAAAACTATGATAAACTTTGATTTAAAAGTTGTTATTCTGAGAAAATGATTTTTATTATGAACATGAAACTATATCCAAAAATTATGGTTAAACTCAAAGTGGAAGTATGTTTTCTAAAATGGTCATCTAGACGTCGTTCTTTCGACTGAAATGACTACCTTTACAAAAACGACTTGTAACTTATTTTTCCGACTAGAAACCTATACTTTTTTTGTTTAGATTCATAAAATAGAGTTCAATATGAAACCATAGCAATTTGATTCACTCAAAACGGATTTAAAATGAAGAAGTTATGGGTAAAACAAGATTGGATAATTTTTCTCATTTTAGCTACGTGAAAATTGGTAACAAATCTATTCCAACCATAACTTAATCAACTTGTATTATATATTATGTAATCTTGAGATACCATAGACACGTATACAATGTTTCGACCTATCATGTCGACACATCTATATATATTTCGGAACAACCATAGACACTCTATATGTGAATGTTGGAGTTAGCTATACAGGGTTGAGGTTGATTCCAAAATATAAATAGTTTGAGTTGTGATCAATACTGAGATACGTATACACTGGGTCGTGGATTGATTCAAGATAATATTTATCGATTTATTTCTGTACATCTAACTGTGGACAACTAGTTGTAGGTTACTAACGAGGACAGCTGACTTAATAAACTTAAAACATCAAAATATATTAAAAGTGTTGTAAATATATTTTGAACATACTTTGATATATATGTATATATTGTTATAGGTTCGTGAATCAACCAGTGGCCAAGTCTTACTTCCCGACGAAGTAAAAATCTGTGAAAGTGAGTTATAGTCCCACTTTTAAAATCTAATATTTTTGGGATGAGAATACATGCAGGTTTTATAAATGATTTACAAAATAGACACAAGTACGTGAAACTACATTCTATGGTTGAATTATCGAAATCGAATATGCCCCTCTTTATTAAGTTTGGTAATCTAAGAATTAGGGAACAGACACCCTAATTGACGCGAATCCTAAAGATAGATCTATTGGGCCTAACAAACCCCATCCAAAGTACCGGATGCTTTAGTACTTCGAAATTTATATCATATCCGAAGGGTGTCCCGGAATGATGGGGATATTCTTATATATGCATCTTGTTATTGTCGGTTACCAGGTGTTCACCATATGAATGATTTTTATCTCTATGTATGGGATGTGTATTGAAATATGAAATCTTGTGGTCTATTGTTACGATTTGATATATATAGGTTAAACCTATAACTCACCAACATTTTTGTTGACGTTTAAAGCATGTTTATTCTCAGGTGAATATTAAGAGCTTCCGCTGTTGCATACTAAAATAAGGACAAGATTTGGAGTCCATGTTTGTATGATATTGTGTAAAAACTGCATTCAAGAAACTGATTTCGATGTAACATATTTGTATTGTAAACCATTATGTAATGGTCGTGTGTAAACATGATATTTTAGATTATCATTATTTGATAATCTACGTAAAGCTTTTTAAACCTTTATTTATGAAATAAAGGTTATGGTTTGTTTTAAAAATGAATGCAGTCTTTGAAAAACGTCTCATATAGAGGTCAAAACCTCGCAACGAAATCAATTAATATGGAACGTTTTTAATCAATAAGAACGGGACATTTCAGAACTAGAGGGTGTAGAGAACCGAGAGAACAAGGCAGCCTGACCTTCATCTGCGTGCAGATTGACTCAATCTACGTGCAGACTGACCTTCATCTGCATGAAGATTGACTCAATCTGCGTGCGGACTGACCTTTATCCGCGTGCAGATTGACTCAATCTGCGTGCAGATTTAGCTTATTTTGTATGCAGATAGATCGAACAGATAGAATCAACATATGACCTTCAATCTGTGTACAGATTGAACTCAATCTGTGTACAGATTAAACTCAATGTGTACAAAGATTGAGTTCATCTACAAAATTCACCTACTCAATTGAATGTGTAGATTCTTAAATAAATTAAATTAATGTTTGAAATTGATGTTACCTTGTTCCAATAGCAAAGACTAGAAGATTTTGTGAAGGAATCAATGTATGAAAACAACTGAATCGTAAAAATCAAAGTTGCAGTTCATCTTCATCATTCGTTTACTGTTCATCAAGAATTGAAGAATTCGCTGATGATTTGGAGTATAATCCTTCAAGGAAGTTGATAATCGCTGCCTTAAGATCTTGTTTCAATCAATTTTAACTTTCAATTTAATTGTTTGTGATGTTTGGTAAAATCACGTACAGGTTCGATGGGTTCTCTCCTATGGAGAGTTCTCTCAGGATTCCTTCACTAATATATATATATATATATATATATATATATATATATATATATATATATATATATATATATATATATATATATATATATATATATATATATATATATATATATATAGTTAGTGAGGATCCCCTGAGAACTCAAATTGGGTGAGAACCCTGAGAACTCCATATACACTATGATTCGAACAAGAAAAAACACACGGGCGAACCAATTTAGCTTTAGTCGAACAAAATCGTCTGATTCTTCATCTTCATCATTTTTCCGCAACTACTGTACGATTCAAACCAAATTTAAAATCTTAATTGGAGTGAATTGATGCTTGAAATCCACTTGAATAAATTGCTAATGCAGAGATTTAGATCTTTTGTAAAGGAACAACATCCAAAACAAGTGAGAATCATTAATGAATCAGTGACGTTTTGTGTTCATATGAACGTAAAAATTGAAGTCTAGATTTAGTTGATTTTAGGACTCGAATCCTTTATAAAACCAAATCAAGAAAGTAACACTTGACAGTGATCAATGGATCCTAAAACATCCAAAAATTCAAGAATCAAAAATTCACAAAAAGATGCAGATGCATTACACATTTACGTTCTATATTTTTTTTATTCGATTAGCCAAAAATTGTTCGATTCTACATTTTTTTGTTCGAATTCCAGAAAATGTAGAACAGTTTTGTTCGAACAAAAAATTAGATGCATATTAAATCACCTTTTTGTAGAATAAAAACATGTAAAACAAAAGCTTGTAGAACATGTTCGAATTGAACATTAATTGCTCGAATTCATCTTTTTTTGTTCGATTAGCCAAAAATTGTTCGATTCTACTTTTTATGTTCGTATTCCAGAAAATGTAGAACAGGGAATTGTTCTAATTTCTTCAAATTTGTTCGAATTTGGTCATTTTTGTTCGAACAAAAAATTAGATGCTTAAATCACCTTTTTTGTAGAACAAAAGCTTGTAGAACATGTTCGAATTGAACATTAATTGTTCGAATTCATCTTTTTTTTTTCAAATTCTGAAATAGATGCATCTTCAAGAAAACCATAGAAATTGTAGAAGAAATTTGAATACCTTTTTTTGGTTCGAACTCAAAGCATATATTTGTTCGACTATTCGAACTCAAAATTAGATGTAAACTCAGTTGTGTCAACATCTGCTACTCTTGCAGGAACTAGGATAGTGTCACAAATTATTGGACACAACAATGAGAGTAGTATAAATCCAATTGGTACAACTATCAATAATTCCATTAGCCACCAAATTCCTTCTGTGCCAATAAAGTCAAAACATGATGATGATGATGATGATGATGATGATATTATCATCGAGCCAAAGATGGCCAAATTAATTCCACTGGACCCAGGAACATTAGTCAAAGGTTATTGGGTTTATGCCAAAAATGGGCCAGACAATTGGGATTATGGATATTAAAGTGGGTCTTTGTTAGTGGAGAGATGAAAAACAATATGTAGCTCAAATTTGAAGTAGTATTTATTGATAGTTTTTAATAACTAATATTGATGAGAAATTGGGGATAAGATGAGTGGTGGGAGAAAAGTGGGGATTGGATGAGTGGTGTCTGCACTTTTCTTTTCTTTTTTTCGAATACCCCCAATTTTACTCGCCCGCCCAATTTTTAGCTCGACTAGGAAGTTCTTAGGGTTCTCATTGCTAAAAAGTTCTCATTTAATGCTTCTACTATATATATATATATATATATATATATATATATATATATATATATATATATATATATATATATATATATATATATATATATATATATATATATATATATATATATATATATATATATACAACAACAACAACAACATAACCCAATACTACATGTGTGGGGTATGGGGGATGTGAGATGTAGACAATCCTTCCCTATCTTTGAATAAAGAGAAGTCATTTCTCAACCCAGAGTAATACACTCCAAAAAGTAAAGAAAGTCCTCCTTCTCTTTCTTCGCTGGATAGAGAGATTGCTTCCGAATTGACCTCCGGCCAATAAGTAGGAAATTTTTTTATAAAAATTTAAAATAAAATATAAAAATAAAACATTAGACACCATGAAAATGGTAGGATCAAATTTCCATGGGTTTTAAATCCTGCACATTCAATTTAGGCTCTAAGCGGCAGTCAAGTCGTCAATAAATCACGCTTGCTGACTCAATTAGTAGAGCCATATATATGTATATATATGTGTATATATATATATACACATATATATATGTATATATATACATAATATATATATATATATATATATATATATATATATATATATATATATATATATATATATATATATATATATATATATATAGATATATATATATATATATATATATATATATATATATATATGTATATATATATATATACATATACATATATATATATATATACATACATATATATATATATATACGTACATATATATATATATATATACGTATATATATATGTATATATACATACATATATATATATACGTATATATATGTATATATATATACATATATATATACGTATATATATATGTATATATATACATATATATATATATATACGTATATATATGTATATATATATATATATATAAATTGATATGTACACACGCACACACACACACACACACACACATACACACATATATATATATATATATATATATATATATATATATATATATATATATATATATATATATATATATATATATATATATATATATACGCACCTCGCCCCACCCCCCGAGCTCACCCTAATTAGCCACGTACAACGTATGAACATTAGAAGGTTGTTCAGTTTCCGCAAGTTGACCCGTATCCCGTACGTTTTCATGACCGTCACTTATCTCTTTCATTCTTCACCACTACCCGACGATCTAACGACACTTCTGGACTTAGGTCCCTAACACTCTTAGGCATTGGAGAAGTCAGGAAGGCATCTCCTTTCACAAGGTCATAATGTCTTTTACTGATGCTCAGCCATACCCAAAGACTTGGGAGTCACCTCAAAACATATCGTATTAATACTTGCTACACGTACAATTCGACGCGAGACCCGAATTGAATTTCTAGAAAGGAACCTAACGATGTTACCCGAACCCGAACATTTTGAAGAAATTTCGGGACATTTAGGCATTGATGCATGACCTACGGAGCCTACACACCCGCACCGAAAGGCTGTTAAATTAATTATGTAGATTTTGTTTTGAGATAGCATAGATAAAGCACCGTTAGATGAAATTGAGTAGAACTTGAAGTGATCACGTTACATTGACCATATGGAGTGATATTAGAATGAACGTACGATTTAGTACAATATAATGATGCCAGGCCAGCTTGATTATATTGAAGTAAATCATACGGAAGTCCCAATGCTACTATATAAGGAATATGAAGTGATTCAAAGAAAATTTTGGTAGGAACCACTTGAGTATACGCATTATGGTCTGTTAGAGGTAGGGAAAGAATATACCACTTAGCCCAGGTACTGTACAAGAAGGGCCTTGATTGCAGAATTGATAACCCAAAAATTTGTTATAGATATAGACACCCTGGATACTTAAGGAAAAAGTCCTCAAATAGGAAAAACTTTGGACTTACTTGCGTTAAAGCAATCGTTATTTCAGCTATGGAGACTCGCATGAATCCTGATTTTAGTTAGGGTACATTTCGTCACAACGTTTTATTGTCTCGAG
Source organism: Rutidosis leptorrhynchoides (assembly GCF_046630445.1). Taxonomy (NCBI): domain Eukaryota; kingdom Viridiplantae; phylum Streptophyta; class Magnoliopsida; order Asterales; family Asteraceae; genus Rutidosis; species Rutidosis leptorrhynchoides. The sequence continues at coordinate 87,518,524 of NC_092337.1, forward strand.
GTTGTTTAATACTAGAGCGATAGAAACCTTATATCTAAGAACCTTAGTGTTGTGACTGATAAGCCATTAACAACCATGAGAGTTAAGTATTCTATAGGACAAGCTAATGGTAAGCTGGCAGAGATAGAGGAGTAATTTAAGGTAGTACCTTAAAATTTACAGGTGGGTTATTTGGAGATGACCTCATGTCAACAAAACTTGGAAGTTTTAAAGTAGTAGTGGAAAGGATTATTTACCTACGCACAAGCAGATGTTATTTGAGAAGATTGATAGAATTTTTCACGGTAGTATAATAAGATTTGGTTGGAATGAACCTTAAGATTAACCTAACACCCATCAATTTGGGAAACTTGATGCATTAGTTGGAATGGACTTTAGGATTAACCTAATACTCATCAAGTTAGAAAGCTTTGATGAAATAGTCGGAACGGACTGGCTTTCAAGGATGAAAGCGAAAGTTATTTATAGTAAGAAGATTGTTCGTATACCTCGCAAAAATGGTGAGCCAAAAGCCATCCGGGTTACTTCAATAACCCGAAATCCCACAATAGAAATGGGAAGAAATAACAATGGAGTTCATCACGAAGCTACCAAAAACGGTAGGTGGTTAGGACACTATCTGAGTTATTGTTGACCATTTCACCAAATCTGCTCACTTCCTAGCCATAAAAGAAACCGATACAATGGATAAACTTGCACAACGATACATAAAGGAAATTGCATCCCGTCACTTCAGCAATTCAAATTCTACCCAAGAATCTTATTTGATACTCATTCTTACGCGACTCTAAATCCTAACTTATTCTGAGAGATTTCTTATTTGACGATAATCACATCATCATCCATCTTACTTCGATATTAGTCATACCGTTTCGAAATTTTCCAAAATCAATGGGTGGTTAAATCTCATCCTCATACTCCCCCATTCATATCTCACTTATAAGCAACAACTTCACACTTAAGCATTTTTGGTCGAAGGACTTATGCCCTACTAATAGTCATCAACCACATTTAAATTCAATAGTTTTTATTACCTGAAATATCACCCGAAATTTTCAAAAATCTTTTACTCGATCCTCATCAATCTTTTTCCAACTTGTAATCTCCGAAATATGAAAATTTTGTTTGCCAAAATTTTATTCACACTATTTTACTGTGCAATCCTCTCAAAGTTTATAGAAATAAATTTATTTTATGGCCATTCGTACAAATTTTAGAAACCGTATATGTTATATATAATAAAGTAAATAATTACTTATTTTTGACTAGTACATGTGAAATTTTACTTTCACTTTTACAAATCAATTCTTTTAATCAAAAGATATTTTACTTAGAGTAGTCTATATTTACTAAGAATGTCGTTTATTTTCTTACATTGTCACCTTAAACGATTTCTATAAGATTTTCGTTGTCGTTATATAAAATTTTTCGTGTTTTTCGTATCCAAGTCATCATGAGGATTTTACAACCGTCGAAATTGAGAAATTCATGTGTGTGTGTGTGTGTGTGATGAAGGCACTTACTACCACGTCATGCAGAGCCTTCGGACATCTATCAACACTTAAACCATTCAAAACTATTGCGTTACCCCAAGGATATTATTTGCCACACCGGTTGGAATGATGCTCTTTCTTACATAACTCTAAGTCCTGACTTATTCCAGGGGAATTCTCATTTAGTGATATTAACACCATCAGTATTCTGACTTTAATATTAGTCATAACCTGTTTGACATTTTGCAAAGTCAAGAAGCGATTAACTTCTCGTCCTCATGCTCTATCCTCCATACCTCACTTTTAGCAACGGCTTCGCACGTGAACATTTTTTTTGGCCCAAAGACTTATGTTCTGATAATTATCAAAACTACATTTAATCCATTAGTTTTCATTATCTAGTAACATGTCACCCAATGATTCAAATATTTTTCACACGATCTTTTTCAACTCGTAACCTCTGAAATACGAAAAACTATGTTTATCAAAATTTTTACACATTGTTTATTTGTGCGGTCCTCAGGAGATTTATGGACAAATGAAGCTAATAAATTTTTTTCGTCACTTATGCGATTTATAAAATCATATATGTATGTATATAATTAAGTTAATAAATTTACCTTTACTCATTTTGGTTAGTACATACTAAGTTATACCTTCAAATTATTTAAAAATCGCTCCTTTATTGAGTTGTTTAACTTAAGTCACATAGTTTTGTGCAAAATGGTACACGTTGTACATACTTCTAAATTTACTAGGAACTTCGTTCCGTTTATGTTGTTACATCAAACATTTAAAGGTTTTTCAAAACTTCCTTGGATGATTTTATTAAAGGTTTTCGTATTAGTCTACACCATGTATGGATCACACTTCTTCTCGTCCTCCGTTTAGGGATGAAGCTTACCATCAAGATCTTTGTTAAAAACTCTTGAGCCACCTTGGGCGGCAGCCTTAAAAAAATTTGTTAGGAAGTCCTTGCGCTCATAAAATGTTCCTTTTAAGGTTAGACATGGCAAAAAAGCAGACTGATAAATCAGTTTTGAGGTACACTCAGTGGTCGCCCCATTGTAGGAAAGGCACTAGGTGGGTTTCTACTCTCAATATTTCACGACTAATCGCAACACCCTCGTAAACATCATCTCTATGAATCAGTATATTGAGGTACAAGAAATCGTTTTTGAGATCCTTTTCACTTGGAATAAACCATTCTTTATGACCAAGGGTTCACAAATCTTCTCATCCGCGCATCTCCTTAAGTATAAGGATAAATTCAGAACAACCTGCTCGATGCGTTCACTCTCGTTCAAAGATCACACCTTACGTGCGATTTTCTTTCAGAAATGTAATGTAAAATACTTTAGGAATCTATGAATCTTGTTATCCGCTTGGAAGGGACTGGTTAAAACATCTATAACCCAGATGTGGTTACTCCACATATTCCTTCCTTCGTTGGTTGCAACTATATGTTTTTCTAGTTAATGTTAACCATAACTTCAACATGTAACTGAAAGGATAAAGTTACATTATGGAACTGTGCTTTCATTCCATCCAAAGATAAGTTCACATGCAGTATGTTGTGATCGCCATATTTTCCATTATATCTGTCAGCTTTGTATTGCAACATAAGCGCTCAATGTTTTAGATGAGTTTGGTAACATTCATAATGCATTTTATGCATCCAGCTTACTGAAGATGCCTGTAAGGCTAAAAACATCATCTTTCCTTTTGTAGATATATATATTCAGATGACGTATTCATGTTAACAAGAAACGAAATCAATTTGTTGATCTTAAGGTCAAGCGACTTAATTAATGGCATATACCTATTCTTACTTTTATACGTCCAAGTACCTTTCAAGGTAAATAGTCACTTCTGAGCCCACGAGTTTCTCAGAACTTTGATACGCTCTTTCCTCCTCAAATTCGGTACCGTTGTTGATCACTCCTTAAAATTTCGGGATGAAATTTTCTTTAACAGGTGGGTAATGTAACGACCCAACTTTTTCGACTTTTATTTATACTTATTACTTTCATGAAACTGCGTATTTGTACGTACTGAGTTAGATTATATTCTGAGATAATTTATTATGTTAATTACTTTCGTTAATGCCTTACAACATGTTTTTAAGTACTTAGTTACTTAACAGGATCCTTGAATGCATATACGACCGTTAGTGTCACTTATTGTTTAAAACAAGCTACATACTTGGTACACGTTAAACTTTTGTCATAATTGGAATATTATGACTACGTAAACATAATTGTTATTTATTAATGACAATTACTTGGCTTTATGATTCCTTAATTAGGCTTAGTGTTTACTAAGGCTCACTAGTTACCTTAATGGACTTAGCACCTTAATGGACCTCCATGGCCCAACCTACTCAACTTAGTGGACCACTTAATGGGTTAATTAGCCCATGTAATCATAATTAGTCCATATAAGTAATGAGACAAGTATCATGCATGCTTATGTACTAAGGCTTGCATTATGTCTCAAACCACCCAACATGTCAACATCACCTAGTACCAACACCATGGACCACACCAAGCCACACCACATAAGGCCAAGATGGTCCCCCCATCCCCTCCCTTGACCGCCGGCCACCCTCACCCCATCACCACCACTTTATTTTTTTTAAAACTCTCATTTCTCTCATTTTCATTTCATTCAAACACACACACTTCTCTCTACTTTCTCACTCTAGAGTTTTTCTCTCAAACTTTGAAGATGTAACACCCCGTTTTTCAGTTACACGTTATTTCGAACGTCATTCGAAATACGAGGCATGTAAGCGTATATTTGGATCCCAAATAAAGTTGGATTTGAGGTTCTAAAACCTTACCATTAGATAGTAAATCTCATTACGTTTCCAACGATATTTGATTCATCAAAAACGGAGCTACGGTTTGAAAGTTACGACCAAAACAAGTTCCAGTTTCTGTCTCAGTTCATTGGGATGCCGTCCAGCCATTTTGGACGCCGTCCAAATGGCCTGACGGGCCAGCTGTGATATTTTGAAGTTTTTAAAAGAGGGTATTTGGGTCTTTTCACTTGGGGTCGTTTGAGCCATCAAAACTGATCCAAATTCATTCTTATCCCCATTTCCACCTTCCCAAACACTCTCATCCATTCCTAGAGAGAGAGGAACCATTTTAGAGAGAGAGCCTGGTTTAGGGAAGAAGAAGGGTGAATTGGGTCGAGTCGCGAGTGTTAAATGTTGTTCACCTCATTCACGGCTACGTTATGGTAGTGTTGGTAAGTTCTAAATCCGAATTTCATTGTTAAGATTATTGTTTGAGTTAGAGTTTGTGCTAGTTAGAGTTATAACCCACTTATTGTGAAATTTGGGGGTTTTTGGGTAAGATTCATGTAAGTAAACCCGAATTGGTGACTTAGGGTTTTGATTGATGAAATTGTGAGTTTGGGTCTTGCATGTGTTGGTTAAATCTTAGAACACTTGTGTACTAGTAATTTGGTGGTTTAGTGCAATTTGGGTCAAGTTGCACTTGTGGATTGGTTTTGTATGATCAACTGCAATAAGGGTTAGTTTGTACTTGTTTGAATGATTCATAATTACCGTCCGTAGTGGTAATTGGTAAAGTCCATTTTAGGTGTCTAAATGGGCGGTTTGTGATGGTAAGTATAAACCCTTGGTTAAGGGTGTTGGCTGTAGTGACCCGAACTTTTCCATGTTTATATATATTAATTGAGATTGATATTTACATGATTAAATGTTTCCAACATGTTAAGCAATCAAACTTATTAAGACTTGATTAATTGAAATATGTTTCATATAGACAATTGACCACCCAAGTTGACCGGCGATTCACGAACGTTAAAACTTGTAAAAAAAATGACATGACGATATATATATGGATATACATATGGTTAACATGAGATTATGATAAGTAAGTATCTCCATAAGTATATTAACAATGAGTTATATACATATAAACAAGACTACTAACTTAAGGATTTCGAAACGAGACATATATGTAACGATTATCGTTGTAACGACATTTAAATGTATATATATCATATTAAGATATATTAATATATCATAATATCATGATAATATAATAATTTAACATCTCATTAGATATAATAAACAATGGGTTAACAACATTAATTGAGATCGTTAACTTAAAGGTTTCAAAACAACACTTACATGTAACGACTAACGATGACTTAACGACTCAGTTAAAATGTATATACATGTAGTGTATTTAGATGTATTAAAATACTTTTGGAAGACTTCAAGACATATATCAAAACACTCATACTTAACGAAAATGGTTACAGTTACTTTTCCATTCTTTTCTTTCATCAAGAATTCTAGTCGTATTCTTACCCGTATTATACACAGCTTCAAAACGTACTTACTATGAGTATATACCAATAGGAACTAGCATGTGATTCCACTCTTGATTATGTCATGTATGACTAATCAATTTTAACTTCTACCATGAGCTAGTCAACTAACTAGAACTCCTTTTAACCCCACTCACCACTCACCAATTACCACTCATCATTCACTCCATTTCACTTCCAATTCTCTTTCTAATTCTCTCTCAACACACACACACACTATTATGAACGTATTTTTCCAGTAGTTAATCATCATCTTCATCAAAAATCACTTCAAGAATCAAGCTATAATCATCATAGGAAGAACACTTCAAGAACACTTCAAAAATCCCTTCAAGTTTACTAATTTACTTCCAAGCTTTCTAATCCATTCCAAGTAATCATCTAAGATCAAGAAACCTTTGTTATATATAGTAGGTTATCTTTCTTATTCAAGGTAATATTCATATTCAAACTTTGATTCAATTTCTATAACTATAAACTATCTTAATTCTAGTAAAAATCTTACTTGAACTTGTTTTTGTGTCATGATCCTACTTCAAGAACTTTCAAGCCATCCAAGATCCTTTGAAGCTAGATCATTTCTTGTCACTTCCAGTAGGTTTACCTACTAAACTTGAGGTAGTAATGATGTTCATAACATCATTCGATTCATATATATAAAACTATCTTATTCGAAGGTTTAAACTCATAATCACTAGAACATAGTTTAGTTAATTCTAAACTTGTTCGCAAACAAAAGTTAATACTTCTAACTTGACTTTTAAAATTAACTACACACATGTTCTATATCTATATGATATGCTAACTTAATGATTTAAAACCTGGAAACACGAAAAACACCGTAAAACCGGATTTACGCCGTCGTAGTAACACCGCGGGCTGTTTTGGGTTAGTTAATTAAAAACTATGATAAACTTTGATTTAAAAGTTGTTATTCTGAGAAAATGATTTTTATTATGAACATGAAACTATATCCAAAAATTATGGTTAAACTCAAAGTGGAAGTATGTTTTCTAAAATGGTCATCTAGACGTCGTTCTTTCGACTGAAATGACTACCTTTACAAAAACGACTTGTAACTTATTTTTCCGACTATAAACCTATACTTTTCTGTTTAGATTCATAAAATAGAGTTCAATATGAAACCATAGCAATTTGATTCACTCAAAACGGATTTAAAATGAAGAAGTTATGGGTAAAACAAGATTGGATAATTTTTCTCATTTTAGCTACGTGAAAATTGGTAACAAATCTATTCCAACCATAACTTAATCAACTTGTATTGTATATTATGTAATCTTGAGATACCATAGACACGTATACAATGTTTCGACCTATCTTGTCGACACATCTATATATATTTCGGAACAACCATAGACACTCTATATGTGAATGTTGGAGTTAGCTATACAGGGTTGAGGTTGATTCCAAAATATATATAGTTTGAGTTGTGACCAATACTGAGATACGTATACACTGGGTCGTGGATTGATTCAAGATAATATTTTTCGATTTATTTCTGTACATCTAACTGTGGACAACTAGTTGTAGGTTACTAACGAGGACAGCTGACTTAATAAACTTAAAACATCAAAATATATTAAAAGTGTTGTAAATATATTTTAAACATACTTTGATATATATGTGTATATTGTTATAGGTTCGTGAATCAACCAGTGGCCAAGTCTTACTTCCCGACGAAGTAAAAATCTGTGAAAGTGAGTTATAGTCCCACTTTTAAAATCTAATATTTTTGGGATGAGAATACATGCAGGTTTTATAAATGATTTACAAAATAGACACAAGTACGTGAAACTACATTCTATGGTTGAATTATCGAAATCGAATATGCCCCTTTTTATTAAGTCTGGTAATCTAAGAATTAGGGAACAGACACCCTAATTGACGCGAATCCTAAAGATAGATATATTGGGCCTAACAAACCCCATCCAAAGTACCGGATGCTTTAGTACTTCGAAATTTATATCATATCCGAAGGGTGTCCCGGAATGATGGGGATATTCTTATATATATGCATCTTGTTAATGTCGGTTACCAGGTGTTCACCATATGAATGATTTTTATCTCTATGTATGGGATGTGTATTGAAATATAAAATCTTGTGGTCTATTGTTACGATTTGATATATATAGGTTAAACCTATAACTCACCAACATTTTTGTTGACGTTTAAAGCATGTTTATTCTCAGGTGAATACTAAGAGCTTCCGCTGTTGCATACTAAAATAGGGACAAGATTTGGAGTCCATGTTTGTATGATATTGTGTAAAAACTGCATTCAAGAAACTGATTTCGATGTAACATATTTGTATTGTAAACCATTATGTAATGGTCGTGTGTAAACAGGATATTTTAGATTATCATTATTTGATAATCTACGTAAAGCTTTTTAAACCTTTATTTATGAAATAAAGGTTATGGTTTGTTTTAAAAATGAATGCAGTCTTTGAAAAACGTCTCATATAGAGGTCAAAACCTCGCAACGAAATCAATTAATATGGAACGTTTTTAATCAATAAGAACGGGACATTTCAGTTGGTATCCGAGCGTTGGTCTTAGAGAACCAGAATTTTGCATTAGTGTGTCTTATCGAGTTTGTTAGGATGCATTAGTGAGTCTGGACTTCGACCGTGTTTACTTGAAAAATGATTGCTTAACAAATTTTGTTGGAAACTATATATTTTTAACATGTGAATATTATGTGATATATTAATCTCTTAACGCGTTTGATATTATGTGATAGATGTCTACCTCTAGAACAAGTCCCATTGACTCACCTAATAATAATGAAGAGTCAAATGTAAATTGGAATGATTCGTGGACTGATTCACAAGTTCCCGAAGAGGAACCGGAAGAAGAGTCGGAACCGGAAGAAGAATCGGAACCAGAAGAAGAATCGGAACCGGAAGAAGAAATAGAACCGGTGGGGGAAATAATAAAACGGTTAAGTAAAAGAGAATCCTCAACCAACCGACCAAGGTTAATTATGGTCAATGGTGTTTCCGCCAAGGAAGCAAAATATTGGGAGGATTACCAATTCTCCGATGAATCGGATTCCGACGAGAATTCCGTTGATGTTATAGAAATTACCCCAACTGAATTTAAAAAGGCAAAAGAAAATAATAAGGGAAAGGGCATAAAAATAGAGAAATCTAATTCCAACCCCGATGAACTTTATATGTATCGTCAACCCCCGAAGTCCTTAAGTTGTAACAATGACCCGGGAACCTCTAAACCACCAGGTTTTTCTAAACCAATGTGGACAACGACGGCTCGTATTAGGGGAACATTATATATCCCTAGAAACTTGGCAAAACGAACCAAAACCGAACAAGAAGAAACGAGCGAGTCGGAATAAGATAGTCGTATTTGTGTGGTGTAATATATGTAATATAGTGTGCTTATGTTTTATGATATATGTAAAAATTGCTTGTATTAATAAGTATTTTTTTTATGAATCTAACTCTTGTCTATTTTACAGTATAAAAACACAAAATGGATAGACAACCTAATATTTTAAGAGACCTACCCGGAGACATGATTGATGAAATCTTGTCTAGAGTCGGTCAGAATTCCTCGGCACAACTATTTAAGGCGAGATCAGTTTGTAAGACATTCGAAGAACGTTCCAAGAATGCCTTGGTTTATAAAAGGCTTTCGTTCGAAAGATGGGGGATATCACATTGGGAAATCCATAAGTTACGATGTGTTTACTTTGATGCATATATTGCGGGGAACCCAAATGCTATTTTACGCAACGGGTTAAGAAATTATTTTGACTCAGTATATCCGAATATAGGACTTCGTGATTTAGAAAAAGCGGCTAACATGCAACATAAAGAAGCATGTTATGCTTACGGGTTAGTAATGTTCGCTTCTCACCAAAGTGAGAACAAGAACATCAGGCTACAACTATTAAACAAAACGTTCCCACAAGTGACGGAGTCGGTAATTGGGGTAAGAAATGAGGTTTTTTGGTTATTACGAGACTGTTGGTCATTACGTAACCCTCGTCCCTTTGACGACGTTACAATACGCTGTCTTATCAACGGCCATAACGGTTATGTTCCACAAGACCAAGGATGGGAAGTAGTCCTAGTAAAACCAGAATGCATGACTTGTTTCTGGACGTATGAATTACGTGTCTTTATTGCCTTTGCTGAACGACTTGTGTACTAGCTAGAATTATCTTCACAACTATCTTGTATCAAAGTTATTGTGTGCTATATTTCATGCTTTATGTAAAATAAGCGGTATTGTAAGTTTGTAAAATATTGTATAAAAGTTTGAACGCGAAATATTATTACAATCAGTTTTTCATATAGAATTGTAGTAGTTGAATTGTATATTAGCTACTAAGTATGAACTTAACGGGTAGGTACTACCCGAATTTAAACTTATAAAACGCTAATATGAAGAAAAAGCTTTTATAAATGAGTTCATATTATGCTACGAAATACTATTAACGACTCTTAATATTCTGTATGATTAACTTGTTCCATTTGACTATTTTGAAGGAAATGGCACCGACTACTCGACACACCGTGAATATGAATGAAGAGGAATTCCGTACTTTTCTAGCTTCAAACATAGCCGCAGTACAGGCTGTGCTACATACCAACAATAACCTTGGATCTGGCAGTACAGGAAATCGTGTAGGATGCACCTACAAAGAATTCACTGCCTGCAAACCTTTGGAATTTGATGGAACCGAAGGACCGATCGGATTGAAACGGTGGACCGAGAAGGTCGAATCGGTGTTTGCCATAAGTAAGTGTACTGAAGAGGACAAAGTGAAGTACGCTACGCATACCTTCACAGGTTCTGCGTTAACATGGTGGAATACCTATCTAGAGCAAGTAGGACAAGATGATGCGTACGCACTACCGTGGTCAGCATTCAAGCACTTGATGAACGAGAAGTACCGTCCCAGAACCGAGGTCAATAAGCTCAAGACAGAACTTAGAGGGTTACGAACCCAAGGATTTGATATTACCACGTACAAAAGACGATTCACAGAATAGTGCCTATTGTGTCCGGGAGCATTCGAAGATGAGGAAGAGAAGATCGACGCGTTTGTGAAAGGATTACCGGAAAGAATCCAAGAAGATATAAGTTCACACGAGCCCACCTCCATACAACAGGCATGTAGAATGGCTCACAAACTAGTGAACCAGATTGAAGAAAGAATTAAAGAACAGACTGCTGAAGAGGCCAATGTGAAGCAAGTCAAAAGAAAGTGGGAGGAAAACGGTGATAAGAATCACCAATACAACAACAACAGCAATTACAACAATAATCGCAACAATTATCCCAACAATCGCAACATCAATCGCAACTACAACAAACGGCCCAACAATAACAACAACAACAACAACAACAGCAACTACAACAATCATCCCAACAACAATAATAACCGCAACAACAACAACAATCAGAAGCAGCTATGCCAAAGGTGTGAAAAGTATCACTCGGGGTTCTGCACCAAATTTTGCAACAAGTGTAAAAGAAATGGTCATAGCGCGGCGAAGTGTGAGGTCTACGGACCAGGGGTTAATAGAACGAAAGGAATAAATGGTGTCGGAACGAGTAATGGCGGAGCAAGTAGTGTCGGAGCAAGTTATGCCAATGTAGTTTGTTATAAATGTGGAAAACCGGGCCACATTATTAGAAATTGCCCGAACCAGGAGAACACGAATGGACAAGGCCGCGGAAGAGTTTTCAATATTAATGCGGCAGAGGCACAGGAAGACCCGGAGCTTGTTACGGGTACGTTTCTTATTGACAATAAATCTACTTACGTTTTATTTGATTCGGGTGTGGATAGAAGCTATATGAGTAGAGATTTTTGTGCTAAATTAAGTTGTCCATTGACGCCTTTGGATAGTAAATTTTTACTCGAATTAGCAAATGGTAAATTAATTTCAGCAGATAATATATGTCGGAATCGAGAAATTAAACTGGTTAGCGAAACATTTAAGATTGATTTGATACCAGTAGAGTTAGGGAGTTTTGATGTGATAATCGGTATGGACTGGTTGAAAGAAGTGAAAGCAGAGATCGTTTGTTACAAAAATGCAATTCGCATTATACGAGAAAAAGGAAAACCCTTAATGGTGTACGGAGAAAAGGGCAACACGAAGCTACATATTATTAGTAATTTGAAGGCACAAAAACTAATAAGAAAAGGTTGCTATGCTGTTCTAGCACACGTCGAGAAAGTACAAACTGAAGAAAAGAGCATCAATGATGTTCCCATTGCAAAAGAATTTCCCGATGTATTTCTGAAAGAATTACCGGGATTACCCCCACAGCGATCCGTTGAATTTCAAATAGATCTTGTACCAGGAGCTGCACCAATAGCTCGTGCTCCTTACAGACTCGCACCCAGCGAGATGAAAGAACTATAAAGCCAATTACAAGAACTTTTAGAGCGTGGTTTCATTCAACCAAGCACATCACCGTGGGGAGCTCCTGTTTTGTTTGTCAAGAAGAAAGATGGTACATTCAGGTTGTGTATCGACTACCGAGAGTTGAACAAACTTACCATCAAGAACCGCTACCCACTACCGAGAATCGACGACTTATTTGATCAACTACAAGGCTCGTCTGTTTATTCAAAGATTGACTTACGTTCCGGGTATCATCAAATGCGGGTGAAAGAAGATGATATTCCAAAGACTGCTTTCAGAACACGTTACGGTCATTACGAGTTTATGGTCATGCCTTTTAGTTTAAATAATGCACCAGCTGTGTTCATGGACCTTATGAACCGAGTGTGTGGACCATACCTTGACAAGTTTGTCATTGTTTTCATTGATGACATACTTATTTACTCAAAGAATGACCAAGAACACGGTGAACGTTTGAGAAAGGTGTTAGAAGTATTGAGGAGGGAAGAATTGTAAGCTAAGTTTTCAAAGTGTGCATTTTGGTTGGAAGAAGTTCAATTCCTCGGTCACATAGTGAACAAAGAAGGTATTAAGGTGGATCCGGCAAAGATAGAAACTGTTGAAAAGTGGGAAACCCCGAAAACTCCGAAACACATACGCCAGTTTTTAGGACTAGCTGGTTACTACAGAAGGTTCATCCAAGACTTTTCCAGAATAGCAAAACCCTTGACTGCATTAACGCATAAAGGGAAGAAATTTGAATGGAATGATGAACAAGAGAAAGCGTTTCAGTTATTGAAGAAAAAGCTAACTACGGCACCTATATTGTCATTGCCTGAAGGGAATGATGATTTTGTGATTTATTGTGACGCATCAAAGCAAGGTCTCGGTTGTGTATTAATGCAACGGACGAAGGTGATTGCTTATGCGTCTAGACAATTGAAGATTCACGAGCAAAATTATATGACGCATGATTTGGAATTAGGCGCGGTTGTTTTTGCATTAAAGACTTGGAGGCACTACTTATATGGGGTCAAAAGTATTATATATACCTACCACAAAAGTCTTCAACACATATTTAATCAGAAACAACTGAATATGAGGCAGCGTAGGTGGATTGAATTGTTGAATGATTACGACTTTGAGATTCGTTACCACCCGGGGAAGGCAAATGTGGTAGCCGACGCCTTGAGCAGAAAGGACAGGGAACCCATTCGAGTAAAATCTATGAATATAATGATTCATAATAACCTTACTACTCAAATAAAGGAGGCGCAACAAGGAGTTTTAAAAGAGGGAAATTTAAAGGATGAAATACCCAAAGGATCGGAGAAGCATCTTAATATTTGGGAAGACGGAACCCGGTATAGGGATGAAAGGATTTGGGTACCAAAATTTGGAGATATGAGAGAAATGGTACTTAGAGAAGCTCATAAAACCAGATACTCAATACATCCTGGAACGGGGAAGATGTACAAGGATCTCAAGAAATATTTTTGGTGGCCGGGTATGAAAGCCGATGTTGCTAAATACGTAGGAGAATGTTTGGCGTGTTCTAAGGTCAAAGCTGAGCATCAGAAACCATCAGGTCTACTTCAACAACCCGAAATCCTGGAATGGAAATGGGAAAACATTACCATGGATTTCATCACTAAATTACCAAGGACTGCAAGTGGTTTTGATACTATTTGGGTAATAGTTGATCGTCTCACCAAATCAGCACATTTCCTGCCAATAAGAGAAGATGACAAGATGGAGAAGTTAGCACGACTGTATTTGAAGGAAGTCGTCTCCAGACATGGAATACCAATCTCTATTATCTCTGATAGGGATGGCAGATTTATTTCAAGATTCTGGCAGACATTACAGCAAGCATTAGGAACTCGTCTAGACATGAGTACTGCCTATCATCCACAAACTGATGGGCAGAGCGAAAGGACGATACAAACGCTTGAAGACATGCTACGAGCATGTGTTATTGATTTCGGAAACAGTTGGGATCGACATCTACCATTAGCAGAATTTTCCTACAACAACAGCTACCATTCAAGCATTGAGATGGCGCCGTTTGAAGCACTTTATGGTAGAAAGTGCAGGTCTCTGATTTGTTGGAGTGAAGTGGGGGATAGACAGATTACGGGTCCGGAGATTATACAAGAAACTACCGAGAAGATCATCCAAATTCAACAACGGTTGAAAACCGCCCAAAGTCGACAAAAGAGCTACGCTGACATTAAAAGAAAAGATATAGAATTTGAAATTAGAGAGATGGTCATGCTTAAAGTTGCACCTTGGAAAGGCGTTGTTCGATTTGGTAAACGAGGGAAATTAAATCCAAGGTATATTGGACCATTCAAGATTATTGATTGTGTCGGACCAGTAGCTTACCGACTTGAGTTACCTCAACAACTCGCGGCAGTACATAACACTTTTCACGTCTCGAATTTGAAGAAATGTTTTGCTAAAGAAGATCTCACTATTCCATTAGATGAAATCCAAATCAACGAAAAACTCCAATTCATCGAAGAACCCGTCGAAATAATGGATCGTGAGGTTAAAAGACTTAAGCAAAACAAGATACCAATTGTTAAGGTTCGATGGAATGCTCGTAGAGGACCCGAGTTCACCTTGGAGCATGAAGATCAGATGAAGAAGAAATACCCGCATCTATTTCCAGAAGATTCGTCAACACCTTCAACAGCTTAAAATTTCGGGACGAAATTTATTTAACGGGTAAGTACTGTAGTGACCCGAACTTTTCCATGTTTATATATATTAATTGAGATTGATATTTACATGATTAAATGTTTCCAAAATGTTAAGCAATCAAACTTGTTAAGACTTGATTAATTGAAATATGTTTCATATAGACAATTGACCACCCAAGTTGACCGGCGATTCACGAACGTTAAAACTTGTAAAAAAACGACATGACGATATATATATGGATATACATATGGTTAACATGAGATTATGATAAGTAAGTATCTCCATAAGTATATTAACAATGAGTTATATACATATAAACAAGACTACTAACTTAAGGATTTCGAAACGAGACATATATGTAACGATTATCGTTGTAACGACATTTAAATGTATATATATCATATTAAGATATATTAATATATCATAATATCATGATAATATAATAATTTAACATCTCATTAGATATAATAAACAATGGGTTAACAACATTAATTGAGATCGTTAACTTAAAGGTTTCAAAACAACACTTACATGTAACGACTAACGATGACTTAACGACTCAGTTAAAATGTATATACATGTAGTGTATTTAGATGTATTAAAATACTTTTGGAAGACTTCAAGACATATATCAAAACACTCATACTTAACGAAAATGGTTACAGTTACTTTTCCATTCTTTTCTTTCATCAAGAATTCTAGTCGTATTCTTACCCGTATTATACACAGCTTCAAAACGTACTTACTATGAGTATATACCAATAGGAACTAGCATGGGATTCCACTCTTGATTATGTCATGTATGACTAATCAATTTTAACTTCTACCATGAGCTAGTCAACTAACTAGAACTCCTTTTAACCCCACTCACCACTCACCAATTACCACTCATCATTCACTCCATTTCACTTCCAATTCTCTTTCTAATTCTCTCTCAACACACACACACACACACACTATTATGAACGTATTTTTCCAGTAGTTAATCATCATCTTCATCAAAAATCACTTCAAGAATCAAGCTATAATCATCATAGGAAGAACACTTCAAGAACACTTCAAAAATCCCTTCAAGTTTACTAATTTACTTCCAAGCTTTCTAATCCATTCCAAGTAATCATCTAAGATCAAGAAACCTTTGTTATATACAGTAGGTTATCTTTCTTATTCAAGGTAATATTCATATTCAAACTTTGATTCAATTTCTATAACTATAAACTATCTTAATTCGAGTAAAAATCTTACTTGAACTTGTTTTTGTGTCATGATCCTACTTCAAGAACTTTCAAGCCATCCAAGATCCTTTGAAGCTAGATCATTTCTTGTCACTTCCAGTAGGTTTACCTACTAAACTTGAGGTAGTAATGATTTTCATAACATCATTCGATTCATATATATAAAACTATCTTATTCGAAGGTTTAAACTCATAATCACTATAACATAGTTTAGTTAATTCTAAACTTGTTCGCAAAAAAAAGTTAATCCTTCTAACTTGACTTTTAAAATTAACTACACACATGTTCTATATCTATATGATATGCTAACTTAATGATTTAAAACCTGGAAACACGAAAAACACCGTAAAACCGGATTTACGCCGTCGTAGTAACACCGCGGGCTGTTTTGGGTTAGTTAATTAAAAACTATGATAAACTTTGATTTAAAAGTTTTTATTCTGAGAAAATGATTTTTATTATAAACATGAAACTATATCCAAAAATTATGGTTAAACTCAAAGTGGAAGTATGTTTTCTAAAATGGTCATCTAGACGTCGTTCTTTCGACTGAAATGACTACCTTTACAAAAACGACTTGTAACTTATTTTTCCGACTATAAACCTATACTTTTCTGTTTAGATTCATAAAATAGAGTTCAATATGAAACCATAGCAATTTGATTCACTCAAAACGGATTTAAAATGAAGAAGTTATGGGTAAAACAAGATTGGATAATTTTTCTCATTTTAGCTACGTGAAAATTGGTAACAAATCTATTCCAACCATAACTTAATCAACTTGTATTGTATATTATGTAATCTTGAGATACCATAGACACGTATACAATGTTTCGACCTATCTTGTCGACACATCTATATATATTTCGGAACAACCATAGACACTCTATATGTGAATGTTGGAGTTAGCTATACAGGGTTGAGGTTGATTCCAAAATATATATAGTTTGAGTTGTGATCAATACTGAGATACGTATACACTGGGTCGTGGATTGATTGAAGATAATATTTTTCGATTTATTTCTGTACATCTAACTGTGGACAACTAGTTGTAGGTTACTAACGAGGACAGCTGACTTAATAAACTTAAAACATCAAAATATATTAAAAGTGTTGTAAATATATTTTAAACATACTTTGATATATATGTATATATTGTTATAGGTTCGTGAATCAACCAGTGGCCAAGTCTTACTTCCCGAAGAAGTAAAAATCTGTGAAAGTGAGTTATAGTCCCACTTTTAAAATCTAATATTTTTGGGATGAGAATACATGCAGGTTTTATAAATGATTTACAAAATAGACACAAGTACGTGAAACTACATTCTATGGTTGAATTATCGAAATCGAATATGCCCCTTTTTATTAAGTCTGGTAATCTAAGAATTAGGGAACAGACACCCTAATTGACGCGAATCCTAAAGATAGATCTATTGGGCCTAACAAACCCCATCCAAAGTACCGGATGCTTTAGTACTTCGAAATTTATATCATATCCGAAGGGTGTCCCGGAATGATGGGGATATTCTTATATATATGCATCTTGTTAATGTCGGTTACCAGGTGTTCACCATATGAATGATTTTTATCTCTATGTATGGGATGTGTATTGAAATATGAAATCTTGTGGTCTATTGTTACGATTTGATATATATAGGTTAAACCTATAACTCACCAACATTTTTGTTGACGTTTAAAGCATGTTTATTCTCAGGTGAATACTAAGAGCTTCCGCTGTTGCATACTAAAATAAGGACAAGATTTGGAGTCCATGTTTGTATGATATTGTGTAAAAACTACATTCAATAAACTGATTTCGATGTAACATATTTGTATTGTAAACCATTATGTAATGGTCGTGTGTAAACAGGATATTTTAGATTATCATTATTTGATAATCTACGTAAAGCTTTTTAAACCTTTATTTATGAAATAAAGGTTATGGTTTGTTTTAAAAATGAATGCAGTCTTTGAAAAACGTCTCATATAGAGGTCAAAACCTCGCAACGAAATCAATTAATATGGAACGTTTTTAATCAATAAGAACGGGACATTTCATTGGCGTCGAATTCTCTTATAGAGAATGTATGTTGATTGTGTGTATACATATATGCCTATTATAGGTAAAAGCTTACTCGGGTGTGTTGTTGGAGATTTCGCGCGTGGTTTGTAATGCTCGATTTCAAGGTGAGTGAAATAATTATATGCGTAGGTATATAATGTATTTATTTGTTGTAGCGTGAGATGTGAAGTGTCGTTGTGCTAAGACACCACATTTCACGTGACAAGTGGAGTGTCGATGTGCTAAGACACCACTCAAAGTAATATGACGGGTGAAGTGTCGATGTGTTAGGTGAAATGTCCCGTTCTTATTGATTAAAAACGTTCCATATTAATTGATTTCGTTGCGAGGTTTTGACCTCTATATGAGACGTTTTTCAAAGACTGCATTCATTTTAAAACAAACCATAACCTTTATTTCATCAATAAAGGTTTAAAAAGCTTTACGTAGATTATCAAATAATGATAATCTAAAATATCCTGTTTACACACGACCATTACATAATGGTTTACAATACAAATATGTTACAACAAAATAAGTTTCTTGAATGCAGTTTTTACACAATATCATACAAGCATGGACTCCAAATCTCGTCCTTATTTAAGTATGCGACAGCGGAAGCTCTTAATAATCACCTGAGAATAAATATGCTTAAAACGTCAACAAAAATGTTGGTGAGTTATAGGTTTAACCTATATACATCAAATCATAATAATAATAGACCACAAGATTTCATATTTCAATACACATCCCATACATAGAGATAAAAATCATTCATATGGTGAACACCTGGTAACCGACATTAACAAGATGCATATATAAGAATATCCCCATCATTCCGGGACACCCTTCGGATATGATATAAATTTCGAAGTACTAAAGCATCCGGTGCTTTGGATGGGGTTTGTTAGGCCCAATAGATCTATCTTTAGGATTCGCGTCAATTAGGGTGTCTGTTCCCTAATTCTTAGATTACCAGACTTAATAAAAAGGGGCATATTCGATTTCGATAATTCAACCATAGAATGTAGTTTCACGTACTTGTGTCTATTTTGTAAATCATTTATAAAACCTGCATGTATTCTCATCCCAAAAAATATTAGATTTTAAAAGTGGGACTATAACTCACTTTCACATATTTTTACTTCGTCGGAAAGTAAGACTTGGCCACTGGTTGATTCACGAACCTATAACAATATATACATATATATCAAAGTATGTTCAAAATATATTTACAACACTTTTAATATATTTTGATGTTTTAAGTTTATTAAGTCAGCTGTCCTCGTTAGTAACCTACAACTAGTTGTCCACAGTTAGATGTACAGAAATAAATCGATAAATATTATCTTGAATCAATCCACAACCCAGTGTATACGTATCTCAGTATTGATCACAACTCAAACTATATATATTTTGGAATCAACCTCAACCCTGTATAGCTAACTCCAACATTCACATATAGAGTGTCTATGGTTGTTCCAAAATATATATAGATGTGTCGACATGATAGGTCGAAACATTGTATACGTGTCTATGGTATCTAAAGATTGCATAATATACAATACAAGTTGATTAAGTTATGGTTGGAATAGATTTGTTACCAATTTTCACGTAGCTAAAATGAGAAAAATTATCCAATCTTGTTTTACCCATAACTTCTTCATTTTAAATCCGTTTTGAGTGAATCAAATTGCTATGGTTTCATATTGAACTCTATTTTATGAATCTAAACAGAAAAAGTATAGGTTTATAGTCGGAAAAATAAGTTACAAGTCATTTTTGTAAAGGTAGTCGTTTCAGTCGAAAGAACGACGTCTAGATGACCATTTTAGAAAACATACTTCCACTTTGAGTTTAACCATAATTTTTCGATATAGTTTCATGTTCATAATAAAAATCATTTTCTCAGAATAAAAACTTTTAAATCAAAGTTTATCATAGTTTTTAATTAACTAACCCAAAACAGCCAGCGGTGTTACTACGACGGCGTAAATCCGGTTTTACGGTATTTTTCGTGTTTCCAGGTTTTAAATCATTAAGTTAGCATATCATATAGATATAGAACATGTGTTTAGTTGATTTTAAAAGTCAAGTTAGAAGGATTAACTTTTGTTTGCGAACAAGTTTAGAATTAACTAAACTATGTTCTAGTGATTACAAGTTTAAACCTTCGAATAAGATAGCTTTATATGTATGAATCGAATGATGTTATGAACATCATTACTACCTTAAGTTCCTTGGATAAACTTACTGGAAAAGAAAAAAAATGGATCTAGCTTCAACGGATCCTTGGATGGCTCGAAGTTCTTGAAGCAGAATCATGACACGAAAACAAGTTCAAGTAAGATCATCACTTGAAATAAGATTGTTATAGTTATAGAAATTGAACCAAAGTTTGAATATGATTATTACCTTGTATTAGAATGATAACCTAATATAAGAAACAAAGATTTCTTGAGGTTGGATGATCACCTTACAAGATTGGAAGTGAGCTAGCAAACTTGAAAGTATTCTTGATTTTATGTAACTAGAACTTGTAGAATTTATGAAGAACACTTAGAACTTGAAGATAGAACTTGAGAGAGATTAATTAGATGAAGAAAATTGAAGAATGAAAGTGTTTGTAGGTGTTTTTGGTCGTTGGTGTATGGATTAGATATAAAGGATATGTAATTTTGTTTTCATGTAAATAAGTCATGAATGATTACTCATATTTTTGTAATTTTATGAGATATTTCATGCTAGTTGCCAAATGATGGTTCCCACATGTGTTAGGTGACTCACATGGGCTGCTAAGAGCTAATCATTGGAGTGTATATACCAATAGTACATACATCTAAAAGCTGTGTATTGTACGAGTACGAATACGGGTGCATACGAGTAGAATTGTTGATGAAACTGAACGAGGATGTAATTGTAAGCATTTTTGTTAAGTAGAAGTATTTTGATAAGTGTATTGAAGTCTTTCAAAAGTGTATAAATACATATTAAAACTGAAATGTCCCGTTCTTATTGATTAAAAACGTTCCATATTAATTGATTTCGTTGCGAGGTTTTGACCTCTATATGAGACGTTTTTCAAAGACTGCATTCATTTTTAAAACAAACCATAACCTTTATTTCATAAATAAAGGTTTAAAAAGCTTTACGTAGATTATCAAATAATGATAATCTAAAATATCCTGTTTACACACGACCATTACATAATGGTTTACAATACAAATATGTTACATCGAAATCAGTTTCTTGAATGCAGTTTTTACAGAATATCATACAAACATGGACTCCAAATCTTGTCCTTATTTTAGTATGCAACAGCGGAAGCTCTTAGTATTCACCTGAGAATAAACATGCTTTAAACGTCAACAAAAATGTTGGTGAGTTATAGGTTTAACCTATATATATCAAATCATAATAATAGACCACAAGATTTCATATTTCAATACACATCCCATACATAGAGATAAAAATCATTCATATGGTGAACACCTGGTAACCGACATTAACAAGATGCATATATAAGAATATCCCCATCATTCCGGGACACCCTTCGGATATGATATAAATTTCGAAGTACTAAAGCATCCGGTACTTTGGATGGGGTTTGTTAGGCCCAATAGATCTATCTTTAGGATTCGCGTCAATTAGGGTGTCTGTTCCCTAATTCTTAGATTACCAGACTTAATAAAAAGGGCATATTCGATTTCGATAATTCAACCATAGAATGTAGTTTCACGTACTTGTGTCTATTTTGTAAATCATTTATAAAACCTGCATGTATTCTCATCCCAAAAATATTAGATTTTAAAAGTGGGACTATAACTCACTTTCACATATTTTTACTTCGTCGGGAAGTAAGACTTGGCCACTGGTTGATTCACGAACCTATAACAATATATACATATATATCAAAGTATGTTCAAAATATATTTACAACACTTTTAATATATTTTGATGTTTTAAGTTTATTAAGTCAGCTGTCCTCGTTAGTAACCTACAACTAGTTGTCCACAGTTAGATGTACAGAAATAAATCAATAAATATTATCTTGAATCAATCCACGACCCAGTGTATACGTATCTCAGTATTGATCACAACTCAAACTATATATATTTTGGAATCAACCTCAACCCTGTATAGCTAACTCCAACATTCACATATAGAGTGTCTATGGTTGTTCCGAAATATATATAGATGTGTCGACATGATAGGTCGAAACATTGTATACGTGTCTATGGTATCTCAAGATTACATAATATACAATACAAGTTGATTAAGTTATGGTTGGAATAGATTTGTTACCAATTTTCACGTAGCTAAAATGAGAAAAATTATACAATCTTGTTTTACCCATAACTTCTTCATTTTAAATCCGTTTTGAGTGAATCAAATTGCTATGGTTTCATATTGAACTCTATTTTATGAATCTAAACATAAAAAGTATAGGTTTATAGTCGGAAAAATAAGTTACAAGTCGTTTTTGTAAAGGTAGTCATTTCAGTCGAAAGAACGACGTCTAGATGACCATTTTAGAAAACATACTTCCACTTTGAGTTTAACCATAATTTTTGGATATAGTTTCATGTTCATAATAAAAATCATTTTCTCAGAATAACAACTTTTAAATCAAAGTTTATCATAGTTTTTAATTAACTAACCCAAAACAGCCCGCGGTGTTACTACGACGGCGTAAATCCGGTTTTACGGTGTTTTTCGTGTTTTCAGGTTTTAAATCATTAAGTTAGCATATCATATAGATATAGAACATGTGTTTAGTTGATTTTAAAATTCAAGTTAGAAGGATTAACTTTTGTTTGCGAACAAGTTTAGAATTAACTAAACTATGTTCTAGTGATTACAAGTTTAAACCTTCGAATAAGATAGCTTTATATGTATGAATCGAATGATGTTATGAACATCATTACTACCTTAAGTTCCTTGGATAAACCTACTGGAAAAGAGAAAAATGGATCTAGCTTCAACGGATCCTTGGATGGCTCGAAGTTCTTGAAGCAGAATCATGACACGAAAACAAGTTCAAGTAAGATCATCACTTGAAATAAGATTGTTATAGTTATAGAAATTGAACCAAAGTTTGAATATGATTATTACCTTGTATTAGAATGATAACCTACTATAAGAAACAAAGATTTCTTGAGGTTGGATGATCACCTTACAAGATTGGAAGTGAGCTAGCAAACTTGAAAGTATTCTTGATTTTATGTAACTAGAACTTGTAAAATATATGAAGAACACTTAGAACTTGAAGATAGAACTTGAGAGAGATCAATTAGATGAAGAAAATTGAAGAATGAAAGTGTTTGTAGGTGTTTTTGGTCGTTGGTGTATGGATTAGATATAAAGGATATGTAATTTTGTTTTCATGTAAATAAGTCATGAATGATTACTCATATTTTTGTAATTTTATGAGATATTTCATGCTAGTTGCCAAATGATGGTTCCCACATGTGTTAGGTGACTCACATGGGCTGCTAAGAGCTGATCATTGGAGTGTATATACCAATAGTACATACATCTAAAAGCTGTGTATTGTACGAGTACGAATACGGGTGCATACGAGTAGAATTGTTGATGAAACTGAACGAGGATGTAATTGTAAGAATTTTTGTTAAGTAGAAGTATTTTGATAAGTGTCTTGAAGTCTTTCAAAAGTGTATGAATACATATTAAAACACTACATGTGTATACATTTTTACTGAGTCGTTACATGTAAATGTTGTTTTGAAACCTTTAGGTTAACGATCTTGTTGAATGTTGTTAACCCATTATTTATTATAACAAATGAGATGTTAAATTGTTATATTATCATGATATTATGATATATAATATATCTTAGTATGATATATATACAGTTAAATGTCGTTACAACGATAATCGTTACATATATGTCTCGTTTCGAAATCATTAAGTTAGTAGTCTTATTTTTACATATGTATTTCATTGTTAATACACTTAATAATATATTTACTTATCATTTAACATAATTAACCAAGTGTATCAATATCTTAATATGATTCATATGTACCTAGTAAGACGTTGTTATAATGATAATAGTCATATATATCGTTTTCGAGTTTCTTAAATTAATAGTCTCATTTTTATGTATATAACTCATTGTTAAAATACCTAATGAGATATATACTTATAATAAAATCATGTTAACTATATATATAACCATATATATGTCATCGTATAGTTTTTACAAGTTTTAACGTTCGTGAATCACCGGTCAACTTGGGTGGTCAATTGTCTATATGAAACATATTTCAATTAATCAAGTCTTAACAAGTTTGATTGCTTAACATGTTGGAAACATTTAATCATGTAAATATCAATCTCAATTAATATATATAAACATGGAAAAGTTCGGGTCACTACAGTACCTACCCGTTAAATAAATTTCGTCCCGAAATTTTAAGCTGTTGAAGGTGTTGATGAATCTTCTGGAAATAGATGCGGGTATTTATTCTTCATCTGATCTTCACACTCCCAGGTGAACTCGAGTCCTCTACGAGCATTCCATCTAACCTTAACAATTGGTATCTTGTTTTGCTTAAGTCTTTTAACCTCACGATCCATTATTTCGACGGGTTCTTCGATGAATTGAAGTTTTTCATTGATTTGGATTTCATCTAACGGAATAGTGAGATCTTCTTTAGCAAAACATTTCTTCAAATTCGAGACGTGGAAAGTGTTATGTACAGCCGCGAGTTGTTGAGGTAACTCAAGTCGGTAAGCTACTGGTCCGACACGATCAATAATCTTGAATGGTCCAATATACCTTGGATTTAATTTCCCTCGTTTACCAAATCGAACAATGCCTTTCCAAGGTGCAACTTTAAGCATGACCATCTCTCCAATTTCAAATTCTATATCTTTTCTTTTAATGTCAGCGTAGCTCTTTTGTCGACTTTGGGCGGTTTTCAACCGTTGTTGAATTTGGATGATCTTCTCGGTAGTTTCTTGTATAATCTCCGGACCCGTAATCTGTCTATCCCCCACTTCACTCCAACAAATCGGAGACCTGCACTTTCTACCATAAAGTGCTTCAAACGGCGCCATCTCAATGCTTGAATGGTAGCTGTTGTTGTAGGAAAATTCTGCTAACGGTAGATGTCGATCCCAACTATTTCCGAAATCAATAACACATGCTCGTAGCATGTCCTCAAGCGTTTGTATCATCCTTTCATTCTGCCCATCAGTTTGTGGATGATAGGCAGTAGTCATGTCTAGACGAGTTCCTAATGCTTGCTGTAATGTCTGCCAGAATCTTGAAATAAATCTGCCATCCCTATCAGAGATAATAGAGATTGGTATTCCATGTCTGGAGACGACTTCCTTCAAATACAGTCGTGCTAACTTCTCCATCTTGTCATCTTCTCTTATTGGCAGGAAGTGTGCTGATTTGGTGAGACGATCAACTATTACCCAAATAGTATCAAAACCACTTGCAGTCCTTGGCAATTTAGTGATGAAATCCATGGTAATGTTTTCCCATTTCCATTCCAGGATTTCGGGTTGTTGAAGTAGACCTGATGGTTTCTGATGCTCAGCTTTGACCTTAGAACATGTCAAACATTCTCCTACGTATTTAGCAACATCGGCTTTCATACCCGGCCACCAAAAATGTTTCTTGAGATCCTTGTACATCTTCCCCATTCCAGGATGTATTGAGTATCTGGTTTTATGAGCTTCTCTAAGTACCATTTCTCTCATATCTCCAAATTTTGGTACCCAAATCCTTTCAGCCCTATACCGAGTTCCGTCTTCCCGAATATTAAGATATTTCTCCAATCCTTTGGGTATTTCATCCTTTAAATTTCCCTCTTTTAAAACTCCTTGTTGCGCCTCCTTTATTTGAGTAGTAAGGTTATTATGAATCATTATATTCATAGATTTTACTCGAATGGGTTCTCTGTCCTTCCTGCTCAAGGCATCGGCTACAACATTTGCCTTCCCCGGGTGGTAACGAATCTCAAAGTCGTAATCATTCAATAATTCAATCCACCTACGCTGCCTCATATTCAGTTGTTTCTGATTAAATATGTGTTGAAGACTTTTGTGGTCGGTATATATAATACTTTTGACCCCATATAAGTAGTTCCTCCAAGTCTTTAATGCAAAAACAACCGCGCCTAATTCCAAATCATGCGTCGTATAATTTTGTTCGTGAATCTTCAATTGTCTAGACGCATAAGCAATCACCTTCGTTCGTTGCATTAATACACAACCGAGACCTTGCTTTTATGCGTCACAATAAATCACAAAATCATCATTCCCTTCAGGCAATGACAATATAGGTGCCGTAGTTAGCTTTTTCTTCAATAACTGAAACACTTGCTCTTGTTCATCATTCCATTCAAATTTCTTCCCTTTATGCGTTAATGCAGTCAAGGGTTTTGCTATTCTGGAAAAGTCTTGGATGAACCTTCTGTAGTAACCAGCTAGTCCTAAAAACTGGCGTATGTGTTTCGGAGTTTTCGGGGTTTTCCACTTTTCAACAGTTTCTATCTTTGCCGGATCCACCTTAATACCTTCTTTGTTCACTATGTGACTGAGGAATTGAACTTCTTCCAACCAAAATGCACACTTTGAAAACTTAGCGTACAATTCTTCCTTCCTCAATACTTCTAACACCTTTCTCAAATGTTCACCGTGTTCTTGGTCATTCTTTGAGTAAATAAGTATGTCATCAATGAAAACAATGACAAACTTGTCAAGGTATGGTCCACACACTCGGTTCATAAGGTCCATGAACACAGCTGGTGCATTAGTTAAACCAAACGACATGACCATAAACTCGTAATGACCGTAACGTGTTCTGAAAGCAGTCTTTGGAATATCATCTTCTTTCACCCGCATTTGATGATACCCGGAACGTAAGTCAATCTTTGAATAAACAGACGAGCCTTGTAGTTGATCAAATAAGTTGTCGATTCTCGGTAGTGGGTAGCGGTTCTTGATGGTAAGTTTTTTCAACTCTCGGTAGTCGATACACAACCTGAATGTACCATCTTTCTTCTTGACAAACAAAACAGGAGCTCCCCACGGTGATGTGCTTGGTCGAATGAAACCACGCTCTAAAAGTTCTTGTAATTGGCTTTGCAGTTCTTTCATCTCGCTGGGTGCGAGTCTGTAAGGAGCATGAGCTATTGGTGCAGCTCCTGGTACAAGATCTATTTGAAATTCAACGGATCGATGTGGGGGTAATCCCTGTAATTCTTTCGGAAATACATCGGGAAATTCTTTTGCAATGGGAACATCATTGATGCTGTTTTCTTCAGTTTGTACTTTCTCGACGTGTGCTAGAACAGCATAGCAACCTTTTCTTATTAGTTTTTATGCCTTCAAATTACTAATAAGATGTAGCTTCGTGTTGCCCTTTTCTCCGTACACCATTAAGGGTTTTCCTTTTTCTCGTATAATGCGAATTGCATTTTTGTAACAAACGATCTCTGCTTTCACTTCTTTCAACCAGTCCATAACGATTATCACATTAAAACTCCCTAACTCTACTGGTATCAAATCAATCTTAAATGTTTCGCTAACCAGTTTAATTTCTCGATTTCGACATATATTATCTGCTGAAATTAATTTACCATTTGCTAATTCGAGTAAAAATTTACTATCCAAAGGCGTCAATGGACAACTTAATTTAGCACAAAAATCTCTACTCATATAGCTTCTATCCGCACCCGAATCAAATAAAACGTAAGCAGATTTATTGTCAATAAGAAACGTACCCGTAACAAGCTCCGGGTCTTCCTGTGCCTCTGCCACATTAATATTGAAAACTCTTTCGCGGCCTTGTCCATTCGTGTTCTCCTGGTTCGGGCAATTTCTAATAATGTGTCCCGGTTTTCCACATTTATAACAAACTACATTGGCATAACTTGCTCCGACACTACTTGCTCCGCCATTACTCGTTCCGACACCATTTGTTCCTTTCGTTCTATTAACCCCTGGTCCGTAGACCTCACACTTCGCCGCGCTATGACCATTTCTTTTACACTTGTTGCAAAATTTGGTGCAGAACCCCGAGTGATACTTTTCACACCTTTGGCATAGCTGCTTCTGATTGTTGTTGTTGTTGCAGTTATTATTATTGTTGGGATGATTGTTGTAGTTGTTGTTGTTGTTGTTGTTGTTGTTGGGTCGTTTGTTGTAATTGCGATTGATGTTGCGATTGTTGGGATAATTGTTGCAATTATTGTTGTAATTGCTGTTGTTGTTGTATTGGTGATTCATATCACCGTTTTAAACCCACTTTCTTTTGACTTGCTTCACATTGGCCTCTTCAGCAGTCTGTTCTTTAATTCTTTCTTCAATCTGGTTCACTAGTTTTTGAGCCATTCTACATGCCTGTTGTATGGAGGCGGGCTCGTGTGAACTTATATCTTCTTGGATTCTTTCCGGTAATCCTTTCACAAACGCGTCGATCTTCTCTTCCTCATCTTCGAATGCTCCCGGACACAATAGGCACAATTCTGTGAATCGTCTTTCGTACGTGGTAATATCAAATCCTTGGGTTCGTAACCCTCTAAGTTCTGTCTTGAGCTTATTGACCTCGGTTCTGGGACGGTACTTCTCGTTCATCAAGTGCTTGAATGCTGACCACGGTAGTGCGTACGCATCGTCTTGTCCCACTTGCTCTAGATAGGTATTCCACCATGTTAACGCAGAACCTGTGAAGGTATGCGTAGCGTACTTCACTTTGTCCTCTTCAGTACACTTACTTATGGCAAACACCGATTCGACCTTCTCGGTCCACCGTTTCAATCCGATCGGTCCTTCGGTTCCATCAAATTCCAAAGGTTTGCAGGCAGTGAATTCTTTGTAGGTGCATCCTACACGATTTCCTGTACTGCTAGATCCAATGTTATTGTTGGTATGTAGCGCAGCCTGTACTGCGGCTATGTTTGAAGCTAGAAAAGTACGAAATTCCTCTTCATTCATATTCACGGTGTGTCGAGTAGTCGGTGCCATTTCCTTCAAAATAGTCAAATGGAATAAGTTAATCATACAGAATATTAAGAGTAGTTAATAGTATTTCGTAGCATAATATGAACTCATTTATAAAAGCTTTTTCTTCATATTAGCATTTTATAAGTTTAAATTCGGGTAGTACCTACCCGTTAAGTTCATACTTAGTAGCTAATATACAATTCAACTACTACAATTCTATATGAAAAACTGATTATAATAATATTTCGCGTTCAAACTTTTACACAATATTTTACAAACTTACAATACCGCTTATTTTACATAAAGCATGAAATATAGCACACAATAACTTTGATACAAGATAGTTGTGAAGATAATTCTAGCTAGTACACAAGTCGTTCAGCAAAGGCAATAAAGACACGTAATTCATACGTCCAGAAACAAGTCATGCATTCTGGTTTTACTAGGACTACTTCCCATCCTTGGTCTTGTGGAACATAACCGTTATGGCCGTTGATAAGACAGCGTGTTGTAACGTCGTCAAAGGGACGAGGGTTACGTAATGTCCAACAGTCCCGTAATAATCTAAAAACCTCATTTCTTACCCCAATTACCGACTCCATCACTTGTGGAAACGTTTTGTTTAATAGTTGTAGCCCGATGTTCTTGTTCTCACTTTGGTGAGAAGCGAACATTACTAATCCGTAAGCATAACATGCTTCTTTATGTTGCATGTTAGCCGCTTTTTCTAAATCATGAAGTCCAATATTCGGATATATTGAGTCAAAATAATTTCTTAACCCGTTGCGTAAAATAGCATTTGGGTTCCCCGCAATATATGCGTTAAAGTAAACACATCGTAACTTATGGGTTTCCCAATGTGATATCCCCCATCTTTCAAACGGAAGTCTCTTATAAACCAAGACATTCTTGGAACGTTCTTCGAATGTCTTACAAACTAATCTCGCCTTAAATAGTTGTGCCGAGGAATTCTGGCCGACTCTAGACAAGATTTCATCAATCATGTCTCCGGGTAGGTCTCTTAAAATATTGGGTTGTCTATCCATTTTGTGTTTTTAAACTGTAAAATAGACAAGAGTTAGATTCATAAAAAAATACTTATTAATACAAGCAATTTTTACATATATCATAAAGCATAAGAACACTATATTACATATATTACACCACACGAATACAACTATCTTATTCCGACTCGCTCGTTTCTTCTTCTTCGATTTTGGTTCGTTTTGCCAAGTTTCTAGGGATATATGATGTTCCCCTAATACTAACTGTCGTTTTCCACAACGGTTTAGAAAAACCTGGTGGTTTAGAGGTTCCCGGGTCATTGTTACAACTTAAGGACTTCGGGGGTTGACGATACATATAAAGTTCATCGGGGTTGGAATTAGATTTCTCTATTTTTATGTCCTTTCCCTTATTATTTTCTTTTGCCTTTTTAAATTCAGTTGGGGTAATTTCTATAACATCATCGGAATTCTCGTCGGAATTCGATTCATCGGAGAATTGGTAATCCTCCCAATATTTTGCTTCCTTGGCGGAAACACCATTGACCATAATTAACCTTGGTCGGTTGGTTGAGGATTTTCTTTTACTTAACCGTTTTTTTATTTCCCCCACCGGTTCTACTTCTTCTTCCGGTTCCGATTCTTCTTCAGGTTCCGATTCTTCTTCCGGTTCCGACTCTTCTTCCGGTTCCTCTTCGGGAACTTGTGAATCAGTCCACGAATCATTCCAATTTACATTCGACTCTTCATTATTATTAGGTGAGTCAATGGGACTTGTTCTAGAGGTAGACATCTATCGCATAATATCAAACGCGTTAAGAGATTAATATATCACATAATATTCACATGTTAAAAATATATAGTTTCCAACAAAATTTGTTAAGCAATCATTTTTCAAGTAAACACGGTCGAAGTCCAGACTCACTAATGCATCCTAACAAACTCGATAAGACACACTAATGCAAAATTCTGGTTCTCTAAGACCAACGCTCGGATACCAACTGAAATGTCCCGTTCTTATTGATTAAAAACGTTCCATATTAATTGATTTCGTTGCGAGGTTTTGACCTCTATATGAGACGTTTTTCAAAGACTGCATTCATTTTTAAAACAAACCATAACCTTTCTTTCATAAATAAAGGTTTAAAAAGCTTTACGTAGATTATCAAATAATGATAATCTAAAATATCCTGTTTACACACGACCATTACATAATGGTTTACAATACAAATATGTTACATCGAAATCAGTTTCTTGAATGCAGTTTTTACACAATATAATACAAACATGGACTCCAAATCTTGTCCTTATTTTAGTATGCAACAGCGGAAGCTCTTAGTATTCACCTGAGAATAAACATGCTTTAAACGTCAACAAAAATGTTGGTGAGTTATAGGTTTAACCTATATATATCAAATCATAATAATAGACCACAAGATTTCATATTTCAATACACATCCCATACATAGAGATAAAAATCATTCATATGGTGAACACCTGGTAACCGACATTAACAAGATGCATATATAAGAATATCCCCATCATTCCGGGACACCCTTCGGATATGATATAAATTTCGAAGTACTAAAGCATCCGGTTCTTTGGATGGGGTTTGTTAGGCCCAATAGATCTATCTTTAGGATTCGCGTCAATTAGGGTGTCTGTTCCCTAATTCTTAGATTACCAGACTTAATAAAAAGGGCATATTCGATTTCGATAATTCAACCATAGAATGTAGTTTCACGTACTTGTGTCTATTTTGTAAATCATTTATAAAACCTGCATGTATTCTCAACCCAAAAATATTAGATTTTAAAAGTGGGACTATAACTCACTTTCACATATTTTTACTTCGTCGGGAAGTAAGACTTGGCCACTGGTTGATTCACGAACCTATAACAATATATACATATATATCAAAGTATGTTCAAAATATATTTACAACACTTTTAATATATTTTGATGTTTTAAGTTTATTAAGTCAGCTGTCCTCGTTAGTAACCTACAACTAGTTGTCCACAGTTAGATGTACAGAAATAAATCGATAAATATTATCTTGAATCAATCCACGACCCAGTGTATACGTATCTCAGTATTGATCACAACTCAAACTATATATATTTTGGAATCAACCTCAACCCTGTATAGCTAACTCCAACATTCACATATAGAGTGTCTATGGTTGTTCCGAAATATATATAGATGTGTCGACATGATAGGTCGAAACATTGTATACTTGTCTATGGTATCTCAAGATTACATAATATACAATACAAGTTGATTAAGTTATGGTTGGAATAGATTTGTTACCAATTTTCACGTAGCTAAAATGAGAAAAATTATCCAATCTTGTTTTACCCATAACTTCTTCATTTTAAATC
This sequence comes from Rutidosis leptorrhynchoides, assembly GCF_046630445.1. Classification (NCBI taxonomy): domain Eukaryota; kingdom Viridiplantae; phylum Streptophyta; class Magnoliopsida; order Asterales; family Asteraceae; genus Rutidosis; species Rutidosis leptorrhynchoides. The sequence continues at coordinate 87,551,184 of NC_092337.1, forward strand.
CGTTTTGAGTGAATCAAATTGCTATGGTTTCATATTGAACTCTATTTTATGAATCTAAACAGAAAAAGTATAGGTTTATAGTCAGAAAAATAAGTTACAAGTCATTTTTGTAAAGGTAGTCATTTCAGTCGAAAGAACGACGTCTAGATGACCATTTTAGAAAACATACTTCCACTTTGAGTTTAACCATAATTTTTGGATATAGTTTCATGTTCATAATAAAAATCATTTTCTCAGAATAACAACTTTTAAATCAAACTTTTTCATAGTTTTTAATTAACTAACCCAAAACAGCCCGCGGTGTTACTACGACGGCGTAAATCCGGTTTTACGGTGTTTTTCGTGTTTCCAGGTTTTAAATCATTAAGTTAGCATATCATATAGATATAAAACATGTGTTTAGTTGATTTTAAAATTCAAGTTATAAGGATTAACTTTTGTTTGCGAACAAGTTTAGAATTAACTAAACTATGTTCTAGTGATTACAAGTTTAAACCTTCGAATAAGATAGCTTTATATGTATGAATCGAATGATGTTATGAACATCATTACTACCTTAAGTTCCTTGGATAAACCTACTGGAAAAGAGAAAAATGGATCTAGCTTCAACGGATCCTTGGATGGCTCGAAGTTCTTGAAGCAGAATCATGACACGAAAACAAGTTCAAGTAAGATCATCACTTGAAATAAGATTGTTATAGTTATAGAAATTGAACCAAAGTTTGAATATGATTATTACCTTGTATTAGAATGATAACCTACTATAAGAAACAAAGATTTCTTGAGGTTGAATGATCACCTTACAAGATTGGAAGTGAGCTAGCAAACTTGAAAGTATTCTTGATTTTATGTAACTAGAACTTGTAAAATATATGAAGAACACTTAGAACTTGAAGATAGAACTTGAGAGAGATCAATTAGATGAAGAAAATTGAAGAATGAAAGTGTTTGTAGGTGTTTTTGGTCATTGGTGTATGGATTAGATATAAAGGATATGTAATTTTGTTTTCATGTAAATAAGTCATGAATGATTACTCATATTTTTGTAATTTTATGAGATATTTCATGCTAGTTGCCAAATTATGGTTCCCACATGTGTTAGGTGACTCACATGGGCTGCTAAGAGCTGATCATTGGAGTGTATATACCAATAGTACATACATCTAAAAGCTGTGTATTGTACGAGTACGAATACGGGTGCATACGAGTAGAATTGTTGATGAAACTGAACGAGGATGTAATTGTAAGTATTTTTGTTAAGTAGAAGTATTTTGATAAGTGTCTTGAAGTCTTTCAAAAGTGTATGAATACATATTAAAACACTACATGTATATACATTTTAACTGAGTCGTTAAGTCATCGTTAGACGTTACATGTAAATGTTGTTTTGAAACCTTTAGGTTAACGATCTTGTTGAATGTTGTTAACCCATTATTTATTATAGCAAATGAGATGTTAAATTGTTATATTATCATGATATTATGATATATAATATATCTTAGTATGATATGTATACAGTTAAATGTCGTTACAACGATAATCGTTACATATATGTCTCGTTTCGAAATCATTAAGTTAGTAGTCTTATTTTTACATATGTATTTCATTGTTAATACACTTAATAATATATTTACTTATCATTTAACATAATTAACCAAGTGTATCAATATCTTAATATGATTCATATGTACCTAGTAAGACGTTGTTATAACGATAATCGTTATATATATCGTTTTCGAGTTTCTTAAATTAATAGTCTCATTTTTATGTATATAACTCATTGTTAAAATACCTAATGAGATATATACTTATAATAAAATAATGTTAACTATATATATAACCATATATATGTCATCGTATAGTTTTTACAAGTTTTAACGTTCGTGAATCACCGGTCAACTTGGGTGGTTAATTGTCTATATGAAACATATTTCAATTAATCAAGTCTTAACAAGTTTGATTGCTTAACATGTTGGAAACATTTAATCATGTAAATATAAATCTCAATTAATATATATAAACATGTAAAAGTTCGGGTCACTACAAAAACACTACATGTATATACATTTTAACTGAGTCGTTAAGTCATCGTTAGTCGTTACATGTAAGTGTTGTTTTGAAACCTTTAGGTTAACGATCTTGTTAAATGTTGTTAACCCAATGTTTATAATATCAAATGAGATTTTAAATTATTATATTATCATGATATTATCATGTATGAATATCTCTTAATATGATATATATACATTAAATGTCTTTACAACGATAATCGTTACATATATGTCTCATTTAAAAATCATTAAGTTAGTAGTCTTGTTTTTACATATGTAGTTCATTGTTAATATACTTAATGATATGTTTACTTATCATAGTACCATGTTAACTATATATATATCCATATATATGTCATCATATAGTTTTTACAAGTTTTAACGTTCGTGAATCACCGGTCAACTTGGGTGGTCAATTGTCTATATGAAACATATTTCAATTAATCAAGTCTTAACAAGTTTGATTGCTTAACATGTTGGAAACATTTAATCATGTAAATATCAATCTCAATTAATATATATAAACATGGAAAAGTTCGGGTCACTACAGTACCTACCCGTTAAATAAATTTCGTCCCGAAATTTTAAGCTGTTGAAGGTGTTGACGAATCTTCTGGAAATAGATGCGGGTATTTCTTCTTCATCTGATCTTCATGCTCCCAGGTGAACTCGGGTCCTCTACGAGCATTCCATCGAACCTTAACAATTGGTATCTTGTTTTTCTTAAGTCTTTTAACCTCACGATCCATTATTTCGACGGGTTCTTCGATGAATTGAAGTTTTTTGTTGATTTGGATTTCATCTAACGGAATAGTGAGATCTTCTTTAGCAAAACATTTCTTCAAATTCGAGACGTGGAAAGTGTTATGTACAGCCGCGAGTTGTTGAGGTAACTCAAGTCGGTAAGCTACTGGTCCGACACGATCAATAATCTTGAATGGTCCAATATACCTTGGATTTAATTTCCCTCGTTTACCAAATCGAACAACGCCTTTCTAAGGTGCAACTTTAAGCATGACCATCTCTTCAATTTCAAATTCTATATCTTTTCTTTTAATGTCAGCGTAGCTCTTTTGTCGACTTTGGGCGGTTTTCAACCGTTGTTGAATTTGGATGATCTTCTCGGTAGTTTCTTGTATGATCTACGGACCCGTAATCTGTCTATCCCCCACTTCACTCCAACAAATCGGAGACCTGCACTTTCTACCATAAAGTGCTTCAAACGGCGCCATCTCAATGCTTGAATGGTAGCTGTTGTTGTAGGAAAATTCTGCTAACGGTAGATGTCGATCCCAACTATTTCCGAAATCAATAACACATGCTCGTAGCATGTCTTCAAGCGTTTGTATCGTCCTTTCGCTCTGCCCATCAGTTTGTGGATGATAGGCAGTACTCATGTCTAGACGAGTTCCTAATGCTTGCTGTAATGTCTGCCAGAATCTTGAAATAAATCTACCATCCCTATCAGAGATAATAGAGATTGGTATTCCATGTCTGGAGACGACTTCCTTCAAATACAGTCGTGCTAACTTCTCCATCTTGTCATCTTCTCTTATTGGCAGGAAGTGTGCTGATTTGGTGAGACGATCAACTATTACCCAAATAGTATCAAAACCACTTGCAGTCCTTGGCAATTTAGTAATGAAATCCATGGTAATGTTTTCCCATTTCCATTCCGGGATTTCGGGTTATTGAAGTAGACCTGATGGTTTCTGATGCTCAGCTTTGACTTTAGAACACGTCAAACATTCTCCTACGTATTTAGCAACATCGGCTTTCATACCCGGCCACTAAAAATGTTTCTTGAGATCCTTGTACATCTTCCCCGTTCCAGGATGTATTGAGTATCTGGTTTTATGAGCTTCTCTAAGTACCATTTCTCTCATATCTCCAAATTTTGGTACCCAAATCCTTTCAGCCCTATACCGGGTTCCATCTTCCCGAATATTAAGATGCTTCTCCGATCCTTTGGGTATTTCATCCTTTAAATTTCCCTCTTTTAAAACTCCTTGTTGCGCCTCCTTTATTTGAGTAGTAAGGTTATTATGAATCATTATATTCATAGATTTTACTCGAATGAGTTCTCTGTCCTTCCTGCTCAAGGCATCGGCTACCACATTTGTCTTCCCCGGGTGGTAACGAATCTCAAAGTCATAATCATTCAACAATTCAATCCACCTACGCTGCCTCATATTCAGTTGTTTCTGATTAAATATGTGTTGAAGACTTTTGTGGTCGGTATATATAATACTTTTGACCCCATATAAGTAGTGCCTCCAAGTCTTTAATGCAAAAACAACCGCGCCTAATTCCAAATCATGCGTCGTATAATTTTGTTCGTGAATCTTCAATTGTCTAGACGCATAAGCAATCACCTTCGTTCGTTGCATTAATACACAATCGAGACCTTGCTTTGATGCGTCACAATAAATCACAAAATCATCATTCCCTTCAGGCAATGACAATATAGGTGCCGTAGTTAGCTTTTTCTTCAATAACTGAAACGCTTTCTCTTGTTCATCATTCCATTCAAATTTATTCCCTTTATGCATTAATGCAGTCAAGGGTTTTGCTATTCTGGAAAAGTCTTGGATGAACCTTCTGTAGTAACCAGCTAGTCCTAAAAACTGGCGTATGTGTTTCGGAGTTTTCGGGGTTTCCTACTTTTCAACAGTTTCTATCTTTGCCGGATCCACCTTAATACCTTCTTTGTTCACTATGTGACCGAGGAATTGAACTTCTTCCAACCAAAATGCACACTTTGAAAACTTAGCATACAATTCTTCCTTCCTCAATACTTCTAACACCTTTCTCAAATGTTCACCGTGTTCTTGGTCATTCTTTGAGTAAATAAGTATGTCATCAATGAAAACAATGACAAACTTGTAAAGGTATGGTCCACACACTCGGTTCATAAGGTCCATGAACACAGCTGGTGCATTAGTTAAACCAAACGGCATGACCATAAACTCGTAATGACCGTAACGTGTTCTGAAAGCAGTCTTTGGAATATCATCTTCTTTCACCCGCATTTGATGATACCCGGAACGTAAGTCAATCTTTGAATAAACAGACGAGCCTTGTAGTTGATCAAATAAGTCGTCGATTCTCGGTAGTGGGTAGCGGTTCTTGATGGTAAGTTTGTTCAACTCTCGGTAGTCGATACACAACCTGAATGTACCATCTTTCTTCTTGACAAACAAAACAGGAGCTCCCCACGGTGATGTGCTTGGTCGAATGAAACCACGCTCTAAAAGTTCTTGTAATTGGCTTTGCAATTCTTTCATCTTGCTGGGTGCGAGTCTGTAAGGAGCACGAGCTATTTGTGCAGCTCCTGGTACAAGATCTATTTGAAATTCAACGGATCGATGTGTGGGTAATCCCGGTAATTCTTTCAGAAATACATCGGGAAATTCTTTTGCAATGGGAACATCATTGATGCTCTTTTCTTCAGTTTGTACTTTCTCGACGTGTGCTAGAACAGCATAGCAACCTTTTCTTATTAGTTTTTGTGCTTTCAAATTACTAATAAGATGTAGCTTCGTGTTGCCCTTTTCTCCGTACACCATTAAGGGTTTTCCTTTTTCTCGTATAATGCGAATTGCATTTTTGTAACAAACGATCTCTAGTTTCACTTCTTTCAACCAGTCCAAACCGATTATCACATCAAAACTCCCTAACTCTACTGGTATCAAATCAATCTTAAATGTTTCGCTAACCAGTTTAATTTCTCGATTCCGACATATATTATCTGCTGAAATTAATTTACCATTTGCTAATTCGAGTAAAAATTTACTATCCAAAGGCGTCAATGGACAACTTAATTTAGCACAAAAATCTCTACTCATATAGCTTCTATCCGCACCCGAATCAAATAAAACGTAAGCAGATTTATTGTCAATAAGAAACGTACCCGTAACAAGCTCCGGGTCTTCCTGTGCCTCTGCCGCATTAATATTGAAAACTCTTCCGCGGCCTTGTCCATTCGTGTTCTCCTGGTTCGGGCAATTTCTAATAATGTGGCCCGGTTTTCCACATTTATAACAAACTACATTGGCATAACTTGCTCCGACACTACTTGCTCCGCCATTACTCGTTCCGACACCATTTGTTCCTTTCGTTCTATTAACCCCTGGTCCGTAGACCTCACACTTCGCCGCGCTATGACCATTTCTTTTACACTTGTTGCAAAATTTGGTGCAGAACCCCGAGTGATACTTTTCACACCTTTGGCATAGCTGCTTCTGATTGTTGTTGTTGTTGCGGTTATTATTGTTGTTGGGATGATTGCTGTTGTTGCTGTTGTTGTTGTTGTTGTTGTTGTTGTTGTTGTTGTTGTTGTTGTTGGGCCGTTTGTTGTAGTTGCGATTGATGTTGTGATTGTTGGGATAATTGTTGCGATTATTGTTGTAATTGCTGTTGTTGTTGTATTGGTGATTCTTATCACCGTTTTGCTCCCACTTTCTTTTGACTTGCTTCACATTGGCCTCTTCAGCAGTCTGTTCTTTAATTCTTTCTTCAATCTGGTTCACTAGTTTGTGAGCCATTCTACATGCCTGTTATATGGAGGCGGGCTCGTGTGAACTTATATCTTCTTGGATTCTTTCCGGTAATCCTTTCATAAACGCGTCGATCTTCTCTTCCTCATCTTCGAATGCTCCCGGACACAATAGGCACAATTCTGTGAATCGTCTTTCGTATGTGGTAATATCAAATCCTTGGGTTCGTAACCCTCTAAGTTCTGTCTTGAGCTTATTGACCTCGGTTCTGGGACGGTACTTCTCGTTCATCAAGTGCTTGAATGCTAACCACGGTAGTGCGTACGCATCGTCTTGTCCCACTTGCTCTAGATAGGTATTCCACCATGTTAACGTAGAACCTGTGAAGGTATGCGTAGCGTAATTCACTTTGTCCTCTTCAGTACACTTACTTATGGTAAACACCGATTCGACCTTCTCGGTCCACCGTTTCAATCCGATCGGTCCTTCGGTTCCATCAAATTCCAAAGGTTTGCAGGCAGTGAATTCTTTGTAGGTGCATCCTACATGATTTCCTGTACTGCTAGATCCAAGGTTATTGTTGGTATGTAGCGCAGCCTGTACTGCAGCTATGTTTGAAGCTAGAAAAGTACGGAATTCCTCTTCATTCATATTCACGGTGTGTCGAGTAGTCGGTGCCATTTCCTTCAAAATAGTCAAATGGAACAAGTTAATCATACAGAATATTAAGAGTAGTTAATAGTATTTCGTAGCATAATATGAACTCATTTATAAAAGCTTTTTCTTCATATTAGCGTTTTATAAGTTTAAATTCGGGTAGTACCTACCCGTTAAGTTCATACTTAGTAGCTAATATACAATTCAACTACTACAATTCTATATGAAAAACTGATTATAATAATATTTCGCGTTCAAACTTTTACACAATATTTTACAAACTTACAATACCGCTTATTTTACATATAGCATGAACTATAGCACACAATAAATTTGATACAAGATGGTTGTGAAGATAATTCTAGCTAGTACACAAGTCGTTCAGCAAAGGCAATAAAGACACGTAATTCATACGTCCAGAAACAAGTCATGCATTCTGGTTTTACTAGGATTACTTCCCATCCTTGGTCTTGTGGAACATAACCGTTATGGCCATTGATAAGACATCGTGTTGTAACGTCGTCAAAGGGACGAGGGTTACGTAATGTCCAACAGTCCCGTAACAATCTAAAAACCTCATTTCTTACCCCAATTACCGACTCCGTCATTTGTGGGAACGTTTTGTTTAATAGTTGTAGCCCGATGTTCTAGTTCTCACTTTGGTGAGAAGCGAACATTACTAATCCGTAAGCATAACATGCTTCTTTATGTTGCATGTTAGCCGCTTTTTCTAAATCACGAAGTCCAATATTCGGATATATTGAGTCAAAATAATTTCTTAACCCATTGCGTAAAATAGCATTTGGGTTCCCCGCAATATATGCGTCAAAGTAAACACATCGTAACTTATGGATTTCCCAATGTGATATCCCCATCTTTCGAACGAAAGCCTTTTATAAACCAAGGCATTCTTGGAAAATTCTTCGAATGTCTTACAAACTGATCTCGCCTTAAATAGTTGTGCCGAAGAATTCTGACCGACTCTAGACAAGATTTCATCAATCATGTCTCCGGGTAGGTCTCTTAAAATATTGGGTTGTCTATCTATTTTGTGTTTTTATACTGTAAAATAGACAAGAGTTAGATTCATAAAAAAAATATACTTATTAATACAAGCAATTTTTACATATATCATAAAGCATAAGCACACTATATTACATATATTACACCACACGAATACAACTATCTTATTCCGACTCGCTTGTTTCTTCTTCTTCGGTTTTGGTTCGTTTTACCAAGTTTCTAGGGATATATGATGTTCCCCTAATACGAGTTGTCATTTTCCACATTGGTTTAGAAAAACCTGGTGGTTTAGAGGTTTCCGGGTCATTGTTACAACTTAAGGACTTCGGGGGTTGACGGTACATATAAAGTTCATCGGGGTTGGAATTAGATTTCTCTATTTTTATGCCCTTTCCCATATTATTTTCTTTTGCATTTTTAAATTCAGTTGGGGTAATTTCTATAACATCATCGGAATTCTCGTCGGAATCCGATTCATCGGAGAATTGGTAATCCTCCCAATATTTTGCTTTTTTGGCGGAAACACCATTGACCATAATTAACCTTGGTCGGTTGGTTGGGGATTTTCTTTTACTTAACCGTTTTATTATTTCCCCCACCGGTTCTATTTCTTCATCCGGTTCCGATTCTTCTTCCGGTTCCGATTCTTCTTCCGGTTCCGACTCTTCTTCCGGTTCCTCTTCGGGAATTTGTGAATCAGTCCACGAATCATTCCAATTTACATTTGACTCTTCATTATTATTAGGTGAGTCAATGGGACTTGTTCTAGAGGTAGACATCTATCACATTATATCAAATGCCTTAAGAGATTAATATATCACATAATATTCACATGTTAAAAATATATAGTTTCTAACAAAATTTGTTAAGCAATCATTTTTCAAGTAAACACGGTCGAAGTCCAGACTCACTAATGCATCCTAACAAACTCGATAAGACACCCTAATGCAAAATTCTGGTTCTCTAAGACCAACACTCGGATACCAACTGAAATGTCCCGTTCTTATTGATTAAAAACGTTCCATATTAATTGATTTCGTTGCGAGGTTTTGACCTCTATATGAGACATTTTTCAAAGACTGCATTCATTTTAAAACAAACCATAACCTTTATTTCATCAATAAAGGTTTAAAAAGCTTTACGTAGATTATCAAATAATGATAATCTAAAATATCCTGTTTACACACGACCATTACATAATGGTTTACAATACAAATATGTTACAACAAAATAAGTTTCTTGAATGCAGTTTTTACACAATATCATACAAGCATGGACTCCAAATCTCGTCCTTATTTAAGTATGCGACTGCGGAAGCTCTTAATAATCACCTGAGAATAAACATGCTTAAAACGTCAACAAAAATGTTGGTGAGTTATAGGTTTAACCTATATACATCAAATCATAATAATAATAGACCACAAGATTTCATATTTCAATACACATCCCATACATAGAGATAAAAATCATTCATATGGTGAACACCTGGTAACCGACATTAACAAGATGCATATATAAGAATATCCCCATCATTCCGGGACACCCTTCGGATATGATATAAATTTCGAAGTACTAAAGCATCCGGTGCTTTGGATGGGGTTTGTTAGGCCCAATAGATCTATCTTTAGGATTCGCGTCAATTAGGGTGTCTGTTCCCTAATTCTTAGATTACCAGACTTAATAAAAAGGGGCATATTCGATTTCGATAATTCAACCATAGAATGTAGTTTCACGTACTTGTGTCTATTTTGTAAATCATTTATAAAACCTGCATGTATTCTCATCCCAAAAAATATTAGATTTTAAAAGTGGGACTATAACTCACTTTCACAGATTTTTACTTCGTCGGGAAGTAAGACTTGGCCACTGGTTGATTCACGAACCTATAACAATATATACATATATATCAAAGTATGTTCAAAATATATTTACAACATTTTTAATATATTTTGATGTTTTAAGTTTATTAAGTCAGCTGTCCTCGTTAGTAACCTATAACTAGTTGTCCACAGTTAGATGTACAGAAATAAATCGATAAATATTATCTTGAATCAATCCACGACCCAGTGTATACGTATCTCAGTATTGATCACAACTCAAACTATATATGTTTTGGAATCAACCTCAACCCTGTATAGCTAACTCCAACATTCACATATAGAGTGTCTATGGTTGTTCCGAAATATATATAGATGTGTCGACATGATAGGTCAAAACATTGTAACGTGTCTATGGTATCTCAAGATTGCATAATATACAATACAAGTTGATTAATTTATGGTTGGAATAGATTTGTTACCAATTTTCACGTAGCTAAAATGAGAAAAATTATCCAATTTTGTTTTACCCATAACTTCTTCATTTTAAATCCGTTTTGAGTGAATCAAATTGCTGTGGTTTCATATTGAACTCTATTTTATGAATCTAAACAGAAAAAGTATAGGTTTATAGTCAGAAAAATAAGTTACAAGTCATTTTTGTAAAGGTAGTCATTTCAGTCGAAAGAACGACGTCTAGATGACCATTTTAGAAAACATACTTCCACTTTGAGTTTAACCATAATTTTTGGATATAGTTTCATGTTCATAATAAAAATCATTTTCTCAGAATAACAACTATTAAATCAAAGTTTATCATAGTTTTTAATTAACTAACCCAAAACAGCCCGCGGTGTTACTACGACGGCGTAAATCCGGTTTTACGGTGTTTTTCGTGTTTCCAGGTTTTAAATCATTAAGTTAGCATATCATATAGATATAGAACATGTGTTTAGTTGATTTTAAAAGTCAAGTTAGAAGGATTAACTTTTGTTTGCGAACAAGTTTAGAATTAACTAAACTATGTTCTAGTGATTACAAGTTTAAACCTTCGAATAAGATAGCTTTATATGTATGAATCGAATGATGTTATGAACATCATTACTACCTTAAGTTCCTTGGATAAACCTACTGGAAAATAAAAAAATGGATCTAGCTTCAACGGATCCTTGGATGGCTCGAAGTTCTTGAAGCAGAATCATGAGACGAAAACAAGTTCAAGTAAGATCATCACTTGAAATAAGATTGTTATAGTTATAGAAATTGAACCAAAGTTTGAATATGATTATTACCTTGTATTAGAATGATAACCTACTGTAAGAAACAAAGATTTCTTGAGGTTGGATGATCACCTTACAAGATTGGAAGTGAGCTAGCAAACTTGAAAGTATTCTTGATTTTATGTAACTAGAACTTGTAGAATTTATGAAGAACACTTAGAACTTGAAGATAGAACTTGAGAGAGATTAATTAGATGAAGAAAATTGAAGAATGAAAGTGTTTGTAGGTGTTTTTGGTCGTTGGTGTATGGATTAGATATAAAGGATTTGTAATTTTGTTTTCATGTAAATAAGTCATGAATGATTACTCATATTTTTGTAATTTTATGAGATATTTCATGCTAGTTGCCAAATGATGGTTCCCACATGTGTTAGGTGACTCACATGGGCTACTAAGAGCTGATCATTGGAGTGTATATACCAATAGTACATACATCTAAAAGCTGTGTATTGTACGAGTACGAATACGGGTGCATACGAGTAGAATTGTTGATGAAACTGAACGAGGATGTAATTGTAAGCATTTTTGTTAAGTAGAAGTATTTTGATAAGTGTATTGAAGTCTTTCAAAAGTGTATAAATACATATTAAAACACTACATGTATATACATTTTAACTGAGTCGTTAAGTCATCGTTAGTCGTTACATGTAAGTGTTGTTTTGAAACCTTTAGGTTAACGATCTTGTTAAATGTTGTTAACCCAATGTTTATAATATCAAATGAGATTTTAAATTATTATATTATCATGATATTATCATGTATGAATATCTCTTAATATGTTATATATACATTAAATGTCTTTACAACGATAATCGTTACATATATGTCTCGTTTAAAAATCATTAAGTTAGTAGTCTTGTTTTTACATATGTAGTTCCTTGTTAATATACTTAATGATATGTTTACTTATCATAGTATCATGTTAACTATATATATATATCCATATATATGTCATCATATAGTTTTTACAAGTTTTAACGTTCGTGAATCACCGGTCAACTTGGGTGGTCAATTGTCTATATGAAACATATTTCAATTAATCAAGTCTTAACAAGTTTGATTGCTTAACATGTTGGAAACATTTAATCATGTAAATATCAATCTCAATTAATATATATAAACATGGAAAAGTTCGGGTCACTACATTAAGACTCCACCCGGGGTGAAGTGTCAATGTGTTAAGACGCCACCCGGAGTGAAGTATCGATGTGCTAAGATGCTACTCCAAGAAAGTAAAGGATGAAGTGTCGACATGTTAAGACGCCATCCGGGGTGAAGTATCGACGTGTTAAGATGCCACCCCAAGTAATATGAAGAGTGAAGTTTCGACGTGTTAAGACACCACTCGGAGTGAAGCATCGATGTGTTAAGATGCCACTCCAAGAACTATCACGGGTGAAGTGTCGATGTGTTAAGACGCCACCCGGGGTGAAGCATCGATGTGTTAAGATGCCACCCGTGGGATTAGTGTACGACGTGTTAAGTACTCTAATGGTTGTTATGAACACCAATGGGAAATTTGAGTACCATTCCTTGTAGGAATGGTTAACCATGGTTATGTGTTGTAGTTTTAGCATATTATATCATGAACTATATGCTATTGGTGATGCTAGCTTATTGTGTATTGCGGATACTTTAATATGCATTGTGATTGCATGGTTGTTGAGTTGCTAGCTCGTATGCGGTATTTGTGTAGGTGTTTGCAAGTAAATAGATTATATATGTATGTATATAATTATTACATTCACTAAGCGTTATGCTTACCCATCTCGTTGTTTACCTTTTTACAGGTATTGTGATTATGAAGCTAGCTAGTTGTTAGGCTAGATGCATAGGAGCGCTTGGGCTCGATGGGGTAGCTTTTGAAGATATGGACGCGGATTGGGGATTTGGTAGTCCCCAGGATTATGCTCTTGGTATTGGGTTGGGTTATTGAGTCTTAACATGTATTCGTGGTGTAAACAGTTTCATTTAACATTTTGATGATGTAAAACTTGAATTGGTTGTTACAAAGCGTTTGGTTGCGGATTTAAAGTGTTAAGTGTGTTTTGAAATGAAATGGGGCTGATCAGGTCTGCTGGACGCCGTCCAAATTTGGTTGGATGCCATCCAGTATAACGTGGGTTGGGTGTGTTTAGTCACAGAATGTTTTAGTGTTACTGGACGCCGTCCTGAATGTTGGACGCCGTCCTGCTCTTTGTAACTGGACGCCGTCCAGAGGTCTGGACGCCATCCAGATGGTCTGTTAAAAAAAAATTAAGTCATGTTTTTGGTAAAACGAAGTTGGGTCATTACAAGTGGTATCAGAGCATAGTCTAAGGGAATTAGGTGACCTTGGAATAGGTGCCTAGTCTTAGACTTATTGGCGGATGTGCGTTATTTGCGGGACTTGTAGGAATACGGGTCAGATTGAGATTTGTTAGTGCCTTAGAGTAGGTGACTAACTAGGACTTGTGTTTGTCCAATGCGGGATTATGTGGGGCCTTATTTCATGAGTAAGTTAGTGCCTTAGATTGCTAGTGCCTAATGTAAGTAGGCGAACTTGGACGTTGTTTTAGTGATAGTCGCCTAGGTTGTAGGTTGACTTGTAGTTGCGGTGTACTTGTGTATATCTATTATTATATTGTATATATGTGTATATACATGTATCTATTGGTGCGGTGTCCTAGGGACAAATCTATTGGAGAGATTCGCATGTTTGGCGGTTTGAGTGATCAAGTTCACGGTAAGGACTTTGGTCATTCGGGTACTAGGAGTTATCGCGTGTTATTTTGTGTGAATGTCACGTCAGTCCGGGTAAAGTACTTTGCGTGACCATGCAAAAATGGTAAGGTACGCAATTGTAATAGTGACTGATCACCATTATTATAACCGTGTATCTTGACACCAAGCATGACATGACGAGTACCGAGCGGAGGAAACGTGGCATGGTTGGGGTAGAATCGGGACGAGTTAGGAATCTTTTGTTGGTTCCTAGGTTATAGTAGTCTCGGGTGATGTGCTTGTTGTCACATCGGATTCGTTGTAAGTCAAAAATTATTACGGTAGATACGGTTAGTTAAGTGAGTGAGCCAACTCACGAGTTCGGCGCGTACTTAGTCACCCTACGTGGTGGGTGCATTATTGAGATTGTCATTGGTTGTAGTTACACATTGTAACTAGGATAACCGATTAGTGTGTATGTGTGTGCGACGAGGACTTGAATCCCGTAATGGGACGTAGCAAGTCTAATGATTGTAGAATTGGGTTACACTCCGTAGAGTGTGTGGTTAGAGGATCGTGTAAGGATTCTAGTTGTGAGTCGCCTTGGAATCGGCAAATCGAGGAATCTTTGGGTCATTAAACTTATGGGAGTGGGACCCGTATGACGATGATTGCGTTAGTGTGTTAGCATGTTGTGGATTATAGGGTGCCATTCCTAACAGAGTACCCCTGTTGATGTGGTTGTGTCGTTGTGCGAAAGAGTGTAAGACTTGGCGTTTCCAAGCATCTCTTTAGTGTTAAATGAAAGGTTTCGTGAGGCTATATCGTTTGGCCTTGTGGAAATTGCGGTTAGCGTGTGATCGGTAGAAACTTTCGATAAGACGATAGACCGTGAGGTTTGTCAGGTAGGTATGACTTCGGGTCATTATTATGGAGAGATGGGTGACATCGGTTATATGGAACCTAAAGATCGAGTTTCTAAAATTCGGTAGGTTGTGGCGGGAGTATGCATGACACTGCGTCAGGTGCCTTCTTATACCTGCTAGTGTAATGTTCAACTCCGGTGATGGTGTGATCACTTTGTGCTTAGGGTGTCCGTGAGATATCCTTGGAAGCAGTGGAGATTACAATAGTGATCGACAGGTGATAGTAATTTGACGGTTGCGAAAGTCGAAGTTTAAAAGCATTGCGGTGAATACTTCTTATGAATTGACAGATGTGCGAATCTTGTTGCTCTTAAGTGATGGACGAGTAAAGATGACTGGCGAGCCGGTGATGTACTTAATGGTCGGATAGGCCGAAGGTCATGATGAAGTGTTGATATTGCGGTTGACGTAATTATTGTGTCGGGTTGATCACTCTTCTCCATGAGTGTGAGCAATTGTTGATAAAGGTTCGTTAAGTGAAAGGTCAGGTGATCTCGACTGAGATGCATGACCGATTAAGTGGAGTGGTGTATGCCTTGGTTAAAGTGATGCTAAAACATCAAGAGTTGTACACTTGAGGCTTATACGCATCAAGGATGAGAACCATGATGAGCATCAAACACCAAGAAACCCACCGGAGCACTTGCTTTCTGTTTTTCAGGATCTGATCAGGCTCCTGGTGTCATATCTCGTCCTAATCCATCTGGACGAAGTCACCAACATCTGGTCCCATTGCGATGATCGACTCCAAATAATATCTTTAAAATGAGCAAATGCACAGCGAAAGATTTCTTTCATACCTGAGAATAAACATGCTTTCAAGTGTCAACCAAAAGGTTGGTGAGTTCATAAGTTTATCATAAAACAATAAAATTCATCATTTTGATAGACCACAAGATTTAAATCCTGCATGGTACAAATGGGCCCAAATCCTATACCCACCTGTAATGTACATGCGATATCTTTTAAATACAGTACACCTTTCTCGTGTACGAAATCATCTTTCATAAATCTTAGTAACCGTACACATATCTCGTGCACAAAAATAACATACACATAACCTGTGTATAAAATCATTCTCTCGATACATAACATTCACTTCAATTGGTGGCAATTATCATGTCCACATAATTCAATGGTGGCAATTATCATGTCCACATAATTTAATGGTGGCAATTATCATGTCCACATAATTCAATGGTGGCAATTATCATGTCCACATAATTCAATAATAATCCGCAGAACTTCTGTCTGCATAATAATTCATTCGAGGAATGTTTTGCTTGTGTCTATCTCGTCAAACATTTATAAAAGTATTTCATGTATTCGAAGTTCAAAATATATTTCAAAAGCATTTAATTAAGCAGTTGTAAAAACAGCGCATGTATTCTCAGTCCCAAAAATGTAAAGAGTAAAAAAGGGAATCAAATGAACTCACGCATATAAATATTGTAAATCAGTTAATAAAGCATTTGCATGTATTCTCAGCCTAAAAATGTAATAAGTAAAAAGGGAGCAAATGAACTCACGCATATAAATATTGTAAATCAGTTAATAAAGCATTTGCATGTATTCTCAGCCCAAAAATGTAATAAGTAAAAAGGGAGCAAATGAACTCACGCATATAAATATTGTAAATCAGTTAATAAAGCATTTGCATGTATTCTCAGCCCATCAACATGTTCTAATGGATTCGTGATCATGGCCCAAGGGACAAAAAAAAAATCCATTACAGAATGTTTAGGGAATTCGCTGGATTTTTTTCTTTTGAAGGGTGGGGTTCGGTTTTAGCCAATAACAACATCAACACTCATCCTTATCATTTTGTGGGTTTCATTCATCATCTTCCTCACTCCTCTTTGCTGTAGCATCGTGACATCATCATCATCATCATCATCATTTCACTTCGCCATAACCATCATCATCATCGTAATAATTTCATCATCAACATCGCGTAATCATCATCTAACATCATCGTTGTCATCACTCATCATCATTAACTTCGTTATATCATAACAGATTATAATATGGCAATAGTAGAAACCAACAACGATTATGAGTATCATAACCGTATCATCTTATCCATCTTCAACATGATATACACCATCATCACGTATCATTTGTGTACAGAATTAGAAACAGATTGAAACGAGCAGCAGTGGTTGTAACAGAGAAAAAAATAGTTGTAGGAACAGGAGGATGATGGGTGGTTAGCGATGGTTGTTTTCGACAGAAAAACAGAAACACAGAATATGGAGCAACGATGGTGGTGATTGGTTCTTATTGACAAGGAAGACGCAGCTTACGCAGTTAGTGTGTGGTTATGATGGTTTGTTTGGTGGAATCATGAAACAAAAAAATAACATAAATATTTTGTAGTAGTTACATCGATTTAGTAACGTCACTGTTAACCTTCGTTTTCTTCTTCCTTCTACAAAATTCGATATTTACGACAGTAGTAGCAGAAAGAGGTTTGGCCTGGTCTTGTTCGAAAGTAACAGCATAGCAGTGGCAATTAACTCGAGCAAAAACCAAGTGGGTTTGATTGATTCAAGATGTGGTTTTCGTGAATTTGCGAAGAAGAAGGAGAGAAAGGTTTGATTTATGATGATAGTGACGGTGGCCGGAGGAGACGGCTGTAGGTGGTACTAACTGTGGTGATGGTGGCCGGCGGTAGGGAGGTGACAGTGACGGAGATGAGATGTCTTGCAAGAGGTTTGTGAATGTGAATATGTATGTAACATGTACCATATATATTTAGATATTTATAATTTATAATATAAAAAAATGTAATAATTATAATTATAATATAATATATCAACTTGTGAAGTTAATATAACACAGCTCAATCATCGAGATTTTTGGTTGGTTCTTACCGACACTATTATTAATTAAGGGTATATCGTACTACGTTGCTAATCAGTGGGGAATAATAGTGTTTAGAATAATCCCATATTTTTAAATTAACTATATTTATTTATTTTGCTCATTATGGTATAAAATTCGATCATTAGTTTATTAAATAAAAATTACATCAACTGTCCCTCTCATTTATGGGTGAAATATAAAAAGTATTAAAACTTAACAAATAGTTCCTAGATACATTTTTAATAAGCCTAAAATTTATAGAACACATTTTTGTATCACCGTTTATTTTAAAATTACGTAAGTTTGAATTTAACTTGCTTAATATCAATCGAAACATCAAACGAGTATTACAATCATTTAACATTTATTTTTAATATACTTAATTTATATAAATGTGTTTGTAAATAATAATTATCACAATATCATGTTATTATTTTATTTTACATAATTAATTTTAATAACAACAACATATAATATTTCAAATTATATTTTCAGTTATTATACATATATATACACATATCTATTTACAATTAGTGGTTCGTAAATCGTCGGAAATGGTCGAAGGTCATTTGAATATACAAAACAAATTCAAAATATTCGAGACTAAACATTACAGACTTTGCTTATTGTGTCGAAATAATATAAAGATAAAGTTTAAATTTGATTGGAAATTTCCGGGTTGTCACAGTACCTACCCATTAAAGAAATTTCGTCTCGAAATTTGAGTGAGGTGGTCATGGCTAACAATAAAAATGTTTTCATGACGAATATGAGTTGATAAATAGAATTTTATCACTATTGAATAATTTGGATAAAATGATTTGATTACTCGAAACGTACGAGTGAAGCTATCACAAAAGATTGAGATAAGGTAATAGAAATCCGTCTTTACTTTTGACGTATTCATGGTTGAATTTAGAAAATAATATTCGTCCTATCTTTTGACCTTGTCTCGGTTAAATTCGGGAATTCAAGGGATTTAAAGAAAATCTTCGAAATCTAAAAGATTTGATTCTTCGGCGAATAAGGAAATTAAGATCTCTATAAATAAATACGGTGATCTGCCTTGTTTACTTTGTCTGATATTTCCATTATAAATTAAGCTCTTCCGTTCCATTAATCTCACCATTCCTATACTTTCTTTCTTAGTTCATACATCCAAAAGATAGTGATAATGCTTAATCCAGTTCTAATCCTTGATATTTTCCTAATTTATCATTTATGTCATCCTTCTTTTCAATCTCCCATCAGAAAAATCTGTTTACTTCTACTACTACCTTGGGGTGATGCTATTCTTAATTATACAGTGTCTTTATATTGCTATTCGTATTAATATTCACGGTCTGTAACCTCCGTGTTGTTATTGGGTTTTATGTTTTCTCTTATATTTTGGAGCTTTGTCCCTTCGTTTCTTCTTCTTGCGATTGGGCATCTCTTGTAATGGTCCAGAATTCGCGGATATAAGTTTCAGAATGAACATTGTTAATGTTCTAAGAAGGGAATGGTAATGGCACGATCTTGATTTGTTAAATTACCAGAATACCCTAGAAAAGACCGAATCATCAAGGAATATTTTCTTGATATTTTAGAGGTTTAAATAGAATACAAGAGTCGTGTAACATGGCACATGATGACGTTAGAGTCTGTGAATCATCACGTTTCATTAGAAACTCAGCATGACTTACTGTAATATAATCACGTTGATCAAGTGTCATTATATTCTACTAGCTCATGCATCAGTTCCCAACATTACTTCAATAACATTCATATTTTAAGCTCGAAAGTTTACACTTGATTATAGAAACTAACAGTTTCTATATGATGTAACACTGATAGCACGAAGAGATTAATGATTTTCAGATAAGAATAGTTATGAAAATATCTTCAGAAATATGGAGGACATTTATAATGAAAGATACGATGATATCTTGGAATTTCTAATATCGAAGGATGGTGAAGAAAATTTGTCCGCAAGAGTTTGGAGTCAAAAGCAAGGTATTCGCTAAAGATTTCATCAGAAACAGAATCATCAGGATTCTTAATGTACAAGTTTAGTCCTTGTGTTTTGTTCAGAGACTCCTTCGTAGTTTGTTCAATCAGTTTTTCAGTTTCAAACTTTTTCTGAGCTTTGCCAACATACAATTCTTTATCATCAACTTTTGGCTGTTGAGGTCGTTTACAGTTTTTGTTGCTTCATTCAACTTTTCAAAATTCAGAGTATTAATTCGTAGACTGGGTGCTTTTCAGAATTTCAGAATGGAAGGTCATAGTTCTAAGAGATAAATGTTATATGGATACATATAACTGTTGATGTAGAAACGCTGTGAGACTCAAAATACAGATTTGCTGATTCCCGGTAATTGGTATGGCAATTCTTGTTACAAGATGCGGTTGAGTACATGATGAGACCTCTATATATATATATATATAGTGATTTGTCGGAGAGATTTAAACCAAAGAGCGACGAGGTTGCTGGTACATCTGCTGGTAATATGGTGGAATATAAAAGGTTCTCTGGTAACAATAAAAGAGCATGCATATATATCAAGGTGATAATAAGGTTGTTTCGAACGAAAAGTCAAAGTTGACTTGCTGGAGCTGTGACAAAATTGGCTAATTTGGAAAAGGGATTGCAAAGTTATTTTGGGTAATAATAACACTAAAGGAATTAACACAGCTATGTGTTAAACGTTTACTCAGTTTCTGAGAGTTTTCAGGTGCATAATTATATGTGTTAAACGTTTGGGACTGAGAATACATGCGCTTTTTATGTTTTACATACTAGACACGAGTACTTAAACTTTATATATGTGTGGGTTATATAACGGCATAAACTTTCCCCTTAGCTTGGTAACGTTTAGTCATTGGTTTTTGAACCGGTGAACGCGAATCTTAGATATGGATCCATAAGGTTTGACATCCCCACTCGGGCTAGTCGCGCTAGCATTTAATGGGTGTTTAATACTTCGAGAACATACGCACTCGCCAAGTGTACTTTTAGGGGGTAATATTACGTTAAGTTAGTTACCGGGTGCCCACGGATAAGCATATACTTTATCATACTGATTTGAAATACTGATTTGAAATGCTGGTTTGAAGCACTGAAATCTCGTGGTCTACATTACATTACTGATTACAAACAAACTATAGCTCACCAACATTCTTTTTGACTTTTAATCATGTATTTCTCAGGTGCTTAGACGTTGCTGTTAGACTTGATGTTATAGTCTTGATGTTATAGACTTGCTGTTACAGACTCGCTGTGTTAGACTTCCGCTGCATTGCTTAGAGATGTCTCAATCATGAAATTTTACTTTGCATTGACAACTTATGCTACATTTGAACAATGGCTTTATAATGACCTTTGTGTCACGTACTAATGCTTTCTATTCGTAGAAGCACATTATCCTTTGTAAAACATTTGGCGATTGGTAAAAACGTTATTTTTTATGAATGCAAAACTTGTTTTGAAACAGCACGTAGTATTATACCGTTTAATGGACCTGTTGTTAATGATCTGTATACATTGATTTTGTACGGGGCATCACAAGCATATTCTTGTCTATAAGTATGCTTCAAATGGTGGCCTTGATAGATACATTGGTAAGACTATGAGTCTTACATGGGCACAACGTTTGCAAATTTTCCTCGATGCTGCCCATGGACTTAACTTCCTTCATAATGGGGTTAGTGAGCATCTTAGAATAATACATCGTGATATAAAGAGCTCAAACATTCTTATATCCTGAAACTGGAAAGGCATTCTTAGTGATTTTGGTTTATCGAAATTCGGCACTGCAAATTTGCCAGCCACCTTTGTCATGACACAAGTTGCTGGGATACTAGGATATATTGATCCACAATATCTCAAGATAGGTATGTTAACTAAGGAATCTGATTTTTACTCTTTTGGGGTGGTTTTATTTGAAGTAATGACTGGAAGGTTAGTTGGTTTTCGGAATGACAAATCCAACCCGATATTTTTTGTACCCGACATGGCCAAACGCCGCTTTGAGCAGAAAAGGGTCCATGAGATTATCGATCCCACATTGAAAAAGGAATTTAAGAAAAATGAGCCTTATGTACTTGATAATGTTGAAAGCATTCCAGAATCCATAAACATATTTGCAGCAATTGCGTATGAGTGCTTGCAAGAACAACGAGAGGACCGTCCTACAATGAGTACCTTTGGGAAAGAACTTGAGAAAGCAGTGAAATCACTTGTATGTCAAGTAAGTCATTACTATTGTTACTGTTGTTACTGTTATCGTTACCATTACTATTATTGGCTGCAGAATGCTTCATAAACAAATAATTAGACGAAGCTATATTTCACGATAATAAGGGACATATATTATAGCTAGATAAAGAATCCTAGGATATATTTTCAAAAAATGCCTATTGATGATTGAAGGAACAGCTAGAGGATCATCCAACAATGCTCGAAATTGTTAAAGAAATTTAGGAAACTTTATAATGTCAAGTAAGTTTGTTGGAGTGTGAAGCGAGTTAAACAAGGATTCAAAAAAAGGAAGAATTCGGTTCACCGGTGGAGGTGCGCCGCGGCCTATCCTAGGCGCGATGCGACCTAGAGCGTGAAAAAGGGGTCAAGTCGAGAAAGCTACTGTTTTAATTTTTGCCTTAGAGGCGCGGCGCGGCCCTCTATGGGCGGGGCGCGGCTTCGTCTGCGAGGAAGTTTCCAAAATCGAGTTTTCTTGTTCCCAAAGCTATTTCTTTATTTAGTTTTGCCTATTTAAGCATCTTATTGTAACCCATACATGTATCCACGCAATTTATCAATAAAAGAACTCTCTTTGGTGGCCGAGGATTAAAGTAATCATTCGTGATTACATATAACCTCGATAAATTCTATTGTCTTTATCGTTTGTGCTAGTTTCTTCATAAACATCAATTATTTTCATTTATTGTAAGTGGGTTTAATAACCTAGGGTTATCTAGTCTTGTTAGGGCTCACGTGCTTCATTCCTAACAAGTGGTATCAAGAGCTTCGGTTCGGTTTCATGGGAACAAAGGCGGAAAAGAGTGATGTGAAGATTAATAAGTTTGATGGGAATGATTTTAGCTTTTGGAAGATGCAAATTGAAGATGTGCTCTATCAAAAGAAGCTTTACCAACCGTTGAAGGGTGTTAAACTGGAAGAGATAACTCAAGGCGAGTGGGAGTTGTTGGATAGGCAAGCCCTAGGAGTTGTTCTACTTTCTCTGGCCAAGAACGTTGCTTACAACATCGTGGGTGAAACCACAACGGCGGGATTGCTTGCGGCTTTATCTAACATGTATGAAAAGCCATCCGCTTTGAATAATGTTTTCTTGATTCGGAAATTGGTGAATGCTAGGATGATGGAGGGTTCCACGACGGTGGATCATGTTAACAAATTTAATTCGATTTTAACACGGTTGAAATCGGTTAATATTAAATTCGATGATGAGCTTGAGGTGTTGTTTTTGGTATCTTCATTACCCGAGAGTTGGGCCGGTACAGTTACGGCAGTTAGTGGTTCAACCAGAACTACTAAGTTAACTTTTGAAGGAATCCGGGATTTAATTCTTGGCGAAGGTATTCGTAGGAAAGATTCGAATGGAAGTTCGGGTTCGGCTCTAAGTGTTAGTCGGGGAAGAGCTAGGTCAAGAAGTCCGTCAAGGAGCAAGAACGTGGTGTGTTGGAATTGTCAACAAGTTGGTCACTATAAGTCAAAGTGCCCGAGTCTTAAGTCGGGTGGGAGCGTATCGACTGTGGTGATCGAAGATGCATTGATGTGCCAAAAAGAGGTTCTTGACGAATCTTGGGTTTTAGATTCGGGTGCCTCGTATCATCTTACCCTATTCATGAACGAGATAGTGAACTTCAAGGAATACTCCGGTAAGGTTCGAGTTGCGAATGAGAGTATACTTGAAATTGCGGGTATTGGTGATCTCGTGGTTAGACACTTGAATTATGCTTGGATCTTGAGGAATGTGCGGTTCGTTCCAACGTTCAAGAGTCGGTTGATTTCAGTTGGGCAATTGGATGACGATAATTGTCATGTCCTATTTGGAGATCAAAAGTAGGTAGTGTTTATGGTAGATTATGTGATTGCTCATGGGTTTGTAAGGGGAACCATGTATATGGTTGAAGTTCCTAAAGAGGAATGGCTAGGTGATTTTGTGGATGTCAAAAGTCGTAGCATGCTAATGCTTTCCGGAATTGTTGAGGGATCTTGTTTGAGTGGGAGCTCAAAGGGAGTCGAAGCTAGGGAAAATTCGGGTCGAATTGGGTACACTAGAGCTTTCGGTACTTCAGGTAGATCTTTTCAAATGGCAACTTGGTAGTGGTTGATCGAGGAAGATGAACAAGAGGTTTTCTTAAGAGTCATGGTTAATGATACATCCGTACAGTGGGAGTTGGCCTGGGATGGAAAATCGGGTTTGTCAAAAGACGTGCGCACGTATGTGGTCAATGTTCCAATGGTGAAAGCAAAGGTGGTTATGTGGAAGATCAAGGGTGTGATTGCATTTGCCTTGATGGTGTTGTCCACATGTTTGATCTACCGGTGAGTTTATTCTTTGTTGGAAAGTTGAATCGGGTGGATGATGTTGTGTATGGGTGGATCGCTTGGGCGATGGGGTTAATTGGGTCGGGTCGGACTCAAACGCCCCGTTATCTCCTAAACTAAGGAGGTATGTACCATGGCCAAAGAGAGGTTCTTGTTTCCCAAGCTAGTAACAAATGGATCGAATTATAGCTTAGCGGTATTTTTTTTGGTGTCGAAAGACTTCACTTGTTCGAAGGTTATCGAATGAAGTGCAGCGTGATCCGGGTGCAAATCTGGTGGTATTAAAAGGAGGTATAATTAGCGGGTTAGTTTGTTATTGTGGGATGATGATGTTGATGATGTCAGGTTAAGATGGATGCTGTTTAACATCTCTTCGAGTGGGAGATTGTTGGAGTGCGAAGTGAGTTAAACAAGGATTCGAAAAAAGGAAAAATTCGGTTCACCGGTGGAGGCACGCCGCGGCCTATCCTAGGTGCGACGCGGCCTAGAGCGTGAAAAAGGGGTCAAGTCGAGAAAGCTACTATTTTGGTTTTTGCCTTAGAGGCGCGGCGCGGCCCTCTATGGGCGCGGCGCGGCTTCGTCTGTGAGGAAGTTTCCAAAATCGAGTTTTCTTGTTCCCAAAGCTATTTCTTTGTTTAGTTTTGTAACCCATACATATATCCACGAAATTTATCAATAAAAGAACTTTCTTTGGTGGCCGAGGATTAAAGTAATCATTCGTGATTACATATAACCTCGTTAAATTCAATTGTCTTTATCGTTTTTGCTAGTTTCTTCATAAACATCAATTATTTTCGTTTATTGTAAGTGGGTTTGATAACCTAGGGTTATCTCGACTTGTTAGGGCTCATGTGCTTCATTCCTAACTTGATGTGTATAATTACGTATATAATTTATCAGTGGAAAATACCAGTTTGATTGATTAAACACACTAACGGGCAGTGTACCCGATCGTGTACTAGTATGATTTGGTAAAGTCCAAAGTTCGTTCCAAGGAAAGTTTTCGTATCAACTTAAAATTGTAACTACAAGTAATTAAACTATTTTATCTATAAATCTAATGAAATTACTGGTTTTTGTAGTTTTGGCTATTTAACGAGTAGCTGAATCAAGAAATGGTTTATAAAAGTAGAAACAGTATTTTTGTTCTTTTTAGTTTATGCGCTAGCACTTAACAAATATTAAAGATAGTTTTTTATTCAATTCAAACAAGAATGTTCATCTAGACCTTTTACCCTCGGTAATGGATGTTCATGTTATTTAGACCTTTTATCTCAATTATGCATGAAAATTAACCGAACGGATCACCAAGAGTTCTCTTAATGATCACTCAAACTCTAATTACACACTGTAGGGTTCCCTTGCACTTAAGACCTTATTGTTTGTGTTCAACTAATTAGCTAACTTGGTAATTCGATTAACAATTGTGCTCACGTTCGCTTACACAATTCATACCTATTCAATTCACTAGTCTTTACCCAATTTACCCCCTTGGTCCGGTTTAGCAAACAACTACTTAAGACAAACTAGTTGTAAATTAAAGTGTTAAATTAACCTAGGGTTCCCTTGATCAAACAAACACAATAATCAATTGAGAGCAAACATGTAAACATGAACAAGAATGGATCTTTTAATCAAAACTAAATTAACATGCATAAAATCCTTGATAATTCAAATAAACATCCAAAACCTCGGTTATTAGTCTAGACAAACATTAAATAATTAGCCAACAATCATGGCTAAAACCAAAATCACAATCAAAATAAAAGATGAATTCATTGTTTGAAACAAAGAGAGAAACCTAATAGATGAATGAATCTTGAGTGATGAACGAATCGAAACACGTTCCCGTAATGATTGAAGCGTTAGAATGATCTTGGGATTCCCCAAAAATCACCCTTTTTCATCTTAGAGCTGCTGCAAATCATCTGGGAATGATATATCATACTTAGGGTAAAAATTCGTGCTTTAAATACCCCGATTCTGAACCCGGCTGGAAGTGGAGCGGTGCTCCAGGTATTGAGCGGCGCTCAGGGCCCCAAATATCTGATCTGTGGAACTTGAAAACTCTTGACATCATTTTTGTGCCTAATGGAGCGGCGCTCCAGGCTTTTGAGCGGCGCTCAAGGCCCCCTTTTGCTGAATCTGAAGCTAAAAACTCACTAACTCAAACCGAACTCGAATCAAACCAACTTCTTTCACTCGTTTGCATAGAAAAACACTAAAACCATCAAATAACTTCAAATTTCATCTTCTTGGCTTTAGAACTCGAACTTTCATAACACTATCAAAATAAACGCCAAATCACATCTGAAAGGACTAAACTGTGACCGATATCGCTAAGGAAAACGTGTATAAAATATGCGATATCAAACCACCCCACACTAGAGTCTTGCTTGTCCTCAAGCAATCGAACTCGAAAATAATCTTCTACCATATAATAACATCTTCAAATGTGTATGTAGAATCAAACGAACAACCAAAAGAACAACAACTAGCGTGGGCACGATTTTGGAGTAGATATCAACCATGCCTCCCACTTGCATTCCCCCAAAATTAACTTCCCAAACCTCAAGCAATTAAATGAACAAAGTAGCTAAATATAGTCTCGAATTGTGTACCATATTAATGAGGTAGAGAAACTGAACCGTAATATGTAGTCTTCAAAGAAACCAGGAATCAAGTGGGAGCCGAGCACTAAAAATATGACAATCAAACATGTGTGCCAAGACAACGCACAGGCTACCCCGCAATTGGTCAAGCCAAGCCTCCAACAAGTACCTAACATCATAATGATGCCTGTAAGAAAATAATGTAGCTTAGGAGGATACTACATTACATCCAGATATCATCGATAGTCATGAGGTAACCATCTAATCTTTTAAATCAATCATGAAGATTGAGGTTCATCAGTCTTAAAAGCTGATTAATCTTTAAGGAGATCATCCTTTCGGGGATCTGATAAATCACTGACATTTTGTGCATGCATGGTGCCCCCCCGCCGTTTTATGAGACAGATCTCCCTCATTGAGATAAGTCTGACCACTAGCTCCCTGTTTGATGCTGATGCCTAGTGGATTTCCCGCCGATGATAGAGAAGACTTTTCAAGATTGTTCGTCAACCTACAGCTGGTCTGGACTACAACTTATGACAAAAGTCATCAAGTGTGTCAGTCGGGAGACTTGACTCTCTTAAGGATGGAATAGATACATCGTATGGTCATAAAAGGTGGTCAGATGCAATATTGTCTTTGTTAGAAGAAACAACGAGGATCGCCCTATTTAAGTTATCGATCTAGTGCATGGCCCGGTTTTGACCACGCTATCCAATCACCATTCTTACGGTTGATACCCGTTTTGGTACAGGTGACCTACAACATGAATTCCGAAGAACTCGTAGGATTTCACATTCAATGGTAATGAACGTGGTTCGGATTACTTCCAAGTTGCCTACTTCCCACATGACAAGCTTTTCTGCTTGTTTTAAGAAAGGTAGGAAGTAGATACTACCCTTTTCTGATAAATCCCAAAAACCTTTGGGTGCCATAGCTTTTGGCTATGGGTTGTGTTGTCTAAGCAAACACAAGCACGTAGCTATTGTTCCTAATGATACGCATACCCGACTAGATCGTATAGCGCATCAAACAGCATCGCCACAAGAACTTACGAGGTTGCACGTTAAGGAATAGAGCGCTACGCTCATAGCGGGGCGCCAGTTCCATCAGTGCGCATGATCAGTGCCCATATGCCGGGCGATGCTGTAGCTGGCAGAGGACACCTGGCAGACAAGGTTAGAGCCGACAAGAACACTTTTTACTCTTATCGGATCAGCTCGCCTGAAGACGTACTATTTGCAGGCCACGATCCTTTTAACCTTATTACGTGGCGATAGAAAACAAGAAAGGTTATCCTATAAATACAAGACTTCATCCACAGAACAAAGCATTTCGGAATTCACTTTCACACACATATATTCAGAGAACAGCAGCACATAGCGCAATTATACCCGCGCTACCGGACTCATAGCCTTACACTAGACATTCTTGATATACAGGTAACGTTCCATGAACGTAAACCCTAACACTTAGCGTGAGCCATCGATGTCCGGTCTACCCGCCGATGGTGGGTCTACATTTAACCACCCTTATTGAGATCCTCATCTCGCAAGGGGTTATTCACGGTACTCCGGACCGGAGAGTTAAACTCAATTGACCCTTAAATCCCTTCTTATTGATGTCAAGCGTGGGCCGAACCCGATCAGATTATTCTATGCTTGATCATTTGGTGCCATCCCTGGGACACTCAAGTTAAAAGATTTTGATTTGATCTTTTTTCTGTATGTCCACTAACAACTCGCTTGTTTCCCTTTGATATACAGTAACAGGTATTGAGATGGCCGACAAGCAGGAAGCACCAAAGCCCGTGCAAGCGTGAGCTACCTCACCCACAGGACCTAAGCCAGCCGCCAAGGGACCGACATGACCTTCTGATAACGCGCCACCAAGGGGCTCCCAGATGCCTCCTCCTGGCGCATCCGCGTCGTCCTTCAAGACTCCGAAAGCAATTAGGCCAATACCGTGGGCCTCGAACACCACAAGCACGGGATTCGTACCCATCTACCCAACAACTTGTAACATCCCGCATTTTTCCGTTAAATTTATTTTTAACACTGTTTTTTTAGATGATATCTTTCGTTATCTAAATTCGTATCATTCGTTAACTAACATTCTTAATATTTCCGTTATTTAATTATAACATCTCTCGGTTACTTTAGTATTTTAAAATACTCGTTCGGTTAATTCCCGCACCCGACAACAAACTTGAGGGACTAGTTTTGCCACTTGACCAAAGATGTGACTAGTGGTTGACTAGTCAACCATTCATCTCCTCCATTCATTTTATTTCTTTTTCTCTTTTCCATTTTCTTTCAACTAACACTTCCAATCTTTACATCTTTTTGATATTCACAAAGATTCATCATCTAAATCCAATTGGAGAAGCAATCATCAAAACAAATTACATTTTCGTGATCCTCTCTTCATCCTCTACATTTTGGTACCAATTTCATCACATTTGGGTAACATTTCTAAAACACTAGATTTCTCTAAATTCGTTTTATATACTTGAAATGGTGTTAATTAGTGTCTATGGCTCAAGTATAACATGAATATATGTTTTGTTTATTCGATTTGTTGTTTTGAGTAACTTGTTTGAACATTTGAAATGGGTTTGCTTAATCTTGAATTTTAGATGAGTTAATGTTGTTAAATTGTTAAAGTTCATGTTTTAATTGTGTTGCTAGTATCACTAGCTTCGTTTTGATGCGTAGGTTGATTAAGAAAACATCAAACACATGATTATTGATTTTTGTAAATTTTGGTTAGGGTTTGATAGACTTAAAACGAACTTTTGATGTTTGAATGCCATGAAATGTTGTTAGTAAGTGTTTAGTTGTATTGTATGTTTCATTACCTTCAAAACGGTGTATCATATGTGTAAATTGGATTCCCGAGTCAAGAAATGCGTTTTGTGAACTTGAAACCTTGATTTTGAACGTTTAATGATCATTTGATGAGGTTTTCATTGTTGCTAATGATGGATTTGATTCATGAAATATGTTTAGTTGTATTCCTTGTTAAATTACCTTTCCAACGATATAAGATAAGTGTTTTGAATGTTAACGAGTCAAAAGTTATGGTTGTTTGAAGTTGAAATCGTCTAAGTGTAAACTGCCCAGAATTGCTAAAACAGATGCAGATGCGGCGCATTTGCCTCTGATGCGGTGCATCTGAGGCAGACTGCCCAAAAATGTCAATGTTCGCTTAATTCTAAGTATGCCACGCACCCCCGATCAACATGAAACTTGGCCAACATGCTTATATATGATTAAAAACCCCAGAAAAATTGTCGGATACCCGACCCGACCCCGTTGACTTTGACCAAGTTTGACTTTAGTTAAACTTAACAAAACACTTATGCAATCATTCTAATCTTATTTTATACTTGATTCTTGCATGAAACTTGACAACGTGATTCACATGCTACATAATCGAGTCGTAACGAGCCATAGAACTAATTGAATACATTTCACCCAACCATGTGTCGTAACCGGTTAATTGATATAACTTACTTGTTTAGGTCAAGGCTAAGCAACTTTCATGCACACGTTTACTTTGTGAAGTACCTTCATACTCGTGCACTCGAGGTGAGATCATAGTCCCACCCTTTTCAACAACTTTTTATACTTTTAAATTGTGGGCTGAGAAACATATACTTTGTTACATTTTGTACTACTTACCTTTATACTTTGAACACAAGTACAAGGAAAACAAACATTCCACAGCGAGTTAGAACAAAAATCCTCAATTCGATTATCATTAGTTACACTTGCAGGGTGTAAGTGAGAACTTATATTGTGTGGCCATACGGGTTTGACAAACCCTCATTTCGGACGGTTCGCTACCGTCTACGGATGAAATATATTTTTGAGAAACAGTGTATGTTCTATCACTATTGTGATGGGGTTCTATGGAAGGATACGTTAAGTCTTGATAATTGGGTGCTCGCGAACAAACTTTTGGAATGCAAACGATTTAGATAATCAACGTTATGGAAATACAAAATCTTGTAGTTCAAAAACAACGTTTACAAACACCTATGATTTCACCAACGTTTTTCGTTGACAGTTTTCTATATGTTTTCTCAGGTTCATACATGGTTATTTGATACATGCTTCCGCGTATACTCATACTTACTTGGGGTCAAGCATACATGCATACACTTTGATTACTTGCTTGGAGTCAAGCATACTTACATACGTTAGTGATAGCACCTTTGGATTCAAACATTTGTCTACATACTTACGCTATTTATAGTAACTGTGATTTTCAACTAATTATGTCGCAAGTTATTTCATTTATACTTTATACTTTTGTAAACTTAAACTTGTTGTCGAACCGTTTGGTAAACTAAACTTTGTAAGTCTTGTACGTTTCAAATGAATGCGACATAATTTTGGTCAAATGCGTCTCATATAGGGACTATGACCACGTAACGGGACCTAAGTTAGCGGCATCGTCAATGACGATTTTGTCGGGTTGCTACACAACTGAATCCGCGCGCAATAGCCCTAGCCATACTAGCAGTCCTGCCAGTTCGTAGGGCGCGCGTCCTTCACCGTCGCCTCGAAGAGATACCTCCCCAAATACTTCAGGATCTAGCGCTACTACTTTTGCGCATGGAACTTCGTCTGCCGGAAGAGGTGCATCCGCAGAGTCACCGGCTCGAACACGCGAACAACACGTCCAGTGCCAAGCAAATCTAATCTACGCTTTGATGAACGCCGAGCCAGATGATATGGTGCATGAGTTTGAGCAACCTGGAAAGGCTGAGCTCATGATTAAAAACTTGTATGCAGGAATGAAAGGAGCGCCCGTCAAACCCTCTTTCGAAACAGCTCCCACTGGAGAGAAGTTTTCAGCGCAAATACTGAACCACATCTCGATGCCGTTACCCGTGATACCGATAACGTTGGGGTACTATAATGGATTCTCAGACCCAGACGACTTCTTGAAAAAGTATGAAGGTATAGCGCGAAACCAGCGCTGGGCTGACGAGACAAAGTGCATGGAGTTCCCGCCGCTACTTGAGGGCTTGGATCAACAGTGGTTCAACAACCTGCCAGCGCCAGTTATAAGCTGCTATGATGATCTTCGGACGCGTTTCCTGCTTAACTTTCATAACATGCGCGTGACTCGAAGGACTCATGTTAAATGTCATGACATCAAGCATGAGAGAGGGGAGTCCTTGGGGCAGTTCATTGACAGGTATTGCCAAGAGGTAGCTAGAATTCCCAACTGCGCAGAGTCATTAAAGGTATCCGGTTTCATACACGGGATCTGTCGGGAGTGCCACCTGACGTTGTGGCAAAGGTTAAGGAAGCACCCTCCAGAGACATTGGCAGAAGCGATAAGGGAAGCGCACGAACACATGCTCGCTGAAGAAGACACCACGAGATACTCGAGTTACAGGAATTCTGGGAATGGTCGGCGTGACAGTTACGATTCACCCAGGGGTGGGCGCCAGTCAGGTGGTTTCAGGAGAAGCCAACACGACTCTAGCCCCTACCGCTACTACAGCAACAATCACCACAATGATAGGAAGCACCAGCGAAACCACCAAGGGAACAACAACAACCACCAGCAACATCATCGAAATAGGGACAATGACACCAGGGAAAATAAGCAAGCTTTGATCAGGAGCCTCACAAAGAGTCTGAAAGAGATCTACGTGACTGAGCCAACCTCTAAAATGTTTGAGAAGTCCGCGCGCATGTCTGAGTACGTGCGACGTGATAAGTCCAAATTCTGCGACTTTTACGATGACTTCGGGCATGAAACCAATCGATGCAAAGCATTGGTTGATAAAGTGGTTGTGTGCCTCAAACATGGAGAGTTGAAACACTTGAAGCCAGGCAAGGATGAATTAGGAGGGTATAAGAAGGAGAGAGAAGGAGTTGAGAAAGATAAGGTCATTTACGTCTTCTCATGGGAGAAGAAAAAGGGGGTTGAGAAAGAACCACTGCTGCCGTATGAGACCCTGAAGGCGCACCTCCCGCGCGAGCCCATTTTCGAAAGAAAATGCGCCCCTCTAGTGGTGGAAGGTTATATGCCTGAATGCACTCAACACATTGACAAACTTCTCATCGATACTGGCAGCTGCATCAATGTCATGTTCTTTCATTGTTTCGAGAACCTAAACCACACCGTGAAACGCAATTTGAGGAAGGTAAAACAACAGTTCATGGGGATAAGTGGAAACCCCTCATGGTCAAAGGGGATACTTGGGGCGTCATTAACCTTGCGAGACGATGAACATAAGAACAGGGCGCATACGAAGGTGGTCGACTTAAGAGTGATATGTGCCGAATCAGATTGCGATGCTATCCTCGGGCAACCGGCGCTATCACATTTCGCCATCAGCATCTGTCTCTATCGAGGGATCATAACGCTACCTACCCTGCTAGGAGAAGCCACACTCAAGTCCAAAGTCACCGCAGAGGACTTTCGACTTCGACAGGTACACGCTAACATGTATAATAAATCATTTTGAAAATTAAAGTCTCAGGTTGCGCGTAGCTACTTTACAGCAAAGTGGACGCTTGCATACTTCGCTGGATGAAATGCAACAAACGCATAACCAGTCTGCGCGCTTACCGCATTAAAATGAGCACACTCTTACATAATCCGAAACATAAGACGCATATTAGAGTGCGCCTGCACACATACTCGCGCTTTCATTTATTTGTAACACTATTTGACTGGTATCAGCAGATTCGAAGTATTCAAGCCGAGGCAAAGGTGACGAGAGATGGGGCCAGCTCTTCTGGAGCTGGAAATGACGAGGGAGATGAAATTGCCAACGTGGACTACGAGTTCGAAGAATACAAGGATGAGAAGTTGAGAGAGGACAGAGCATGTGGCCATAGTTATTATTGGTATTGAAGAACTTAGAAATTTGTCAGCGCGCCTTGTTTAGCGCATTTTTGAAATTTGTAATGACAATCCTTAAGCGCGTCACGCGCACTATCTATGCATGTTTAATTAATTGTCTCCAAGTTATCGTCTGCCTTGATCTTTGTACCATTATATATAAAGTAGCTCTGTAACTTGAAAATGGTACGCACAATCTCTTAGGCATCGCACTCCTGCCTTTGAAGGGTTGCTTTCTCCAGCACCCGTGCGGCAGAAGCTTGTTTGGCGACAAGCTAGTCTATTATAACCAGACGGTTAAGCGTCATTGGGTTGACCTAATCAACCTGCGCAGAACTCGAGATCTGCAAGTCATGACTATAAACGACGGCGTTGGTCGTGCCTGACCTCAATCCTAAGTGTTGGCGCACTTAGAAGACTCCCGATGCGCACACAAGGATGCTTAACTTAAGCATATATTGTGTGCACAAAAATATATGTGATAAGTTAAACGTTGACATCCCTTGAGTATAATTACGATGAAAATCAAGGAAAACTTAGCCAAACATTTTAACAAACGATCTTACGCGCATGATCATACAAGAATCGCGAACATAACTTTAACGACCCGTCCATATTACTATAAACGCAGTACATTCCCATTGGTCCCATAGCGAGGTATTTGACCTCTATATGATACGTTTTAGAAAATATTGCATTCGTTTCATAAAAAGCACATCATTATTATACATAATGCATATTTTAAACAAGTGGCCGATTATTTAAGAAATAATCCCCAAAATACATCGGTCTCCAAATACTACACATGTGACGTAACAGTTGAATATAATACATGACAAAGGTTTTATTGAATTCAACACTTTATTTAAATAAAAGTATGAGACTCCATGCACAACTTGCTCAGATAATGCAACAGCGGAAGACTTTCTTAAGGACCTGAGAATAAACATGCGTAAACAGTCAACACAAAGGTTGGTGAGATATATAGGTTTATCATCGATATAAATATAGATCACAAGATTTCATAGTTATAAATATATGTACACTCGCAAGTGTATAAAAGTATTCTATAAGTTGTTGAGCGCTTCGGTAACCATACTTAACCATTAATGTGGCATATTCCCTTTATTATGAAATCTCCCACACTGTACCAAGTGTGTAGTGACCCAAACTTTTCCATGTTTATATATATTAAATGAAATTGGTATTTATATGATTAAGTGTTTCCAACATGTTAAGCAATCAAACTTGTTAAGACTTTATTAATTGAAATAGGTTTTATATAGACAATTGACTACCCAAGTTGACCGGTGATTCACGAACGTTAAAACTTGTAAAAACTATATGATGTCATATATATGGATATATATATATATATATATATAGTTAACATGGTATTATGATAAGTAAACATATCATTAAGTATATTAACAATGAACTACATATGTAAAAACAAGACTACTAACTTAAGGATTTTGAAACGAGGCATATATGTAACGATTATCGTTGTAACGACATTTAATTGTATATATATTAATACATCATAATATCATGATAATGTAATAATTTAACATCTCATTTGATATAATAAACAATGGGTTAACAATACTTAACAGGATCGTTAACCTAAAGGCTTCAAAACAACACTTACATGTAACGACTAACGATGACTTAACGACTCAGTTAAAATGTATTTACATGTAGTGTTTTAATATGTATTCATACACTTTTGAAAGACTTCAAGACATATATCAAAGTACTTCTACTTAACAAAAATGCTTACAATTACATCCTCATTCATTTTCATCAACAATTCTACTCGTATGCACCTGTATTCGTACTCGTATAATACCCACCTTCTACATGTATTTACTATTAGTATATACACTCCAATGATCAGCTCTTAGCAGCTCTTGTGAGTCACCTAACACATGTGGGAACCATTATTTGGCAACTAGCATGAAATATCTAACAAAACAACAAAGTAATGGAGCCTATATTGACTCC
Source organism: Rutidosis leptorrhynchoides (assembly GCF_046630445.1). Classification (NCBI taxonomy): domain Eukaryota; kingdom Viridiplantae; phylum Streptophyta; class Magnoliopsida; order Asterales; family Asteraceae; genus Rutidosis; species Rutidosis leptorrhynchoides. Next base: position 87,587,060 of record NC_092337.1, read on the forward strand.
ATTTTCACGCCACACTTCACCTACCACCAACACACTTTGATTTCCATTTTTATGCATCAAATTACTCTCTCTCAATTACTCTCTTAGTGTTCTAAGTGTTCTTCATAATTTCCTTCATAATATAGCTCAATCTAGGTAACCTAGATCAACATACAAAACAACTACTCAAGAACACACCAACAACACTTCCAAGTTTGCTAGCTTACTTTCAATCTTGCAAATCCATTTCAAGTGATCATATAATCTCAAGAAATCTTTCTTATTTACAGTAATATATCTTTCTAATTCAAGGTAATACTCATACTCAAACTTTGATTCAATTTCTATAACTATAACAATCTTATTTCGAGTGGAAATCTTACTTGAACTTGTTTTCGTGTCATGATTTTGCTTCAAGAACATTCAAGCCATCTAGGGATCCTTTGAAGCTAGATCTATTTTTCTCATTTCCATAGGTTTATCCACAAAACCTGAGGTAGTAATGATGTTCATAACATCATTCGATTCAAATATATAAAACTACCTTATTCGAAGGTTTAAACTTGAAATCACTAGAACATAGTCTAGTTAATTCTAAAGTTGTTCGCAAACACAAGTTAATCCTTCTAACTTGACTTTTAAAATCAACTAGACACATGTTCTATATCTATATGATATGCTAACTTAATGATTTAAAACCGGAAAACACGAAAAACACCGTAAAATCGGATATACGCCGTCGTAGTAACACCGCGGGCTGTTTTGGGTTAGTTAATTTAAAACTATGATAAATTTTGATTTAAAAGTTGTTTTTTTGGGAAAATGATTTTTCTTATGAACATGATACTATATACAAAAATCATGGTTAAACTCAAAGTGGAAGTATGTTTTCCCAAATGGTCATCTAGACGTCATTCTTTCGACTGAAATGACTACCTTTACAAAAATGACTTGTAACCTGTATTTTCGACAATAAACTTATACTTTTTCTGTTTAGATTCATAAACTAAAGTTCAATATGAAACCATAGCAACTTGAAACACTCAAAACGGATTTAAAACGAAGAAGTTATGGGTAAAACAAGATTGGATATTTTCGCTTGTTGTAGCTACGTGAAAATTAGTAACAAATCTATATTAATCATATCCTAGCTAACTCATATTGTATTATACATGTATTCTAATATATTATGTAATCTTGGGATACCATAGACACGTATGCAAATATTTTGACATATCATATCGACCCATCTATATATATTATTTGGAACAACCATAGACACTCTATATGCAGTAATGTTGGAGTTAGCTATATAGGGTTGAGGTTGATTCCAAAAATATATATACTTTGAGTTGTGAACTAGCCTGAGAAGTGTATAAACTGGGTCGTGGATTGATTCAAGATAATATATATCGATTTATTTATGTACATCTAACTATGGACAACTAGCTGTAGGTTACTAACGAGAACAGCTGACTTAATAAACTTAAAACAGTAAAACGTATTAAAAATGTTGTAAATATATTTTGAACATACTTTGATATATATGTACATATTTGTTATAGGTTCGTGAATCGACCAGTGGCCAAGTCTTACTTCCCGACGAAGTAAAAATTTGTGAGAGTGAGTTATAGTCCCACTTTTAAAATCTAATATTTTGGGATGCGAATACATGAAATTTTATAATTATTTTACGAAATAGACAATAGTAATTGAAACTACATTATATGGGTGAATGATCGAAGCCGAATATGCCCCTTTTTAGCTTGGTAGCCTAAGAATTTGAGAACAGACCCCCAAATTGACGCGAATCCTAAAGATAGATCTATCGGGCCCAACAAGCCCCATTCTGGAATTTGGAATGCTTTAGTACTTCGATTTTATCATGTCCGATGGGTGTCCCAGAATGATGGGGATATTCTATATGCATCTTATTAATGTCGGTTACCAGGTGTTCACCATATGAATGAATTTTATCTCTATATATGGGATGTATATTGAAATATGAAATCTTGTGGTCTATTATTATGATTTGATAATATATAGGTTAAACCTATAACTCACCAACATTTTTGTTGACGTTTTAAGCATGTTTATTCTCAGGTGATTATTAAGAGCTTCCGCTGTTGCATACTAAAATAAGGACAAGATTTGGAGTCCATGCTTGTATGATATTATGTAAAAACTGCATTCAAGAAACTTATTTTTGATGTAATATATTCTTATTGTAAACCATTATGTAATGGTCATGTGTAAACGATATATTTTAGATTATCATTATTTAATAATCTACTTAATGCTTTTTAAACCTTTATCGATAAAATAAAGGTTATGGTTGTTTTAAAAATGAATGCAGTCTTTGAAAAACGTCTCATATAGAGGTCAAAACCTCGCGACGAAATCAATTAATATGGAACGTTTATAATCAATATGAACGGGACATTTCAGTTGGTATTCAAGCGTTGGTCTTAGAGAACCAGAAATTTGCATTAGTGTGTCTTATCGAGTTTATTAGGATACATTAGTGAGTCTGGACTTCGACTGTGTTTTCTTTAAAAACGATTGCCTAACACTTTTGTTGGAAACTATGTATTATTAACATGTAAATATTATGTGATATATTAACCTCTTAATGTGTTTGATATCGTGTGATAGATGTCTACCACTAGTACAAATCCCATTGAGTCACCTAATAATAATGAAAAGTCGAATATAATTTGGGAAGATTCACAAATTCCCGAAGAGGAACCGGAAGAAGAGGAACCGGAAGATGAGGAACCGGAAGAAGAGGAATCAGAAGAGGAGGAACCGGAAGAAGAGGAACCGAAAGAAGAAGAGGTTCCGGAGGAAGAAATATTGACACCTACAGTAAATCGATTAAATAAAAGAAAATCATCAACCAACGGACCAAAGTTAAAAATGGTCAATGGTGTTTCCGCCGAGGAAGCAAAATATTGGGAAGATTACCAATTTTTCGGTGAATCGGATCCCGATGAGGATTCCGATGATGTTATAGAAATTACCTCGATTCAATTTAATATAGCAAAAGAAAATAATAAGGGAAAAGGTATAAAAATAGAGAAACCTGATTCCAACCCCGATGAACTTTATATGTATCGGCAACGTTCGTATTTCCTAAATTGTAACAATAACCGGGGAACCTCTAAACCACCAGGTGTTTCTAAACTATTGTGGGAAACGACGGCTCGTATTAGAGGAACACCATATATCCCTAGAAAATTAGGAAAACGAACCAAGTCCGAAGAAGAAGAAACCAGTGATTCAGATTAGAGGGTTGTAATCATGTTGTGTATTATATGTATTGTGGTGTGCTTGTACTTTTATGTTCTATGTAAAAATTGCTTGTATTGTTTGTTAATTATCTTTTACGAATCTAATCCGTGTCTATTTTACAGTATAAAAACAAAATGGACGTTAAGGGTAGACAACCGAATATTTTAGAAGACCTACCAGAGGATATGATTGAGGAAATGTTGTCTAGAGTTGGTCGGAATTCATCAGCACATTTAATTATGGCGAAATTAACTTGTCAAACATTTAAAAGACTTTCCAGAAATGCCTTAGTTTATAAAAGGCTTTCCTTTGATAGGTGGGGTATATCACATTGGGGAGACTGTAAGTTACGCCGTGTTTTTTTAAAGCATTAAGTGGGGGGAACCCAAATGCAATTTTACGCTACGGGTTAAGAACCTATTTTGACTCAACATATCCCAACATAGGATTTCGTGAGTTAGAAAGAGCTTCTAACATGCAACATAAAGAAGCATGTTATACTTACGGGTTAGTGATGTTCGCTTCTTACCAAAGTGAGAAAAAGAATATCGGGTTACAACTTTTAAATAAAACCTTTCCACAAGTGACGGATTCAGTAGTTGGGGTGAGAAACAAGGTTTTTAGATTATTGCGAGGCTGCTGGACATTATGAAACCCTCGTCCTTTTAACGACATTACAACATGCTGCCTAGCCAATGATCATAACGGTTACTTTCCACAAGACCAAGGAAGGGAAGTCGTCTTAGTAAAACCTGAATGCATGACTTGTTTCTGGACTTATGAATTACGTGTCTTTATTTCTTTTGCTGAACAACTTGCGTATTAACTAGAATTGCCTTTATAGCTGCTGAGTAGCAAAGATATTATGTGCTATATTTCATCCTATATGTATAATAGTGGTATTGTAAGTTTGTAAAATATTGTATAAAGGTTTGAACGCGAAATATTATTGTAATAAGTTTTTCATATAGAAGCGTAGTAGTTGAGTTGTATAGTAGCTAGTAAGTATGAACTTAACGGGTAGGTACTACCCGAGTTAAAAACTATAAAATGCTAATATGAAGAAAAAGCTTTTATAAATAAGTTCATATAATGCTACGAGATACTATTGACTACTCTTAAATTCTATATGATTAACTCAATTCTTTTGGCTATTTTTGAAGGAAATGGCACCGGCGACTCGTCAGAATTTGAGCATGAGCGAGGAAGACTTCCGTGTTTTCCTTGCAGCAAACATAGCAGCAGTACAGGCTACGATGCAAAATAACAATAACTCTGGATCTAGCAGTGGAACTAATTCCACAAGAAATCGTGTAGGATGCTCCTACAAAGAATTCACTGCCCGCAAACCTTTGGAATTTGATGGAACTGAAGGACCAATTGGATTGAAACGGTGGACCGAGAAAGTCGAATCGGTGTTTACCATAAGTAAGTGTACTGAAGAGGACAAGGTTAAGTACGTTACGCATACCTTCACAGGTACTGCGTTAACGTGGTGGAACACCTATCTTGAACAGGTAGGACAAAATGCTGCTTACGCACTACCGTGGTCGGCATTCAAGCAATTAATGAACGAGCAGTACCGTCCTAGAAACAAAGTCAATAAGCTCAAGGTAGAGCTTAGAGAGTTACGAACACAAGGGTTCGACATTACCACATATGAACGACGATTCACAGAGTTGTGCCTATTATGTCCAGGAACGTTCGAAGATGAAGCAGAAAAGATCGACGCGTTTATAAAAGGGTTACCAGTATGGAATCAAGAAGATGTGAGTTCACATGAGCCCGCTTCCATAAAAAAGGCAAGTTGAATGGCTCATAAACTCATAAATCAGATTGAGGGAAGAATTAAAGAGCAGGCGGCCGAAGAAGCCAACACGAAACAACTCAAGAGAAAGTGGGAAGAAACCAGTGACAAGGGTCACCAATACAACAACAATAATAATTACAACCACAATCGCAACAACTATCCCAACAACCGCAACAACAATCGCAACAATAACCGCAATCCCAACAATAACTACAACAAACGTCCCAACAACAAAAACAACTACAACAACCGTTCCAACAACAATAACAATCCCAACAACAACCTCAATAACAACAACGGCAACAAAAACCAAAAATGCCAAAGGTGTGAAGAGTACCACCAGAATGGGTTCTGCACGACATTTTGCACCAAGTGTAAAAGAACTGGCCATGGCGCGAAAAAGTGTGAGGTCTATGGACTAAAGTTTAACAGAACTAAATGAACAAATAGTGGCGAAACAAGTAATGCCGCCTTTGTTTGTTATGAATGTGGAAAACTGGGCCACATTAGAAGTAATTGCCCGAATCAGGGGAATACTAATGGGCAGGGCCGCGAAAGAGTTTTCAATATTAATACGGCAAAAGCGCAGGAAGACCCGGAGCTTGTTACGGGTACGTTTCTTATTGATAATAAATCTGCTTATGTTTTATTTGATTTGGGTGCGAATAGAAGCTATATGAGTAGAGATTTTTGTGCTAAGTTAAGTTGCCCATTGACGCCTTTGGATAGTAAATTTTTACTCGAATTAGCAAACGGTAAATTAATTTCAGCAGATAATATATGTCGGGATAGATAAATTAAACTGGGGGATGAAACGTTTAAAATTGATTTAATACTAGTCGAGTTAGGGAGTTTTGATGTAATAATTGGTATGGACTGGTTGAAAAAGGTGAGAGAAGAGGTCGTTTGTTACAAAAATGCGATTCGCATTATGCGTGAAAAGGGAAAACCTTTAATGGTGTACGGAGAAAAGAACAATGCGAAATTAAATCTTATTAGTACTTTGAAGGCGCAAAAACTAATAAGAAAAGGTTGTTACGTCATTCTAGCACACATTAAGGAAGTTAAACCTGAAGAAAAGAACATCAGTGATGTTCCTGTCGCAAAAGAATTTCCCGATGTATTTCCGAAAGAATTACCGGGATTACCCCCACATCGATCCGTTGAATTTCAAATAGACCTTGTACCAGGAGCTGCACCAATAGCTCGTGCTCCATACAGACTCGCACCCAGTGAAATGAAAGAATTACAAAGTCAGTTACAGGAACTTTTAGAGCGTGGTTTCATTCGACCAAGCACATCACCTAAGGGAGCTCCTATTTTGTTTGTCAAGAAGAAGGATGGTACATTTAGGTTGTGTATCGACTACCGAGAGTTGAACAAACTTACCATCAAGAACCGTTACCCACTACCAAGAATCGACTATTTATTTGATCAACTACAAGGCTCTTCGGTTTATTCAAAGATTGATTTACGTCCTAGGTATCATCAAATGCGGGTGAAGGAGGATGATATTCCAAAGACTGCTTTTAAGATGTGTTACGGTCATTATGAGTTTATGGTTATGCCGTTTGGGTTGACTAACGCACCGGCTGTGTTCATGGACCTCATGAATTGAGTGTGTGGACCATACCTTGACAAGTTTGTCATTGTTTTCATCGATGACATACTTATTTACTCAAAGAATGACCAAGAGCACGAAGAACATTTGAGAAAAGTGCTAGAGTTGTTAAGGAAAGAAAAACTGTACGCTAAGTTTTCAAGGTGTGCATTCTGGTTAGAAGAAGTTCAATTCCTTGGACGAAATTTATTTAACGGGTAGGTACTGTAGTGACCCGAACTTTTCCATGTTTATATATATTAAATGAAATTGATATTTATATGATTAAGTGTTTCCAACATGTTAAGCAATCAAACTTGTAAGACTTGATTAATTTAAATAGGTTTTATATAGACAATTGACTACCCAAGTTGACCGGTGATTCACGAACGTTAAAACTTGTAAAAACTATATGATGTCATATATATGGATATATATATATATATATATATATATATATATATATATATATATATATATATATATATATATATATATATATATATATATATATATATATATAGTTAACATGGTATTATTATAAGTAAACATATCATTAAGTTTATTAACAATGAACTACATATGTAAAAACAAGACTACTAACTTAAGGATTTCGAAACGAAGCATATATGTAACGATTATCGTTGTAACGACATTTAATTGTGTATATATCATATTATGATATATTAATACATCATAATATCATGATAATGTAATAATTTAACATCTCATTTGATATAATAAACAATGGGTTAACAACACTTAACAGGATCGTTAACCTAAAGGCTTCAAAACAACACTTACATGTAACGACTAACGATGACTTAACGACTCAGTTAAAATGTATTTACATGTAGTGTTTTAATATGTATTCATACACTTTTTAAAGACATCAAGACACATATCAAAGTACTTCTACTTAACAAAAATTCTTACAATTACATCCTCATTCATTTTCATCAACAAGTCTACTCGTATGCACCTGTATCCGTACTCGTACAATACCCAGCTTTTACATGTATTTACTATTGGTATATACACTCCAATGATCAGCTTTTAGCAGCCCTTATGAGTCACCTAACACATGTGGGAACCATTATTTGGCAACTAGTATGAAATATCTAACAAAACAACAAAGTAATGGAGCCTATATTGACTCTATTTTCACGCCACACTTCGCCTACCACAAACACACTTTGATTTCCATTTTTATGCATCAAATTACTCTCTCTCAATTACTCTCTTAGTATTCTAAGTGTTCTTCATCATTTCCTTCATAATCTAGCTCAATCTAGGTAACCTAGATCAACATACAAAACAACTACTCAAGAACACACCAACAACACTTCCAAGTTTGCTAGCTTACTTTCAATCTTGCAAATCCATTTCAACTGATCATCCAATCTCAAGAAATCTTTCTTATTTATAGTAAGATATATTTCTAATTCAAGGTTATACTCATACTCAAACTTTGATTCAATTTCTATAACTATAACAATCTTATTTCGAGTGGAAATCTTACTTGAACTTGTTTTCGTGTCATGATTTTGCTTTAAGAACTTTCAAGCCATCCAAGGATCCTTTGAAGCTAGATCTATTTTTATCATTTCCAGTAGGTTTATCCACAAAACCTGAGGTAGTAATGATGTTCATAACATCATTCGATTCATATATATAAAACTACCTTATTCGAAGGTTTAAACTTGAAATCACTAGAACATAGTTTAGTTAATTCTAAACTTGTTCGCAAACAAAAGTTAATCCTTCTAACTTGAATTTTAAAATCAACTAGACACATGTTCTATATCTATATTATATGCTAACTTAATGATTTAAAACTAGAAAACATGAAAAACACCGTAAAACTGGATATACGCCGTCGTAGTAACACCGCGGGCTGTTTTGGGTTAGTTAATTAAAAACTATGATAAAATTTGATTTAAAAGTTGTTCTTCTGGAAAAATGATTTTTCTTATGAACATGAAACTATATTCAAAGATCATGGTTAAACTCAAAGTGGAAGTATGTTTTCCAAAATGGTCATCTAGACGTCATTCTTTCGACTGAAATGACTACCTTTACAAAAATGACTTGTAACCTGTATTTCTGACTATAAACTTATACTTTTTCTGTTTAGATTTATAAACTTAAGTTCAATGTGAAACCATAGCAACTTGAAACACTCAAAACGGATTTAAAACGAAGAAGTTATGGGTAAAACAAGATTGGATATTTTTGCTTGTTGTAGCTACGTGAAAATTGGTGACAAATCTATATTAATCATATCCTAGCTAACTCATATTGTATTATACATGTATTCTAATATATTATGTAATCTTGGGATACCATAGACACGTATGCAAATGTTTTGACATATCATATCGACCCATCTATATATATTATTTGGAACAACCATAGACACTCTATATGCAGTAATGTTGGAGTTAGCTATACAGGGTTGAGGTTGATTCCAAAAATATATATACTTTGAGTTGTGATCTAGCCTGAGACGTGTATAAACTGGGTCGTGGATTGATTCAAAATAATATATATCGATTTATTTCTGTATATCTAACTATGGATAACTAGCTGTAGGTTACTAATGAGAACATCTGACTTAATAAACTTAAAACAGTAAAACGCATTAAAAATGTTGTAAATATATTTTGAACATACTTTGATATATATGTACATATTTGTTATAGGTTCGTGAATCGACCAGTGGCCAAGTCTTACTTCCCGACGAAGTAAAAATCTGTGAAAGTGAGTTATAGTCCCACTTTCAAAATCTAATATTTTAGGATGAGAATACATGAAATTTTATAAATGTTTTACGAAATAGACACAAGTAAATGAAACTACATTATATGGGTGAATGATCGAAGTCGAATATGCCCCTTTTTAGCGTGGTAGCCTAAGAATTTGGGAACAGACCCCCAAATTGATGCGAATCCAATAGATAGATCTATCGGGCCCAACAAGCCCCATTCTGGAATTTGGAATGCTTTAGTACTTCGATTTTATCATGTCCGATGGGTGTCCCGGAATGATGGGGATATTCTATATGCATCTTGTTAATGTCGGTTACCATGTGTTCACCATATGAATGAATTTTATCTCTATGTATGGGATGTATATTGAAATATGAAATCTTGTGGTCTATTATTATGATTTGATAATATATAGGTTAAACCTATAACTCACCAACATTTTTGTTGATGTTTTAAGCATGTTTATTCTCAGGTGATTATTAAGAGCTTCCGCTATTGCATACTAAAATAAGGACAAGATTTGGAGTCCATGCTTGTATGATATTATGTAAAAACTGCATTCAAGAAACTTATTTTTGATGTAATATATTCTTATTGTAAACCATTATGTAATGGTCATGTGTAAACGGTATATTTTAGATTATCATTATTTGATAATCTACGTAATGATTTTTAAACCTTTATCGATAAAATAAAGGTTATGGTTTTTTTTAAAAATGAATGCAGTCTTTGAAAAACGTCTTATATAGTGGTCAAAACCTCGCTACGAAATCAATTAATATGGAACGTTTAAAATCAATATGAACGGGACATTTCAAAGTGTAGTAAAAACGAAGTACTATACAACCATTTACAATACTAGAGTGACTAGCCCGGTTGGGGTTGTCAAACCCGATAGATCTATCAATAGGATTCGCGCTTACATGTTCTTACAACATGTAAATATTAGTTACCAAGCTATTAGGGAATATATGCAAGGTGGTACAACTCAACGTAGAATATATTTCAAGTACTTGTGTCCATGGCGTAAAACATAAAATGCATGTATTCTCATCCCAAAATATTTTTAGAGTTTAAAAATGGGACTATATACTCACAGTTGTAAAAGTATATTAATAATAAGTTTTCAACTTATTAAAAATATGACCGGCGTCCTTGGATTCACGAACCTATAACAATAATAACGATTCAGATAATAATACGACATATGAATAAAATAAAGCAAGTTCATAGAATACTTATATAATAATTTTTAACATTTTATGTTAGTAGTCCATTGTTAGCAGTCCTTTGTTAGTAGTCCAAAATAGTCCGAAAAGTCCAACAGTCCAATAATCGGTATATATATATATATATATATATATATATATATATATATATATATATATATATATATATATATATATAATCTTAGAATTATCGCACGACGTATTGTATACGTATTGTCTTTGTATCAACTCAGAGACATATTGTATATGTATTGTATTAGAATTAACTAAGATGTATTGTCTTAGGATTTATGAAAACGTATTGTATACTTATTGTGTTAGGACGTACCAAGAATATTATTATACATATATACAATCACAGAATTAACCAAGATTAAAATATTTTGTTATACTACTGTTAACATGTCCAAATATATAGGATATAGGAAAAGTTAACAAGGATATGGTTAATATAGTTTTTATAATATAAATTTTGTCCATACAACGTTAATTTTAGCAGATTTTGTTTTGCTCGCCAAATATTCATTACAACTCCGTTTAAAGTGAATCAAATTGCTATGGATTCATTAAGAAGTAAATTTTATAAAACTAATTCAAAAATTTCATCCCAAGTAGTAATTTTTAGAGCTTTACCCTCTTTTTGTGTCGGTGGACAGATTTGGAAAAATCCCGGCATCCACCCAATATATGATTTTTGATAAAATACTTCCACTTTGTCTAAAATCATGAAAAAAATACTGGAAGTCTTATTTAAATATATTAACATATTTCCAAAGTCTTAGCCTCGAACTCAAAGTCTAAGATAGGTTTTTAATTCCCAACCTAAAACAGCCCGCTTTTTACCGAATGGAGATTAAAGGATATATGTTAAGTTTCAAGGTGTTTTTCATATGTACAAGTTATAAGTTCTTATATTAACTTAATATAACATTATAATACATATAAATAAGTGTTATTAGAGTTAAGTTAGAAAGATTAGATTAGTTTTTCAAACAAGCTTGGTGTTCACCAAAACAAGTTCTAGTTTTTACAAGTTTTATAAGTATAATAAGATAGCAACTATACAAGGAATTGAACAAGGATTTTGAGAAGTATTTTACCTTGATTATGAAGAGGAAAGTTGCTGAGATTAAAGTATGATATGAGAGCATTCAAGTGTGTGTTTTTAGTTTAAGAAAATGTGGAGTAAAAATGAGTTAAAATGGCCCTTATTTATATGCTTATAATTTTGGCTTTTAGTGAAAATATCTAAGATAAGTTAAATTGTATTAAGTCATGCATGAATATTAAATTGATTAGGTCATGGATGACATATTACACAAATAATTTCAGATTTCTATTGGTATATACCAATAGTAAATACTTCTAGAAGCTGTGTATAATACGGGTAAAAATACCGTATGAATGCGAGTAGAATTCTTGAGGAAATTGAATGGAAATACGAGTATAGCTATCCTTTATATGTATTGGTATATTATAAAGTGTATTCAATACTTGTAAGGATGTATTTACACTCGTAATACATTATATGTAAATACATTTTAACATAAGTTAATTACGTCGTTTAAATAGTTATATATATATATTGTTTGAAAACTCTTTAAATTAGTAGTATGAAAATATATATATAATACTTTGTTAATATACTTAATTAGATATTTAATTATCATATTTTCAAGTTAAATATATATAAATCCATATATACACACAATAATTAAACAATTAAATCAAGTTATGACGTTCGTGAATCGTCGGAATAAAAGGGTGACCAAAGGCTTGTGTAAAACTCTTTCCGGAGGTTCAAGATTTATTAAAATTCATTGTTTATCAAGTCGAAATTATATAAAGATTAAGTTTAAATTTGGTCGGAAATTTCCGGGTCGTCACAGTACCTACCCGTTAAAGAAATTTCGTCCCGAAATTTGATCGAGGCCGTCATGGCTAACAATTAGAATGTTATTATGACGAATATAAGTTGATTCATAGGGTTTTATCATGATTGAGAAATATGGATAAAATAATTCGATTACTCGAAACGTATGAGTGAAGCTATCGTAAAATAGTGAAATGAGAAAATAGGGATTCGTCTTATCTTTTGACGTCATCACGGTTGATCTCCGGATTAAAGAAAATCTTTGTAATCTATATAAGATTTGATTCTTCGGCAATTAAGGAAATTATGATCATCTTCGATTTAATGCAATAATCTATCTCGATTTCTGTGTCAGATATTTTACTATAAATCAACCTCCTACGTTTCCTTATTTCCACATCTCCCATATTTTATACTTTCTTCCTTTCTTTGTACTTCCAAAACATTCGTCAATATGCTCCATCTAGTTTTAATTCTTGATATATTCTTGACTATCACATCTGTCATTCTTCTTTTTCATCTTCCACCGGAGGAATCCATTAATTTCTACTTTGCTCTTGGGTTTATAGTGTTCTTAGTTTTCCGGTGTCTTTATATTGCTATACGCATCGATATACACGGTTTGTAATTTATGCGTTGTCTTCGTGCTTATATTTTTCCTTATATTTTGGAGTTTCATGCTTCCGTCTTCTTTTTCCGACTTCAAGTCAAGCGAATAATGGTCTAGAATTCATAGATATGAAATTCAGAATGAACATAGCTAATGCTCTAAGAGAGAAATTGTAATAGCACAATTTGACTTGTGAAATTACCAGAATCCAAAGGAAAAGATAGAACTATCAATAGAATATGTTCTTGATATGTTTAGAGATTAGATTGAATGTAAGAGTCATGTAACATGGCACATGATGACGTTATAGTCTGTGAATCATTACATTCCATTTAGAAACTCAGCAGGACTTACTGTAATATAATCACGTTGATCAAGTATCATTATATTATACTAACTCATGCTTCAGTTCCCAATATTACTTCAAAAACATTCATACTTTACACTCAGAGGTTTCAGATGTTTAGAAACTAAAACAGTTTTCTTTATGATCCGATACAGATAACGCGAAGGAATAAATGATTTCAGATAAGAATAGTTATGAATATATCTTCAGAAATATGAAGGATATTTATAATGTAAGATACGATGATATCTTAGAATATTTAAGATAAGAAGATGATGAAGAATATTGTTCGCAAGGGTTTTAGAGTAAGGAGCAAGGTATTTGCTAAGGATTTTAGCAGACATCGAATCATTTGGATTCTTTGAAGGTAGATTTCGTCCTTGTGATTTGTCCACAGCCTCTTTCAGGGTTTGCTCAATCCGTTTTCCAGTTCCAAACCTTCTCTTTTTCTGTGCTTTGCTAACACAATATTCTTTATCATCAACTTTTGATTGTTACGGTTGTCTATAGTTTCTGCTTCTTCATTCAGCTTTTTCAAAACTTCATATTACTGATTCGTAGGCTGAAGTGCTATTCCGGATTTCAGAATTATAATTCCAGGAAATAACGTTATATTTATATGCAGAAATGATGTGAGATTCAAGAATAATTATTGATGCTTCCTGGGGTTTGGTATGACAATTATTGTTACAAGATGTAGATAGGTATATGACAAGGTTTTATAGTGATCTTTCAGAGAGATTTAAGTCAAAGAACAATAAAGTTGCTAGTAAGCTTACTACTAATGTGGTGGAATATAAAAGGTTCTCCAGTAACGAAGGCGAAAAGACAACGTATATATCAAGGTTATAACAAGGCTACTCCGGATGAAAAGTCGAAGTTGTCTTTTTGGAGCTGTGATAAAATTCGCTATTTTGAAAAGGGATTGTAAAGTTATTTTGGGTAATAATAATGCTAAAGGATCTGACACGGATACGTGTTGAACCTTTGCTTAGGTTCAAGTGTCCTCCGAATGCATATCTATATGCATATATTCTTCTTATGTATCGTGTGATTAGTTCATTCTCTCGATTGTTCCTTAGTTGAGATGTTTTCAAGAATTTTGAAGGGTTTAGATGCAGGTTGTCATCGTCAATATCTGTATAATGAATTCGTCGTGAATCTTGAATGATACGAATATCTTTATGAGTTCTGTGAATGAAAGTGATGTTCTATTATAGTTTGAATTTAAAGTATGATTTTGAAGGATGTAGGAATTTAAGATTGATGGCACTTCTTAAATCTTGACTTGAATTTTGATCTGTCAAAATCAGAATATGTAATTGAATTGGTATGGAAAATGGTTGTCTTGAATTTTGTGAAATGATGTATATTGCTATGAAAGGAGAGAGTATAATTAATAATTGTCGAAACATCATTGAAAATGTACAGTGTAACATATTAATGTGTACTTAAGTATTTCTCGGGTATTACCTACCCGTTAAAATAAAATTTCACAAGTAATATTTTGTACAAAAGAATTTTTATTACAGTCTTTATGAAAATATATGTATGTATATTTTCTTCAGATGTAATATGGATTTAATGAGTTAATATTATATTAATCTCATTTGGTTTACGGTTGGAACTTGAAATGAATAATCCCTAAAACTTTAGAGATTACATAATCTCCGCAGAATATTTCTTCAACGTAAATGAAATAATGAATTAATACTTCATCACTCATTATTGTTGGTATCCCTCAGTGCCTGCGGTGCGTATGATGTTGATGCTCGTAATGCGGCTTGCGATGTTGAGGCTTGTGATGTTGTTGGTAATGCTGGTGCTGCTGCTGGTGCTGGTGCTGGTAGTGGTTTGATGTGAGTATAGATGATGAGAATTTGTTTTGTTTTGTTTTGTATTGTGAAAGAAGATGTTTAAAGTTTCTTAAATAAAAAGAGAGGTCAAGAGCTTTATAAAGGGAATGAAATGATGTAGGATGCACTTGCTAATGAAGTTTTTCTTTTCATGATAGTAAATTTTTTTTACTAAATAATTCACCATGCAAGATACGGAGTAAAGGTCGAATAGCCTCAATAATATTAGTAATATTATACTCGTTGCGGCATATCCTGGAAAGGAGAGAGAAAATGGTGTTACGAACGGGTTCGCCGGTAAGTGCCTCATGTTCTTCACCAAGAGGGCAATGTGGTGGATGGAAGGGATCACCTTCTTCTTGTCTCCAATGATTAAGTAGACTACGAACCCATCTCCAATTCATCCAAAATAGATGATGGCTAATTGGTTGATCCATTCCGGTCACACTGCTTTAGGAGCTAGAGTGAAATTCCATATCGGAATTCGAGGGACTTGAACTAGTGGAGAGTTCCATTTCGTGCGATTGAATAAAGGATTTTTCGATATGAAATGAATTCCGGCTATCGAATGGTATTCTAATTACATAGAATATATATATATATATATATATAGAGAGCAAAAGATTTCATAGATTACGGAGGAATTTACGGAATATGTTAGGCAAAGTTTACAGTAACAGATACGCTAAGATATGAATTAGTATATACGCTAAAATATGAACTTTGTCTATACACTATTTATGCAATCAATGCAGTAAGATGTGTCTAGACTAAGAATGATAAGCATGTAATTTTCTAAGGGTGATAAGCAAATGATTTTCCACTAGAAATGATAAGAAAAACTTTTGACATGCAGTTAAGGTCGAAGTCCAGACTCACTAATGCATCTTAATAACTATCCGTTAGACACACTAATGCAAGATATGGTTTGCTAAGACCACCGCTCTGATACCAACTTTAACGACTCATCCATATTACTATAAACGCAGTACGTTCTCATTGGTCCCATAGCGAGGTATTTGACCTCTATATGATACGTTTTAGAAAATATTGCATTCGTTTCATAAAAAGCACATCGTTATTATACATAATGCATGTTTTAAACAAGTGGGCGATTATTTAAGAAATAATCTCCAAAATACATCGGTTTTCAAATACTACACACGTGACATAACAGTCGAATATAATACATGAAAAAGGTTTTATTGAATGCAATACTTTATTTAAATAAAAGTATGAGACTCCATGCACAACTTGCTCAGATAATGCAACAGCGGAAGACTTTCTTAAGGACCTGAGAATAAACATGCGTAAACAGTCAACACAAAGGTTGGTGAGATATATAGGTTTATCATCGATATAAATATAGACCACAAGATTTCATAGTTATAAATATATGTACACTCTCAAGTGTATAAAATTATTCTATAAGTTGTTGAGCGCTTCGGTAACCATACTTAACCATTAAAGTGGCATATTCCCTTTATTATGAAATCTCCCTACACTGTACCAAGTGTAGTAAAAATGAAGTACTATGCAACCGTTTACGATACTAGAGTGACTAGCCCGGTTGGGGTTGTCAAGCCCGATAGATCTATCAATAGGATTCGCGCTTACATGTTCTTACAACATGTAAATATTAGTTACCAAGCTATTAGGGAAGATATGCAAGGTGGTGCAACTCAACATAGAATATATTTCAAGTACTTGTGTCCATGGCGTAAAACATAAAATGCATGTATTCTCATCCCAAAATATTTTTAGAGTTTAAAAATGGGACTATATACTCACAGTAGTAAAAGTATATTAATAATAAGTTTTCAACTTATTAAAAATATGACCGGCGTCCTTGGATTCACGAACCTATAACAATAATAACGATTCAGATAATAATACGACATATGAATAAAATAAAGCAAGTTCATAGAATACTTATATAATAATTTTTAACATTTTATGTTAGTAGTCCATTGTTAGCAGTCCTTTGTTAGTAGTCCAAAATAGTCCGAAAAGTCCAACAGTCCAATAATCGGTATATATATATATATATATATATATATATATATATATATATATATATATATATATATATATATATATATAATCTTAGAATTACCCCACGACGTATTGTATACGTATTGTCTTTGCATCAACTAGAGACATATTGTATACGTATTGTATTAGAATTAACTAAGACGTATTGTGTACGTATTGTCATAGGATTTATCAAAACGTATTGTATACTTATTGTGTTAGGACGTACCAAGAATATTATTATACATATATACAATCACAGAATTAACCAAGATTATAATATTTTGTTATACTACTATTAACATGTCCAAATATATAGGATATAGGAAAATTTAACAAGGATATGGTTAATATAGTTTTTATAATATAAATTTCGTCCATACAACGTTAATTTTAGCAGATTTTGTTTTGCTCGCCAAATATTCATTACAACTCCGTTTAAAGTGAATCAAATTGCTATGGATTTATTAAGAAGTAAATT
This sequence comes from Rutidosis leptorrhynchoides, assembly GCF_046630445.1. Classification (NCBI taxonomy): domain Eukaryota; kingdom Viridiplantae; phylum Streptophyta; class Magnoliopsida; order Asterales; family Asteraceae; genus Rutidosis; species Rutidosis leptorrhynchoides. The sequence continues at coordinate 87,604,943 of NC_092337.1, forward strand.
TTACAAAACTAATTCAAAAAGTTCATCCCAAGTAGTAATTTTTAGAGCTTTACCCTCTTTTTATGTCGGTGGACAGATTTGAAAAAATCCCGGCATCCACCCAATTTATGATTTTTGATAAAATACTTCCACTTTGTCTAAAATCATGAAAAAAATACTGGAAGTCTTATTTACATATATTAACATATTTCCAAAGTCTTAGCCTCAAACTCAAAGTCTAAGATAGGTTTTTAATTTCCAACCCAAAACAGCCCGCTTTTTACCGAATGGAGATTATAGGATATATGTTAAGTTTCAAGGTGTTCTTCATATGTACAAGTTATAAGTTCTTATATTAACTTAATATAACATTATAATACATATAAATAAGTGTTATTAGAGTTAAGTTAGAAAGATTAGATTAGTTTTTCAAACAAGCTTGGTGTTCACCAAAACAAGTTCTAGTTTTTACAAGTTTTATAAGTATAATAAGATAGCAACTTTACAAGGAATTGAACAAGGATTTTGAGAAGTATTTTATCTTGATTATGAATAGGAAAGTTGCTGAGATTAAAGTATGATATGAGAGCACTCAAGTGTGTGTTTTTAGTTTAAGAAAATGTGGAGTAAAAATGAGTTAAAATGGTCGTTATTTATAAGCTTATAATTTTGGCTTTTAGTGAAAATATCTAAGATAAGTTAAATTGTATTAAGTCATGCATAACATATTAAATTGATTAGGTCATGGATGACATATTACACAAATAATTACGGATTTCTATTGGTATATACCAATAGTAAATACTTCTAGAAGCTGTGTATAATACGGGTAAAAATACCGTATGAATGCGAGTAGAATTCTTGAGGTAATTGAACGGAAATACGAGTATATCTATCCTTTATATGTATTGGTATATTATAAAGTGTATTCAACACTTGTAAGGATATATTTACACTCGTAATACATTATATGTAAATACATTTTAACATAAGTTAATTATGTCGTTTAAATAGTAATATATATATTGTTTGAAAACTCTTTAAATTAGTAGTATGAATATATATATATATATATATATATATATATATATATATATATATATATATATATATATATATATATATATATATATAATACTTTGTTAATATACTTAATGAGATATTTAATTATCATATTTTCAAGTTAAATATATATAAAACCATATATACACACAATAATTAAACAATTTAACAATTAAATCAAGTTATGACGTTCGTGAATTGTCGGAATAAAAGGGTGACCAAAAGCTTGTGTAAAACTCTTTCCGGAGATTCAAAATTTATTAAAATTCATTGCTTATCAAATCGGAATTATATAAAGATTAAGTTTAAATTTGGTCAGAAATTTTCGGGTCGTCACAATAACCCATATACTTGGCCGCACTGATATTTAACAATTATAACTTAGAAACATACAAGTGGCAAAAGACAGATTCAAGTCTAACGCGCATACACAACCTATGGCTGACAATGCAATATGCTTAAAATGTAAATTGCTAACGCACAATTATAAACTGAGAAGCGCACTATAACAAGTGAACCACGCACAATATAGACAAGTAAACAAGATAAATTTTCATTATTATCAAGAAAGTAATTACATTCTTACAGAAAATTACAAAATTACAATGAGTCTTTTAACAAAAGATCAACATCAGCAATGAGTCTTGACTTAATTGTTATAAATAAATATGTAATATATAAATACCTATTATATAAATAATAACTTGCAATATTAATATATCAAACTACAAGTTAAATCATAGTTGTTATACTCATATTATTATTACCTTCATAAATCTTAACATTTATATCAATATTATTATTTTCAATAATAATATACTGATATGAAATTTGATACACATAATTAATTTTATTATATTACTATCAATATTAATATTATTAATATTAACACTTTTACAAAAATTATTGAAATTATTATAAATATCATATTAAAACAACTTATCATTTTTATTAATAATATTATATAGTTATTATTATCAAAAATTATTATATTTAAGATCATTTTATTATTTTGATTATTATTTTGATTATTAGTATTATTTTGATATTTTTATTATTAATATTATTATTATTAATTGTATTAATATTAAAAGTGTTATTATTAATATATTTATATTTATTAATTTTTAATAATAATCAGAAAATACAAATATTGATTAGTTATCCTAACTGCTTTTGAATTTTTAACTAAACGTGATCCAGCATCTGGTTTCTTTATTTTTTCAAATATTTTTATAAAAAAGGCAGATTAGGTAACTGCTTTTATTTTTTTTCTTTTTCCATGATCTGCCTTTATATTTTTTTTATTTTTTTCCATCGTGACCAGTTTTATATTAATCATTTGAGTATATTTTCTATTGGCCAAGGATTTGTTCTTGTCGACCCATTTTGTTATAAAACAATCGAATTTCCACTCCCATTATCAATTATCAATTTTATCAACAGATATATATATTTTTTTCTTCGTAAACCTCTGTTCTTGAGCTTTTTAGCCAACCCTCGAATTCGTTCACCATTTGAAAATGTAAAAATATAGTCTTGTTAGGAATCATCTACTCAAACTATCTGCAAACTTTCAAGTCCAATTCTTTCAAACGAATTAAAATTTTGAAGTCAAAGTTTTGGTTTTTAAAAGCCAGCTTTTTGTTCATCATCAAATTCGTGTTATTCGTTATGATTTAAGTTAAATTAATGATTACTAAAGTTTCTAGGAATGATTTAAAACCTTTTTCATTTAGGAATCAAGGGCTAAAATGTTTTTAAAATCAAAATCAATATTTTTTTTAAAAGAAGTAGCGACAGCAGCTACTTGCTGTTCTTCAAATTTTTTTTGTGTGGCTGTTAATGGAAATCACCTTAATAAGTCGTTCCTAATTATCTATCAAAGCTAAAACAAACGTTACAATCGAAGTGGGTTTTGATTCTTGGTCGATCGAGTTAAAGAAGAAGAAGGAGGAATTGTAACAGAAATATACGGGTTATATATTTAGGGTAGTGTTATAAATCAGAAAAACTGATACAGAGTAATGGTTAAGGGTCTTTATGGGTGAGCGAGAGGTTGCGAGTTCGAGTCCCGTCTTGGGCATTTTTTTAGAAAGGGCTCCTAAGATAGTTTTCATCTTTTATTATTATTATTATTATTATTATTATTATTATTATTATTATTATTATTATTATTATTATTATTATTATTATTATTATTATTATTATTATTATTATTACTACTACTACTACTACTACTACTACTACTACTACTACTACTACTACTACTACTACTACTACTACTACTACTACTACTACTACTACTACTACTACTACTACTACAACTACTACTACTACTACTACTACTACTATTACTAATGTTATCGTAATTATAATTATTGTTACTAGTATTATTATTATTATTAAAAGTATTATTATTAGTAATACTAGTATTATCATTATAATTATTAGTATTATCATTATTATTATTACTAAAATGATTATCTTTATTAGTATTATTATTATTAAAAAGTATTATCATTATTATCATTTTTACAAAAATTATCATTTTTGCTATCATTAAAACTATATTATTATTCTTATTATTATTATTTTTACTACTAGTATCATTATTATTATTATTTCTATTTTGACTAGTATATCAGTGTTGTTATTATATTCATTATAATCAAATACAACTTTTACCTATTATTATTAATAGTATTTTATCAAATATATATTATGTATATGTTCATAAGTAATATTACATAAAAGTATGTAATAATCACATTAACAATTTTTAGATAAATATTCAAATATAACGAGTTAGGTATTTTTAATATAATAATAACCAAATATATATGTATATATATATATATATATATATATATATATATATATATATATATATATATATATATTAACATAACCATATAAGTATTAATCATTTTTGTATACACAAATTAAATATATAAGATATATAATTTAAGATACAAAATATATAAACTTATTCAAATTACGAGTATATGTGTTAATATATATACTTGATATAGGTTCATGAATCCGAGGTCAACTGTGCACTTGTTCAGTGCCGCTCATATGCATAATTACTACAAAATACGAAATACAGTATCGTGAGTTTTCATAGTTCCCTTTTTATATATATTTTTGGGCTGAGAATACATGCAATGTTTTATATCTGCTTTACAAAATAGATACAAGTACTAAACTTAATTCTACATGGGTTAGAATCACAAATTATTCCCCTAGCTTGGTAACTTAATCTACTGGTCTCTGTACCGTATGCGCGAATCCAATTGATAGATCTATCGGGTTTGGCAACCCCATCCAGGCTAGTCGCACTAGCAGTCAACGGATGTTTAGTACTTCAAGGGTATTTTTCGCACTTAATTTGGTGCTCTATAGACATCAGGGGTATTCATTATTATATTATTATCGTTAAGGCTGTTACCAGGTGCCCATGGTTGTAGAAATCTTTTTATTACACTGCGGAGTAAGGATATTTATGAAAATTGAAATCTTGTGATCTATTACTATTATCAAAATAATTAATTATGACAAACCTATGAACTCACTCCACCTCGTGTTGACTTTTTAAGCATGTTTATTCTCAGGTACTTTTTGCTTCCATTGTAAAACTTTGTTGTTACATAGTAGTCAAGCCAAGCACTGGGACCAGAGTTAACATCGCCGTTAATGGTTTTTGACGGGGTGTTACAGTTGGTATCAGAGCGTTGGTCTTAGCGAACTAGAATTTGCATTAGTGTGTCTAATCGGTAGTTGTTAGGATGCATTAGTGAGTCTGGACTTTGACCGTACGTGTTTATTTTAAATTTTACTTATCACTTCTTGCCGGAAAATTTCAACTTATTTTTAAGTCAATTCTCTATATGATTGAATGCTTTTGACTCGATAAGCAAACTTTTTATTATGAGTCTCAAAATTTTGAAGGGTTTTATGAAGTCAGTTTATGTGACTAAATTATATTCTAATATTCCTATATTATTTATTAAATAAAAAGGTGTGACTATGTGTTTGTATGTTCCTACGTATAACGTTTTTATTCGATGAATCGTCTCGGTTTCCAAACCAAAGTTTAGACTTTCGAGATTTCCAAATCCAAATTATTTTAATACGATATTCTGATGTCGTATGAGTTAATAAAATATTCCAATGTTTTATTTCTTGAATTATTATTCTTCTCGCGTATTTAATTTGCGTAGCAGTATTTTTCTCGGATCGCGCTCGTTTAATTGTTCGGGTCAATTTATAAAATCAAATTTTGATGAGTGGGTCATCTAGGACATGTTGGCTGAAATTCTCATAGATAACCCAGATTTATAGGGTGCATTAAAGTGTAGTCTACATCCGGACCTATAGCTTTAAAATATTATTACTTGCATTATACATATACATATCTCTTATTCTGTCATTCCGGGAGGAACTCCCATTGTGATTCAAAACATTCTATAACTCACGCGTATTATCTTTAAAAGATCACCTCGGTTGGTGAAATCGAGGGATATCATTTATGATTTCTGAAATTCTCAACATTCCTTTGTCATCTATCATGATTTTGTGTATTACGTATGTATTACATGAAATGTCATCTCTGATTTTTGAAATTTCTATATTTGTTGCTACTCATACTCATACGTATATAACCTCCTTGTTATATCACGTACTTATGTGCCCTTATACATTTGTGCATTGGTTTGCGAATCGGAAAATGTCATTATTGACTCATAAAGATTCTCGATAACTCAAAGACATTATAATGTCATCACTATTAATATTCATTACTTTCAAAATCTTTGCTTTCTCGTTATTTTTGATCATTAAACTTTCTTGACGGATGGCGTCTACGAAACTCTAGAATGGAAGGGTTTAGATTTCCGATTTAAAGGATCCTATAGCTCAAGCCCCTAGACCTGAATAGGCCATTACAAATTAAAAGTCTTTAATCGAAAGTTTATCTGATTACATACTTATCATTTTTAATCTAGACACGTAATACTGCAACTATTGCATAAATGGAGTATAGACAAATCATATCTTATCATATCTATTCCAATAGACTTTGTCTAACACTTTTCCTAAATTTCCTCTGTAAATTACAGAAATCTTTTTGCTATATATACGTATTTAAGGAAACAAATATATTATTCATTATCCAGCACCCATTTCATATCAAACCCTATTCCAAAAACATAATATGGAATCCTCGAACTCCTCGAGCTCAAATGGCAGTGTAACCGGAACAAACGAACCAATTAGTCATCATATTTTCTGGATGAATTGGGGATGGGTTAATAGTCTACTTAATCAATGGAGAAGTGAAGAAGGTGATCCTTTTCACCCACCACATTGCCTTATTGGTGAAGAACCTGAAGCATTTACCGGCGAACCAATCCGGAACACCATTTTCACCCTCATATCCAGGATATCCCACCACGAGTATATAATATCCAAAATTCTAGATCTTATTCATCCACTCGTCTGAACTGCTAATCATCCCAGAATAATAGAAGAAGTCAACGAGCTTCGCACTCGAGTAGTGGCTCTGGAGAATATGGTACAAAATCTAAGAGCATCAGCAGCATAATCAGCACCACCAGTACCATCATCACCACCAACAACAACATTCGCATCTCACTCCTCAACATCACACTCGGTACCTCGGATATCAACATCATACGCCCCATAGATACCAAGGAATATTAGTAATAATGAGTTAAGATGTATTGACTCATTCTTCCTGAAGAATTATATATGTACACTTTATATATATATATATATATATATATATATATATATATATATATATATATATATATATATATATATATATATATATATATATATATATATATATATATATATATATATATGGTTTGGAACAATACTAAATCTTTTCGTACTAAGCTATTACGTGTGAATCTTAACTAGTATGTACTACTTGGTTAATTCATATCACTAATATGATATGATGTACATCCTTCGTTAATGACTTAACCATCGTTAACTACAATCTCTGTTTCAACTCAATGAATTCCATTTCATAATAAACCAAGTGTATTATTCGAATACATGTTTGATTGTTTACTTTCATTTTTGATGTACTCGAAACTTTTTAGAGAACATTATTCGTGCCTTGCGAAGTTCACAAGGATTCTACTAGCATCAACATCATTCACCGAGGAATAACAATAACAATGAACGATGAAGTATTGATTCATAACTTCATTAGAGAAATATTCTGCGACGATTATGTAATCTCTAAGGTTTTGGAGATTATTCATTCTCGTTTCAACCATAAATCAAATGAGTTTAATATTATATTAACTCATTAAATCCATGATTACATCTGAAGGAAAATGTACGTATATTTTCATAAAGATTGTACTTAAATATTCTGATGTACAAACTGTTGATATTTTAACAGGAAATATTTATATCTCACATTAATATGTTACATTGTATATTCTTCAATTCTGATTCAATAGTAAGTAACTATACTACTTGCAAGATATATGTATTCGTTCACTAAAGAACAACCACTACATATTTTGACATATCAGAATCCAATTAAAACTCTAGCAAGTGTTATCTTCCTAAAGATCACTACATTCCTGAATTATATTCATTCGTATTCTATGATGAATTATCACATCAAACCACCAAAATTATCATTCATTACTTTTGAAATCAACAACACCTATTCGTCAACAATTAGATCCATTGACGGTTACAATCAGCGTTTAATCATCTAAAAACGAAATTTCTTGAAACCATCTCGGATTTATAATCGATGGTTCAAATATGGCTGTATTAAATGTATAGGAAACAACAAAATTGTAAAAGGTCTTAAGGGCCAAAAGTTTGATGATAAAGAATGGTATAAGCTCAGATTTGGAACTAGAAAACGGATTGAGCAAACTATGAAGGAGGCTATGGACAAATCACAAAGACTAAACCTGCCTTCAAAGAATCCAAATGATTCAGTATCTACTGAAGTCATTAACGAATACCTTGCTCCTGACTCTAAACCTTTACGGACAAATCTTCTTTATCATCCTTCGATATTAGAAATTATAAGATATCATCGTATCCTCCGTTATAAATATCCTCTATATTTCTGAAGATATCTTCAAAACGATTCTTGTCGGCAATTAATTATCTCTTTGCGATATCTTTATTACATCATAAAGGAAACTGTAATAGTTTTTATATTTTGTAAAATTCAAGTTTAAATTATAAATGTTTTGAAGAAGTGTTGGGAACTAAAGCATGAGTTAGTATAATATAATGATGTCAGACCAACGTGATTATATTACAGTAAGTTATGCTAAATTTTTAATGGAAGATGATGATTCATAGACTTTATAATCATCATTTGCCATGTTACACGACTCTTACATTCTACTTAATCTCTGAACATATCAAGAAAATATATTCTTGATAGTTCTATCCTCAGGAATTTTGGTAATTTACCAAATCAAATCGTGATATTACGCTTAGAACAGTAGGTCCATTCGAAACTTCATACCTACAAATTCTGGACCATTACTCGCTTTACTTAGAGTCGAGAAGAGAATAAAAAGGCAAAGAGCTCCGAAATATAAGGAAAAATATAAAGCCTGATAACAACACATAAATTATAAACCGTGTATATCAATACGTATTGCAACGTAAAGACACGGGAGAATTAAAAATATTATAACCCCAAGGGCATAGTAGAAGTAAACAGATTCCTCTGGTGGTAAATAAAAAAGTAGAAAGACTGCATATATGGTCAATATAATAACAAATATCAATACGGGATTGAGCATATTAACAGATCTTTTAAAAGTATGAATCGAGAAAGAAAGTATAGAAGTGGTGAAGATAATGAAATGAAAGAAGCTAATTTATAGCGAAATGCCAGACACGGCAACCGAGACAATTTACCACATTTAGTCAAAGAAAATCACAATTTCCTTAATTACCGGAAAATCAAATCTTATAAAGATTACGAAGATTTCTTTAAATCCCTTGAATTCCGAAAATCAATCGTGACTACGTCAAAAGTTAAGGCGAACATTTAATTTTCTCATTCACTCTTTTACGATAGCTTCGTTTATACTCTTCCTATAATCGAATCGTTTTATCCATATTACTCTACGGTGATAAAACTCTATTTATCAACTCATATTCGTCATGAAAACGTTTTTATTTTTAGCCATGACGACCTCGATCAAATTTCGGGACGAAATTTCTTTTAACGGGTAGGTACTGTCATGACCCGAAAAATTTTGACTTATTTTGAACCAAAATCTCTATATGACTTCAGATTTCTGACACGATAAGCAAAGCATGTTATCCCGACTATCAAAATTTTTGAACTATTTTCAAGAATTCAATTAACCTTCGAATGTTTCCGATGATTCCCGAACAAATAATAGTAAATATATATATATATATATATATATATATATATATATATATATATATATATATATATATATATATATATATATATATATATATATAAACTTGACTTAATTGTTATAAATAAACATGTAATATATAAATGCCTATTATATAAATAATAACTTGCAATATTAATATATCAAACTACAAGTTAAATCATAGTTGTTATACTCATATTATTATTACCTTCATAAATCTTAACATTTATATCAATATTATTATTTTCAATAATAATATACTGATATGAAATTTGATACACATAATTAGTTTTATTATATTACTATCAATATTAATAATATTAATATTGACACTTTTACAAAAATTATCATTTTTATTAATAATATTATATAGTTATCATTATCAAAAATTATTATATTTAAGATCATTTTATTATTTTGATTATTAGTATTATTTTGATATTATTATTATTAATATTATTATTATTAATTGTATTAATATTAAAAGTGTTATTATTAATATATTTATATTTATTAATTATTAATAATAATCAGACAAATACAAATATTGATTAGTTATCCTAACTGCTTTTGAATGTTTAACTAAACGTGATCCAGTATATGCTTTCTTTATTTTTTTCAAATATTTTTATAAAAAAGGCAGATTAGGTAACTGCTTTTTTTTTCTTTTTCCATGATCTGCCTTTATATTTTTTTTATTTTTTTTCCATCGTGACCAGTTTTATATTAATCATCTGAGTATATTTTCTACTGGCCAATGATTTGTTCTTGTCAACCCATTTTGTTATAAAACAACCGAATTTCCACTCCATTATCAATTATCAAGTTTATCAATAGATATATATATATATATATATATATATATATATATATATATATATATATATATATATATTTCTTCGTAAACCTCTGTTCTTGAGCTTTTTAGCCAACCCTCGAATTCGATCACCATTTGAAAATGTAAAAATACAGTTTTGTTAGGAATCACCTACTCAAACTATCTGCAAACTTTCAAGTCCCAATTCTTTCTAACGAATTCAAATTTCGAAGTCAAAGTTTTGGTTTTTAAAAGTCAACTTTTTGTTCATCATGAAATTCATGTTATCCGTTATGATTTAAGTTAAATTGATGATTCCTAAAGTTTCTAGGAATGATTTAAAACCTTTTTCATTTAGGAATCAAGGGTTAAAACGTTTTTAAAATCAAAATCAATATTTTTTTTAAAGAAGTAGCGACAGCAGCTACTTGCTGTTCTTCAAATTTTTTTTTTCGTGGCTGTTAATGGAAATCACCTCAATAAGTCGTTCCTAATTATGTATCAAAGCTAAAACAAACGTTAAAATCGAAGTGGGTTTTGATTCTTGGTCGATCGAGTTAATGAAGAAGAAGAAGGAATTGTAACAGAAATATACGGGTTATATATTTAGGGTAGTGTTATAAATTAGAAAAACAAATACGGAGTAATGGTTAAGGGTGTTTATGGGTGAGCGAGAGGTCGCGAGTTCGAGTCCCGTCTTGGGCATTTTTTTTAGAAAGGGCTCCTAAGGTAGTTTTCATCTTTTATTATTATTATTATTATTATTATTATTATTATTATTATTATTATTATTATTATTATTATTATTATTATTATTATTATTATTACTATTACTATTACTAATGTTATTATAATTATAATTATTGTTACTAGTATTATTATTATTAAAAGTATTATTATTAGTAATACTAGTATTATCATTATAATTATTAGTATTATCATTATTATTATTACTAAAATGATTGTCTTTATTAGTATTATTATTATTAAAAAGTATTATCATTATTATCATTTTTACAAAAATTATCATTTTTGCTATCATTAAAACTATATTATTATTATTATTATTATTATTATTTTTACTACTAGTATCATTATTATTATTATTTCTATTATGACTAGTATATCAGTGTTGTTATTATATTCATTATAATCAAATACAACTTTTACCTACTATTATTAATAGTATTTTACCAAATATATTATGTATATGTTCATAAGTAATATTACATAAAAGTATGTAATAATCAGATTAACAATTTTTAGATAAATATTCAAATATAACGAGTTAGGTATTTTTAATATAATAATAATCAAATATATATGTATATATATATTAACATAACCATATAAGTATTAATCATTTTTGTATACACAAATTAAATATATAAGATATATAATTTAAGATAAAAAATATATAAACTTATTCAAATTACGATTATATGTGTTAATATATATACTTGATATAGGTTCATGAATTCGAGGTCAACTCTGCACTTGTTCAGTGCCGCTCATATGCATAATTACTACGAAATACGAAATACAATATCGTGAGTTTTCGTAGTTCCCTTTTTATATATATTTTTGGGCTGAGAATACATGCAATATTTTATATCTATTTTACAAAATAGATACAAGTTCTAAACTTAATTCTACGTGGGTTAGAATCACAAATTATTCCCCTAGCTTGGTAACTTAATCTACTGGTCTCTGTACCGTAGGCGCGAATCCTATTGATAGATCTATCGGGTTTGACAACCCCATCCGGGCTAGTTGAGCTAGCAGTCAACGGATGTTTAGTACTTCGAGGGTATTTTTCGCACTTGATTCGGTGCTCTATAGACATCAGGGGTATTCATTGTTATATTATTATCGTTAAGGCTGTTACCAGGTGCCCATGGTTGTAGAAATCTTTTTATTACACTACCGTGTAAGGATATTTATGAAAATTGAAATCTTGTGATCTATTACTATTATCAAAATCATTAATTATGACAAACCTATGAACTCACTCAACCTCATGTTGACTTTTTAAGCATGTTTATTCTCAGGTACTTTTTGCTTTCGCTGTAAAATTTTGCTGTTACATAGAAGTCAAGCCAAGCACTGGGACCAGAGTTAACATCGCCGTTAATGGTTTTTGACGGGGTGTTACACAAGGCCTCAGAAGATTGGACGAGAGGCTGAATCTTTCTCCAAAAAATAAGCCTCTCCTCCGCCTTGAAAGCAAGAATGGCGTCAACAAAAAGATCGCTCACATATTTTGAATCGCAAACACGACCAACAAGCGCGGGGAGACCCTTCTTCAAAGTCTCAAACTAACACTTGGCCATGTCACGATCAATCTGACAAGAAGTTAAGCGATCAATCAAGTTTTCGCGTTCTCTTTCCCAAGCGCTCTTTTCAGACTCGAGGGACTTAACCTTTTCAGCCAACTTCTCAACCTGAGAGGCTAAGGATGCTTTCTCCTCAGCTAGAACCTACGAGGTGCTGACCGCCTCGTTACGAGCCTTTTCTGAATGCTTGAGATCAGAAGTGAGATGTAAGATACGGTCATGCATCTGCTCAGCAGTCAGCGCACCTGGCGTGGAAGAGCCGGCGCTGTCTAGGCGCGCCTTCACCTCCTTAAGGCAGCTTTTAGCACGCATCAAGTTCAGCATAGCCAACTGAATGTCAAAGCGCTATGCTACCACGGGCGAGAGATGCCCAAAGTAGTTGGGAAGCTTGATGTCTTCCAAGTAGTCGAACTGACAGGCCGCCGTAGCCTCCAGAATAGACAACTGATCGTTCATGCCATAAAACTGCAGGAGAGCTTCTACAAATAAGAAGGCAACTGGTTAGTAACAAAAAAGGTAGCGCAATGCCCCAGCACCTGAAAAAATGAAAAAATTACCTTTTCCATTTTTAGCGCGCTTGCGCTTACTTCCACCTTTAGTTGGGGGCTCACTATCCTTACCCCCTTCAACGTCTGTCTGATGCGAGTCCTCATTCGCATGAATCTCGCACTGACTAGCGCTGCTAGACCCACTGGCGCCAATAGCGACATCACCCTGAACCTGCCTATCAATGTCCATATCCTGATCGCCCTAATTCTCCCCACCGGGCGTCTCAGTATGAACGCCCTCGATGTCGCGTGAAGCAAGAAGTCTGTCTAGACACATCTATGCAAATAAAACATGCTAAGTTAGACACAAGTGATGAAGAGAAAGCAAGTACAAAAATAACGCCCATCTACCGCCTACCATTATCATCGGCGTCTAAGATAACTGCCAGGGCAGGTGGATAGGGACACATATTAGCAACCCGTAAAATATCAGAGCTATGTTGACGGATAGGGAGTTCACGGTTGTAAAAATGAACAAGTCTCTGCTGCTCCTCTGGGGAAAGGGGAGGCCTAATGTTTAACTGCGCATTGGTAGCATCAGTATGCCACGCGCAGATATTTCTATACGCGAGCGGGATAAATGAATCATCGATAAAGAAGAATGAGTTCTTCCACCTCTTGCGCACCCCAGCTTTCAGGCGCTGTACAAACTTAATCCTGTCGTTGAAAGAATACCAGCTCTGTTGATTCTTACGATATGAAAAGACGTTCTTAAATAAGTTCAGCGATGGAGGAAATTGGTAGTGCTGGCAAATCATCTCGAAGATAATAACACGACATGCGCTATAAGGATGCAGCTGTCCGATGCCAACATTGAAGTGACTAAGAACCTCCATGAAGAAAGAAGTGGGAGGATAGCGCACATTCCCATCCACCATAACCTGCCTATATACGGTAACCTTACCATCTATAACATCGCTAGCGCGCTGATCAGCCAGGGGCACTACAGGATTTAAATCAGCCAAAGGTGGATACCACTTCACCAACTGCGCGACTTTGCGCCGCGTCATAACAGACTTAATAACCTCGCAATTCAGAGGCTCGGAAGTAGAGGAAGAAGATGCCATCTATTAACAAATAAATCAAAGAATCTAAGAAGAAAGACTAAATAGGCGCTAACCTGAAAAAGCTAAAAGACGAGGTCGAAGTAGTAAGCTGATAAGATTTGCACGAGAATGAAGAGCACAGATGAAGTAAAAAATTGAGAAAGATGATTATGAGGTATTTATAGGGGAGTGAAAACATAGAAGGGGCCCTAGAGGAAGTTGAAAATAGGCGGTTAAAACATGAAGGGCAGAGATTGAGCCACGTGTTAGAAGATGGAAAGAGAAGAGTACGAGGCAATCAAAGACGGCGAAAACGGCGGAACGGCAACTGTAGCATCTGACAAAATGTCGCTTCGGTTTTTCAGCATTTAATGCAACAGGACAAAATACTTTTAAATATAAAAATAGAAGAAAATGAAGGCGCACAGTAAAGAATAGCTGAGTGGCAGTTACGAGTCGAATTAAACGCCATGCACTGTTTCGCGCACACCATCGAATGATAATACGAGTTGAATTTAACGTCGTGCATCGTACTTATGCATACCATTGAATGACGGTTACGAGTTTGATTTCAACGCCATGCGCTGTACTCGTGCATACCATTGAGTGGCAATTACGAGCTGAGTTCAATGCCATACGCTGTACCTGCGCATACCATTGAACTGGGGGACTTAATGATACGCATACCCGACTAGATAGTATAGCGCATCAAACAACATCGCCACAAGGACTTACGAAGTTGCACATTAAGGAATAGAGAGCTATGCTCATAGCGGGGTGCCAGTTCCATCGGCGCGCATGATCAGCGCCCATATGCCGGGCGATGCTGTAGCTGGCAGAGGACACCTGGCAGACAAGGTCAGAGCCGACAAGAACACTTTTTACTTTTGTCGGATCAGCTCGCCTGAAGACGTACTATTTGCAGGCCACGATCCTTTTAACCTTATTACGTGGCGATAGAAGACAAGAAAGGTTATCCTATAAATACAAGACTTCATCCACAGAACAAAGCATCTTGGAATTCACTTTCACACACATATATTCAGAGAACAGCAGCGCATAGCGCAATTATACCCGCGCTACCGGACTCATAGCCTTACACTAGACATTCTTGATATACAGGTAACGTTCCATGAATATAAACCCTAACACTTAGCGCGAGCCATCGATGTCCGGTCTACCCACCGATGGTGGGTCTACGTTTAACCACCCCTGTTGAGATTCTTATCTCGCAAGGTGTTATTCACGGTACTCCGGACCGGAGAGTTAAACTCAATTGACCCTTAAATCGCCTCTTATCGATGTCAAGCATGGACCGAACCCGACCAGATTATTCTATGCTTGATCAGTTACTAAAGAGGACAACACCGGTGAAGCTCACGACTCCTCTTCCCACAGTATCACACCATTAGATGATGTAATAATAAAATGGTATAGTTTCGGAAGTCTGCTATACCAAGTAACCAAAATTTTTTGATCTGGCACGCAATCAAACTATGCAATCACCGCTCTCTCACGGTTTACACCTGTTTTGATACAGGTGACCTACTATTGAGTTCTCCGAACTCGTAGGATTTCATGCCCAAGAAAATGAACATGTGAGATAATTTTGGCTTCTTTTAAAATCACGAAATAGGCCATAAAAATACCAAGCCATATCAAAACCAATTTTCATAAATAAGGTTTTGGGAAAATTTTCAATTGTTTTTCTACTTTTTTCTTTTTCTCTAATTTTTCAATTTTTTTTTCTTTTTTTAACTCAAAGATTTTATATATATATATATATATATATATATATATATATATATATATATATGTATATATATATATATATATATATATATATATTCCTAATTTTAAATTTTGTTTTTCGACCAAAACCTGCTGTAAATCTCAAGACTCATAGATTTCAAAGCGTTTATGATGACAACTCAGACAATACAACCAACCTGAGAGATTTTACATCCTCCACTCCACACTTAAGATCATGTAATGCCCTCATTATATGAAATCAAAATAGATTTAAAAATCGAAAGGGTAAATGTGAGAAAGAAATATAAAACTTATCGAGTTCACCAAGGATCGCCGAATGCTAGAGACAGATGGCGCTGAACTGACTGCCAGCATAAGAACATCATCCATTCCCGATCATCCACAAACATCATCATCCATAAAGTTTTTGCTGAACTTAATGCCAGTCTTGGAAAAACAGCACATTTACCTAACAACACAACTAAATAAAAAAATGAACCTAATACATGCCGGGGCACAAGGCGGCACCACCGAGGTGACCAAACGCCTTGCACCCAAAAATAATATCCAAGTCACACAAAATAAATAAAACCTACAAGCATTCAGAGTTATCACATGCGAAATAAAATAAATAGACTTAAACACCAATTACAACAACATCATGTTCAACGACCAATCATTCACTCAGCCACAAATCTCTGAAGGGGTCCTACGCCACACCATATGTGTCTTGGAAAGCCTGATACGGGTCATACGATGGATTCGGCCTCGGGGGAGTAACTGCTGTATAGTCATGAATCGTAGTACGCATCGGAATGTAAGCCTCCGGTGTCTAACGCATCTGTCTCTGAATCTGCCGCTGATGAATCTCCTACTGATTATGAGCCTGAATCCCCATCACATTATACTCAACCCTATCAACTCGCTCACCTAAGTGACCAACCTCCGTTCTAAACTGCACCAACGCTGTGTTAATCGAACCATAACTATTCTGATGCCAAGCCCTCATATACTCATTATTCTTTCATTGTTCCTCCAACATTCTCTGATTATGCTCCACCTGAGCATTATACGCTGACTGATTAGTTTGAATTTCCAAATGCAAACCATCCACACTGTTTACCAAAGAATCCCAACTTTCTTCACTAGGTGCCCACGTACCCTGTACGTTTGCACCACTTGAACTACCTGCCTCATAAGTTAATCGACTAACACCATGACCGCGACCACGACCAGCACCATCACCTTGTTGTTGTTGTTGTTGTTGTTGTTGTTGTTGTTGTTGTTGTTGTTGTTGTTGTTGTTGTTGTTGTTGTTGTTGTTGTTGTTGTTGTTGTTGTTGTTGTTCATCATCCCATAACACCCAACCTCTTTGACTTCTCTAAATAAATTCGGCTTTTGAGAAAAATAAAAGATTAGTAGGCATCTCCTCAATTTCTAACCTATTACACCTATTAGTAGGAACTGAAAATTCCAGAGTAAACCGAGTCACCAAATGCCCACCTAACAAAGCGCGTTCCGTACATTTATCCTTACCAACCTCCTGTAACTAAACTCCTACCATACAAGGCACATCAATACGTTCTCTCAATTTGATTTGTTGTAAAATCTAAAGATCCATTCACTGCCCTTTATTCGCATTCCCACGTGCCATGAACATATGCGAAATCATTTTAAAAATCATACGGTCCTCTGGTAATCGAAACATTGACCCAACACTTCAACTCGCACTAAAAGAACCTGCGGTGTCTTTTGCCACAATTGGCCTACTCACTTTCACTAAAAGTTTCTTGCCTGAACACTTTAATCTGTATTAAAAACCACCTCAAATCATTGTCATTCAATTCGGGATACAAATCCAATGCCTGAGCTAAACCAATTTTACTCATACCACGATCTAATTCGCCTAACCTAAACGTCAAGAAATTCTCCTCCGTCGGTGTAGCTCTTGGTCGACAACTAACCGTCGAAAAGAACTCTAAAGTCAATTGCTCATAAATATCTTCTCGGATTTCAAACAACTTTTCATATGGCCTCAACTCTTTACCCCCATATGTTAACCACAAGTACCCACGCAACTTTCTTACAATATTATTTCCCAACGGCGTAAATTGCGTCCAATCTAAATAAAATGTTCTTTCAATCGGACGTGTACTAATTATTTTAAATTGTTTCTCCATGTCTTCATCGTTAGCAATCTGGGACAACCAAAGTTCCAGATTGTTCGGTTGTTGTCGTGGTTGTTCCGGGTTGCTTCTCGTTCTCTACACACATGAAACAATTAAAGAAAACAAAACACCAAACTCAAAAGTTAGTGTTAGTCAAAATAATAATCACCAAATACCCATCACAACCCAACTGATAATGCTAAAAACGAACATATATTTCATAGAATTATCCCTCAAGAAAGACAAGCTTTTAGTTGCAATTGTTCTATTTACAAGTGATATTCGTTTAAATAATAAAAGGTGAAGACAAAAGACAGATTCGACGAATTGAAGACGCAAACGACCAAAAAGCTCAAAAGTACAAAGTACAATCAAAGTGGTTCCAATTATTGATAGGAAACGTCTCAAAATTACAAGAGTACAAAAAGCAAAACGCAAAGTACAAGATATTAAATTGTACGCAAGGACGTTCGAAAATCCGGAACCGGGACCAAAGTCAACTATCAACGCTTGACGCAACGGATCGAAAGTTACAAATTAATTATGTATATAAATATAATATAATATATAATTAATTATATAAATTATATATATATTATATTTATATAATTAAAACCATCGGCAGTCAAAAGGATCCAAGAATGTTAGCTGAAACTGGAGGCTCCGCACTCGCGGAGTTTGAAGGCATAAAAACTCCACACTCGCGGAGTTTGTGGGCCTATAAAAGGCCATGCATTCTGCTCGAATTCTGGACCCTTTTTTTCATCAATATATCTTTCATCTATCTCTCTCAAACGTATAATATATATATATATATATATATATATATATATATATATATATATATATATATATATATATATATATATATATATTATACTTATAATTATAATTTTAATTTTAAATTCTAATAATAAGGGTATGTTAGCGAATGTTGTAAGGGTGTAAGTCGAAATTCTGTCCGTGTAACGCTACGCTATTTTTAATCATTGTAAGTTATGTTCAGCCTTTTTAATTTAATGTCTCGTAGCTAAGTTATTATTATGCATATTTAAGACGAAGTAATCATGATGTTGGGCTAAAATATTAAAACGAGGTAATTGGGTTTTGTACCATAATTGGGGTTTGGACAAAACAACGACACTTGTGAAAATTATACTATGGGCTATTAATGGGCTTTATATTTGTTTAATTAAATGATAGTTTGTTAATTTAATATAAAGATTTACAATTGGACGTACCTATAAATAACCACATACACTCGATCAGACACGATGGGCGGGATATTTATATGTACGAATAATCGTTCATTTAACCGGACACGGGAATGGATTAATAGTTAATAGACTTATTAAAACAGGGGTGAATTATGTACAAGGACACTTGGCGTAATTGTTAACAAAGTATTAAAACCTTGGGTTACACGCAGGTGATATCCTGGTGTAATTATTAAACAAAGTATTAAGACCTTGTTACAGTTTAAATCCCCAATTAGTTGGAATATTTGACTTCGGATATAAGGATAATTTGACGAGGACACTCGCACTTTATATTTATGACTGATGGACTGTTATGGACAAAAACCAGACGGACATATTGAATAATCTAGGACAAAGGACAATTAACCCAGGGTAATAAACTAAAATCGACACGTCAAACATCATGATTACGGAAGTTTAAATAAGCATAATTCCTTTATTTTCATATTTAATTTCACTTCTAATTATCGCACTTTTATTTATTGTCATTTTATTTAATTGCACTTTTAATTATCGTTCTCTTTAATTATCGCAATTTTATTTTATCGCACTTTTATTTATCGCAATTTCATTATCGTTATTTATTTTACGCTTTAAATTAAGTTATATTTATTTCTAATATTTTACATTAGGTTTTAACTGCGACTAAAGTTTTAAAATCGACAAACCGGTCATTAAACGGTAAAAACCCCCTTTTATAATAATAATACTACTTATATTTATATTTATACAAATATAGTTTTAAAAAAAATATAGCGTTAAACTTGGCGAGTTCCCTGTGGACGAACTGGACTTACTAAAAACTACACTACTGTACGATTAGGTACACTGCCTATAAGTGTTGTAGCAAGGTTTATGTATATCCACTCTATAAATATATAAATAACTTGTGTAAAATTGTATCGTATTTAATAGTTTTTCGTAGCAAAAATATAACTATTTCGTATACACCTCTACGCATATCAAGTATTTTTGGCGCCGCTGCCGGGAAACTCGGTGAAAAACTATATTTTTGTAAAAATATATTTATATAAGTTTTAAATATTAAAATCAAAAATATAAAACGGAAAAATATATATATATATATATATATATATATATATATATATATATATATATATATATATATATATATATATATAAATTTATTTTTAAGATTTTTATTTTTATTTTAAGTTTTTAAAATATATTTTATATAAATTATCTATCTATTATTTTATAAAACTTAAAAATCATATAAAAAAATTGAACTGGGCCCAAGTCTGGCCGAAGCCCAAATTTAAAGCCCACACAGGAATAGTACCAGGCCGAACCTATTTCAAGCCCAAACCGGATCCATCACTGTTTAAATCCGCACTCGCGGAGTATTTGGGAAGCAAAAATCCGCACTCGCGGAGCTACCCTGACAGGTCAAACCTCAGCTGAATTAAATATGAATTAGGGTTATAATTATTTATGATTAATAATAATTAGGGTTTTAGTTTAATATTAATTAGTTTTAGTTTATTTAATTTGTATTTTTAAGTTTTAATTAGTTTTATTAATATATAAAATTAATACTTTTATAAAATAATAAAATAAAAATAATATTTTAATAAAAATTGTATTTTTATCTTTAAATTTTACTTTTATATTTTGTATCTTTTTAATTGTTTATTCGTAATATTTGTATTTTTATCGTTCGTAATTAGTTTTAAACTTAGTTTTTGCCGCAGCTTATTTATATTTCTAGATTTTTAGGCCTTGCCGTAAAATCCCTTAAGTGCTTTTTCTTTAGACTAAGATTTAGGTGTTTTAGAATTTTGCGACGCTGTTTATAAATTTTAGTACCTTTTGAGTTATGACGCGCTACTTTCTTATTTTTATTTTTGGACGCTTATTTTTCGACCTTTTATTTTTTGACCTTTTTCGACGTAATCTTTTTCTTTCTTATTTCTCGCCGCTCTAGTTTTTAGGACTTAGAATTTTCTCTATTTCTTCTCTAATAATTCAAAACGAAAAATTATTTTAAGCGGTTAAATTGATAGACATCCAAATTTTCTGCTTCGTAGTAATAGTTGGATTTGTCAGTGGCTGAGTTGTGAGCTTCTGATTTAAAGGGTTCTGGCTCACTGCTACATCTTTTGGCTATTCGAAACGTGGGCAAAAGCAGAAAAGTCTATTAATTGGATAACTTATATAATTTTTCTATCTTTTTATAACTAATAGGATATTCTGTGAATGCACCGAGCAAAACGTTCACCACCTATAACTCGATCAAGACATCTAGCCAATATTGTCGCCGTTGATTTTTCTTTAGAATCGTCATCAAGTCGACCAAGTAATCCAATTCAAATTTCCGGTAATCCATTTTTTGAACCCAACCTCACAATTGAGAATTCGGAGGATATTCAAGGACAATTCCAAGATCCTGAAACACTAATCATTCCTCCTGAACCACAAACCGTTAAATCAGAATCCTTTAGTGATTCAGATTCAACAAATTCAATTATGGAAGTAATGGAACCTCTAAGTATGGAAGACCGAATGAGAGCCACACGCACTGGCCAAGGTCAAGCCATTATTAAGCCAGATATTAATGCGCTAGATTATGAAATCAAAGGACAAATCCTACACATGGTAATTAATCAATGCCAATATAGTGGTACGCCAAAAGAAGATCCAAACGAACATCTTCGAACCTTTAATAGGATCTGTACTCTATTCAAAATCAGAGAAGTTGAGGATGAACAGATCTATCTCATGTTATTTCCCTGGACTTTAAAGGGAGAAGCCAAAGATTGGTTAGAATCGTTACCTGAAGGGGCAATTGATACATGGGATGTCTTAGTTGAAAAATTTCTTAAACAATTCTTTCCGGCATCTAAAGCTGTGAGACTTCAAGGAGAAATTGTTACATTCACACAGAAGCCAAATGAAACTCTATATGAGGCGTGGACAAGATTTGAAAAGTTGTTGAGAGGATGTCCTCAGCACGATTTAGATACTTATCAAATAGTACAAATATTCTACCAAGGTATCGACATTGCTACACGAAAAGACATCGATATTGTAGCTGGTGGTTCCATTATAAAGAAAACCGCAACTGAAGCTCACAAAATCATTGATCACACAGCCTCCCACTCACATGAGTGCCATCAGGAAAAAGATATTTTTCGTTCATCTAAAGCGGCTAGAGCCGATTCTAGCCATGACTTTGATTCCGTTTCCGCAAAAATAGATGCTTTCGAGAGACGAATGGAAAAGATGAATAAAGATATTCATGCAATACGAATCAGTTGTGAGCAATGCGGTGGACCACACTTAACGAAAGATTGTCACAATGAACAAACGATGGAACAACGTGAGAATGTTTCCTACATGAACCAAAGGCAGGGAAATAATTATCAAAATAATTATCAACCGCCAAGGCCAAACTTCAATCGAAATCAAAACATTCTTACAATCCAAATGGACCCAACAATAACTCGTACAACCAACAAGGTCCAAATAACCAACCAACTCAAAATAATATTTTCAATCAACAAAGACCTAGCTTGTATAAACCACCACAACAAACCGAAGAGAAAAAGCCAAATCTGGAAGAAATGATGGCAAAGCTAATGGAATCTCAAACACAATTCATTACATCTCAAACCAAAATAAATGAGAGGTTTGATCAGTCATTAAGAACTCAACAAGCTTTCATTTTGAATCTAGAAAAACATGTAGGTACTCTTGCTAGCTTGATGAGTGAGAGGGAACAAGGAAAGCTACCGAGTGATACTTAAGTAAATCCTCGAAAAGAGAATGTTAATATGGTATCAACAAATTCTGAAAAACCATCATCAGAAGATGGGAAGGTTTTAGATGTGAGTAACGATGAAGAAGTTACAACACCACCACCACTCGAGTATGTAAAGCCAGTGGTGGCACCATACAGACCACCCATCCCGTTTCCAAGAAAAGGAGTTGAGTATGAGCAAGTAATAGGTAATAAAGTTTGTGAAACCTCTGGAAAGAAGAAGAAAAATAAGAAGATACAAGAAACAAAAACCGTAAAAGTAAACCCGGTGAAGACAGTTCCACCAAAACCTCCCCCAGGTTGGGTGATCCGGGTGAATTTATTGTTCCTTGTCTACTTAGTGATTGTGTCATGTATGATGCACTAGCAGATTTAGGTGCGAGTATAAGTGTTATGCCTCTTTCATTATATAAGAGATTAGGAGTAGGTGAGTTAAGTCCAAAGAAAATGAGTGTTCGACTCTTTGATCAAACCATTAAGCACCCAGTTGGAATTGCTGACGACCTACCCGTTCAAGTGGGTAATTTAACCTTTCTAGTCGAATTCATTGTCATTGACATAGAAGAGGACCCAAACATTCCTCTAATTTTAGGTCGACAATTCTTAGCGTCCACCGGGGCGTTATTTGATGTAAGAAAAGGTAGAATGACACTTAGTAATGATGAAAAATCGATCACCTCTGTGAGTCGAAAGTCTAAATCTCCACCAACTAAAACCGTTGAACCAACAAAAATGATTGGTAAGAACCATGTTGTTTTACCAACTCCAACGGTAGTGCTTAACGATAATAAAATGCCTAAGTGTGGGGAAGATGAAGTAAAATATATTGATGACTTGATAACAAAGAACCCCGTTGTTGATACAAAATTTAATGACTCCGTTATTAACAGTTCAATGAAGAAACTTATTAAACGGATTCGCGATGCTAGAACCATGGGGAACTTTAAGTTATGTAACCGGTTAGTATCCAATCTATCGCCTAAAGAAAAGGCGAAACTAGTTGAATTTGTGGAAATTACACAGGAATCCGACCAATGGCTTAAAGCAAATGTCACAGATATGCAAGTTGATTATGGTCCAAACGAAATTGATGATGAAGTTAATCACAATTTCAAAACCACAGCTACCTAAGTGTGGGGAGATTCAAATGTTCTAAGAAATAATGCTGTCTAGAGTTAATTGTTTTGTTCTCGTGTTGTTCCGAGAATGGAATCCGATTGGTCTTTTCCACTAGCAGACACTAAAGAACTAGTTTTCTCCCCCCATTCTGAATTTTTGTTATGTTTGAAATTAATATGCATTTTTAAATTTAAGTTTTGTGTGAATTTAAAAACAAAAATTACTTTATTTCATTAAGTTTAAAAAAAGATTTCTAAAATTCATCGTAAGTTGAAGACTAGGTCATGGAACCGAAATTGCTTTACCCGAGGGCGGGGCGAAAAATTTTGTTATCATTATTTTTAATTTTATTGATCTAAAGTATACCAAAAAAAAAAAAAATTAAAAAACCACAAAAATCTTTGCTTTTAAAACAATCGCTTTAAAAATGACAAATTTTAAATTTTGTCGAGGGACGGACTAGGTAAACATACCGAAACTACCTAAAGTAAAAGGAAACAAAATTTTAAAAAAATTATTCATTTAAATTGTTTTAATAAATAAAGGTTTTTTTATATATATATATATATATATATATATATATATATATATATATATATATATATATATATATATATATATATATATATATATATATATATATATATATATATGTTTGTACTTTATCTTATGTACAAATCAGGGTAAAACAGCGCACTTGTAAAGATTAAGTTCAGCAAAAGCTACTAATTTTGATGATAAGACGCAAAACATATGTGAAATTACAACAAAAGGAATGAAAGATGAGGCGCGCCATCTATCATTCGACGACCTTAGAAATTACAAACTCGGTATTTTTAATCACTTTTCTACATTAATCACCCTCATGAATTTATAATTATAGTCTGATTTCATGCAAATGAGGGCATTGCATGATCTCAAGTGTGGGAAGTGGTTAAATTCTTTCGGATTTTTAAAATTTTTTGACTTAACCACTTGGTTACCATTAAAAATACTAGTAACGCAGTAGTTGTATTAGAATCTAGTGCTCTCTGATAATAAAGAACAGCCCTAGTCTTATATACTGACTACTCAATTCTAGTAAAAAAAATTTAAAAAAAAAAATCAATTAAATGAACTAAAAATCATGTTTATACATATTTATGAAAAATAAAACTAGGTGTTAACACCAAAATTATTGTTACCTCGGAAAGGACATAAATTGAGAAACAAACTAAAATGTTAGAATTCATTTAAAATGGAATAGAGGACAATAAAATGGCAAAGAAAGAAAAATAAAAGCCAAGTGTGGGAAAAATTTACCAAGTTATTTAAAACACATATCACATATTTTTGTACAAATAATTGAAAATACTTTTGTTTTGGACTAAAATAATCAGTTTTACCCGATTTATTGGAATACCTTTGAAAGAATAGATGGATCTACACAATGAATCAATTCCATCATTAAAAGGAAGTAAAGTCTTCCAAAAAAGACACGCGCTTCTTGATTTAGGTCAGGAAGTTGTCGTCCAGACTAGTTGTAGAGTCTACGAAAAACCTTGAAAAGTTTTCTCAAAAATCAGCTGAAAATCCACGGACCTAAGCATCAAACAGGGTCGCCAAGTGGTCAGACTTATCCTAACCATGAGAGGATCTGTCTCGTAAAATAGGGAGGACGCCGTGCAAATTAGCTTGATAAGACTAATGAATCAGATCTCCAGAAAGGATAATCTCCATTAAAGATCAAAAATCAGCTTTTAAGACTAATATTACTCAATCCTAGAGATTGACTTTAAAGATTGAGAATTACAAACTCATGGAAATCGATGATATCTAAACTCGAGCTTGAACAAGAAAATATTTTGATAAAAATTACAAACCGATTTGTTTTATGAAAAACTCATTTTTAATGCGTTCATTACCATTGAACGTAAAATCCTAGAAATTCACCTGGAATTCATTAAGTCACCTGAACCAAATCGGGTGTCAACCGTAAGAACGGTGGTTGCATAGTATGGTCGAAGACAGGACCTTGTGCCAGACCGAAAAACCATAGGGTGAGCTTTACTATTGCTCCTACCAAGGATAGTTATTGCATCCGACACGTTATAGACCATAATTAAAAGCATGTCAGGGGACATTGCCTCAATAGTTGCTTGTTCAACGCTTTCCTTTACAACTGGACGGTAGTTTATGGAAAGGTAATATACGGAGCAAGTATACTGGACGTGTTGCTTTCCCAATACAAGGTTAGCAAGTGGGTGACACAAAACCGCAAGTTTTGAGCTAAAATTTTCAAATCTGAAACCCACGAAACCCACAAAAACATTTTGCAAACACCGGTGAAGGGTTATTCCGGAAAACTTATCTAGGGTAAAAGCTAGATCGTATTTTCAAAAGATCAAATGTTTTCATAAAGATCCAATTTCTTTAAGGTTCTAAATTTTTATAGTCATGTAGGACTGTAAACCACATCGTTACTACCATTATTCATACCGCCGTATAGAAATCACTGATGTACAAAGTATGAAGAATAAAGAAGTGATTCTAGTATTTTTATTTCAAGACTATATTGCTTGAGGACAAGCAACGCTCAAGTGTGGGAATATTTGATAATGCTGAAAACAAACATATATTTCATAGCATTATCCCTCAAGAAAGACAAGTTTTTAGTTGCAATTGTTCTATTTACAAGTGATATTCGTTTAAATAATAAAAGGTGAAGACAAAAGACAGATTCGACGAATTGAAGACGCAAACGACCAAAAAGCTCAAAAGTACAAAGTACAATCAAAGTGGTTCCAATTATTGATAAGAAACGTCTCAAAATTACATGAGTACAAAAAGCAAAACGCAAAGTACAAGATATTAAATTGTACGCAAGGACGTTCGAAAATTCGGAATCGGGACCAAAGTCAACTCTCAACGCTCGACGCAACGGACCGAAAGTTACAAATTAATTATGTATATAAATATAATATAATATATAATTAATTATATATATTATATATATATATATATTATATTTATATAATTAAAATCGTCGGTAGTCAAAAGGATCCAAGAATGCTAGCTGAAACTGGAGGCTCCGCACTCGCGGAGTTTGAAGGCATAAAAACTCCACACTCGCGGAGTTTGTGGGCCTATAAAAGGCCATGCATTTTGCTCGAATTCTGGACCCTTTTTTCATCAATATATCTTTCATCTATCTCTCTCAAACGTATAATATATATATATATATATATATATATATATATATATATATTATAATTTTAATTTTAAATTCTAATAATAAGGGTATGTTAGCGAATGTTGTAAGGGTGTAAGTCGAAATTCTGTCCGTGTAACGCTACGCTATTTTTAATCATTGTAAGTTATGTTCAATATTTTTAATTTAATGTCTCGTAGCTAAGTTATTATTATGCTTATTTAAGACGAAGTAATCATGATGTTGGGCTAAAATATTAAAACGGGGTAATTAGGCTTTGTACCATAATTGGGGTTTGGACAAAAGAACGACACTTGTGGAAATTAGACTATGGGCTATTAATGGGCTTTATATTTGTTTAATTAAATGATAGTTTGTTAATTTAATATAAAGATTTACAATTGAACGTACCTATAAATAACCACATACACTCGATCGGATACGATGGGCGGGATATTTATATGTACGAATAATCGTTCATTTAACCGGACACGGGAATGGATTAATAGTTTATAGACTTATTAAAACAGGGGTGAATTATGTACAAGGACACTTGGCGTAATTGTTAAAAAAGTATTAAAACTTTGGGTTACACGCAGGTGATATCCCGGTGTAATTATTAAACAAAGTATTAAGACCTTGTTACAGTTTAAATCCCCAATTAGTTGGAATATTTGACTTCGGATATAAGGATAATTTGACGAGGACACTCGCACTTTATATTTATGACTGATGGACTGTTATGGACAAAAACCAGACGGACATATTGAATAATCCAGGACAAAGGACAATTAACCCATGGTAATAAACTAAAATCAACACGTCAAACATCATGATTACGGAAGTTTAAATAAGCATAATTCCTTTATTTTCATATTTAATTGCACTTCTAATTATCGCACTTTTATTTATTGTCATTTTATTTAATTGCACTTTTAATTATCATTCTCTTTAATTATCACAATTTTATTTTATCGCACTTTTATTTATCGCAATTTCATTATCGTTATTTACTTTATGCTTTAAATTAAGTTATATTTATTTCTAATATTTTACATTAGGTTTTAACTGCGACTAAAGTTTTAAAATCGACAAACCGGTCATTAAACGGTAAAAACCCCCTTTTATAATAATAATACTACTTATATTTATATTTATACAAATATAGTTTTAAAAAAAATATAGCGTTAAACTTGGCGAGTTCCCTGTGGACGAACCGGACTTACTAAAAACTACACTACTGTACGATTAGGTACACTGCCTATAAGTGTTGTAGCAAGGTTTAGGTATATCAACTCTATAAATAAATAAATAACTTGTGTAAAATTGTATCGTATTTAATAGTTTTTCGTAGCAAAAATATAACTATTTCGTATACACCTCTACGCACATCACCAACCATGTTGCATGTCAATCCACCTTAATAACAATTACCAAGTTAAACAAGTAACACCTGCAAAACACGCCAAGACCTCAAATCTAACGCATATTACATTATCTTTTAAAACATAGCAACATATCAACGACACTCACATAACTACACAACCAAAACATGACAAACATGACTACACATAACTCTTTTTAATTTCCACAAATCTAGTTAAGTTCATCATGTTTGCTAACTTTTACCAATTCAAGTTACTACTAACAATGTATTGACCAGAACTTTTCCATGATTATATATTAATTGAAAACTATATTTGCATGATTAAATGTTTCCAACATGTTAAGCAATCAAACTTGTTAAGACTTGATTATTTGAAATGAGTTTCATGTAGACAATTGACCACCCAAGTTGACCGGCGATTCACGAACGTTAAAACTTGTAAAAATGACATGACGATATATATATGGATATACATATAGTTAACATGATATTATGATAAGTAAGTATCTCCATAAGTATATTAACAATGAGTTATATACATAAAAATGAGACTACTAAGTTAAGAAACTCGAAACGATATATATAACGATTATTGTTATTACAACGTCTTACTAAATACATATGTATCATATTAAGATATTGTTACACTATATTTAACATGATAAAATGATAATTATATATATCATTAAGTATGTTAACAACGAACTACATATGTAAAATAAGACTACTAACTTAAGAATTTTGAAACGAGGCATATATGTAACGATTATCGTTGTAATGACATTTTAATGTATATATATCATATTAATATATACTCATACATCATAATATCTTGATAATGTAATAATTTAACATCTCATTAGATATAATAAACAATGGGTTAACAACATTAAATGAGATCGTTAACTTAAAGGTTTCAAAACAACACTTACATGTAACGACTAACGATGACTTAACGACTCAGTTAAAATGTATATACATGTAGTGTATTTAGATGTATTAGTACACTTTTGAAAGACTTCAAGACACATATCAAAGTACTTCAACTTAACAAAAATGCTTACAATTGCATTCTCATTCATTTTCATCAACAATTCTACTCGTATGCAATCGTATTCGTACTCGTACAATACCTAGCTCCTAGATGTATATACTATTGGTATATACACATAATAATTCAGCTCTTAGCAGCCCTAGATAGTCAACAAACATGTGGAACCAACAATTAGACAACTAGCATGACTTATGAGCAAGGAAACAAAAACCAGAACTCCTTTTAACCCCACTCACCTTCACCACTCACCACCTACTCCATTTCACTTCTAATTTTCTTCCCAATTCTCTCTCAAAACATACACACACTCTTCCATGAACGTATAAGTTACTATTTTTCCAGCAAAAATCATCAAATACAAGCTTTGGTTATTACCTATAATCATCATAAAAACAATTACTCAAGAACACATCAAGAACACTTCTAAGTTTACAAGTTTACTTCCAAGTTTCCTAAGCCATTCCAAACAATCATCTAAAATCAAGAAACCTTTGTTATTTGTAGTAGGTTATCTTTTTAAATTAAGGTAATATTCATATTCAAGCTTTGATTCAATTTCTATAACTATAACTATCTTAATTCGAGTAATAATCTTACTTGAACTTGTTTTTGTGTCATGATTCTATTTCAAGAACTTCCAAGCCATCAAAGATCCTTTGAAGCTCAAGTTATTTTTTCATCATTTCCAGTAGGTTTACCTACTAAACTTGAGGTAGTAACGATATTCATAACATCATTCGATTCATATATATAAAACTACCTTATTCGAAGGTTTAAACTTGTAATCACTAGAACATAGTTTAGTTAATTCTAAACTTGTTTGCAAATAAAAGTTAATCCTTCTAACTTGACTTTTAAAATCAACTAAACACATGTTCTATATCTATATTATATGCTAACTTAATGATTTAAAACCTGAAAGCACGAAAAACACCGTAAAACCGGATATACGCCGTCGTAGTAACACCGCGGGCTGTTTTGGGTTAGTTAATTAAAAACTATGATAAACTTTGATTTAAAAGTTGTTCTTATGGGAAAAATATTTTTTTTATGAACATGAAACTATATCCAAAAATCATGGTTAAACTCAAAGTGGAAGTATGTTTTCCAAAATGGTCATCTAGACGTCGTTCTTTCGACAGAAATGACTACCTTTACAAAAACGACTTGTAACCTATATTTACGACTATAAACTTATACTTTTTCTGTTTAAATTCATAAACTTAAGTACAATATGAAACCATAGCAACTTGAATCACTCAAAACGGATTTAAAACGAAGAAGTTATGGGTAAAACAAGATTGGATAATTTTTCTTGTTGTAACTACGTGAAAATTGGTAACAAATCTATATTAATCATATCCTAGCTAACTCATATTGTATTATACATGTATTCTAATATATTATGTAATCTTGGGATACTATAGACACGTATGCAAATGTTTTGACATATCATATCCACCCATGTATATATATTATTTGGAACAACCATAGACACTCTATATGCAGTAATGTTGGAGTTAGCTATACAGGGTTGAGTTTGATTCCAAAAATATATATACTTTGAGTTGTGATCTAGCCTGAGACGTGTATACACTGGGTCATGGATTGATTCAAGATAATATATATCAATTTATTTCTGTACATCTAACTGTGGATAACTAGTTGTAGATTACTAACGAGGACAGCTGACTTAATAAACTTAAAACAGTAAAACGTATTAAAAATGTTGTAAATATATTTTGAACATACTTTGATATATATGTACATATTTGTTATAGGTTCTTGAATCGACCAGTGGCCAAGTCTTATTTTCCGACGAAGTGAAAATCGGTGAAAGTGAGTTATAGTCCCACTTTTAAAATCTAATATTTTGGGTTGAGAATACATGCAGTTTTATAAATATTTTACGAAATAGAAACAAGTAAATGAAACTACATTATATGGGTGAATGATCGAAGCCAAATATGCCCCTTTTTGCTTGGTAACCTAAGAATAATAAACCGATCTACTAATTGACGCGAATCCTAAAGATAGATCTATTGGGCCTAACGAACCCCCATCCATGGTTGCGGATGCTTTAGTACTTCGATGTTGTTTTATCATGTTCGATGGATTTTCCGGAATGATAGGGGATATTCTTATATGCATCTTGTTAATGTCGTTTACCAGGTGTTCACCATATGAATGATTTTTATCTCTATGTATGGGATGTATATTGAAATATGAAATCTTGTGGTCTATTATTACAATTTGATAAATATATAGGTTAAACCTATAACTCACCAACATTTTTGTTGACGTTTAAAGCATGTTTATTCTCAGGTGATTATTAAGAGCTTTCGCTATTGCATGCTAATATATGGACAAGATTTGGTGTCAGCATGCTTGTATAATATTGTTTAAAACTGCATTCGAGATTTATTTTGTTGTAACATATTAATATTGTAAACCAATATGTATTGGTAGTGTGTAAGTGTGATATTTTTAGATTATCATTTCTGGATAATCTAGGTGGTGTCTTTTTAACCTTGTCGATAAAATAAAGGTTATGGCTTGTTTTAAAAACGAATGCAGTCTTTGAAAAATGTCTCATATAGAGGTCAAAACCTCGCAACGAAATCAATTAATATGGAACGTTTATAATCGATATGAACGGGACATTTCAGTTGGTATCAGAGCGTTGGTCTTAGAGAATCAGAAATTTGCATTAGTGTGTCTTATTGAGTTTGTTAGGATACATTAGTAAGTCTGGACTTCGACCGTATTTTTCTTCAAAAACGATTGCTTAACATTTTTTGTTGGAAACTATATATTATTAACATGTAAATATATTAATCTCTTAATGTGTTTGATATTGTGTGATAGATGTCTACCTCTAGTACAAATCCCATCGACTCACCTAATAATAATGATGAGTCGAATATACTTTGAGAAGATTCACAAATTCCCGAAGAGGAACCGGAAGAGGAGGAACCGGAAGAGGAGGAACCGGAAGAGGAGGAACCGAAAGAAGAGGAACCAGAAGAGGAGGAACCGGAAGAGGAGGAACCGGAAGAAGAAGAGGTTCCGGAGGAAGAAATATTGATACCTACAGTAAATTGATTAAATAAAATAAAATCCTCAACCAACGGACCAAAGTTAAAAATGGTCAATGGTGTTTTCGCCGAGGAAGCAAAATATTGGGAAGATTACCAATTTTCCGATGAATCGGATCCCGATGAGGATTCCGATGATGTTATAGAAATTACCTCGACTCAATTTAATAAAGCAAAAGAAAATAATAAGGGAAAAGGTATAAAAATAGAGAAACCTGATTCCAACCCCGATGAGCTTTATATGTATCGGCAACCTCCGTATTTCCTAAATTGTAACAATAACCCGGAAACCTCTAAACCACCAGGTTTTTCTAAACCATTGTGGAAAACGACGGCTCGTATTAGAGGAACACCATATATCCCTAGAAAATTAGGAATACGAACCAAGTCCGAAGAAGAAGAAACCAGTGATTCAGATTAGGGAGTTGTAATCATGTTGTGTATTATATGTATTGTAGTGTGCTTGTACTTTTATGTTCTATGTAAAAATTGCTTGTATTGTTTGTTAATTATCTTTTATGAATCTAATCCTTGTCTATTTTACAGTATAAAAACAAAATGGACGTTAAGGGTAGACAACCGAATATTTTAGAAGACCTACCAGAGGATATGATTGAGGAAATCTTGTCTAGAGTTTGTCCGAATTCATCAGCACAATTAGTTATGGCGAAATTAACTTGTCAAACATTTGAAAGACTTTCCAGAAATGCCTTAGTTTATAAAAGGCTTTCCTTTAATAGGTGGGGTATATCGCATTGGGGAGACCGTAAGTTACGCCGTATTTTCTTTAAAGCGTTAAATGCGGGGAACCCAAATGCAATTTTACGCTACGGGTTAAGAACCTATTTTGACTCAACATATCCCAACATAGGATTTCATGAGTTAGAAAGAGCTTCTAACATGCAACATAAAGAAGCATGTTATACTTACGGGTTAGTGATGTTCGCTTCTCACCAAAGTAAGAAAAGAACATCGGATTACAACTATTAAATGAAACATTCCCACAGGTTCAGTAGTTGGGGTGAGAAACAAGGTTTTTAGATTATTACGGGGCTGTTGGACATTACGAAACCCTCGTCCTTTTAACGACATTACAACGTGTTGCCTAGCCAATGGTCATAACGGTTACTTTCCACAAGACCAAGGATGGGAAGTCGTCTTAGTAAAACCAGAATGCATGACTTGTTTCTGGACTTATGAATTACGTGTCTTTATTTCTTTTGCTGAACAACTTGCGTATTAACTAGAATTGCCTTTATGGCTGTCGAGTAGCAAAGTTATTATGTGCTATATTTCATCCTATATGTATAATAGCGGTAATATAAGTTTGTAAAATATTGTATAAAATTTGAACGCGAAATTTTATTATAATCAATTTTTTCATATAGAATTGTAGTAGTTGAATTGTATATTAGCTACTAAGTATGAACTTAACGGGTAGGTACTACCCGAATTAAAAATTATAAAACGCTAATATGAAGAAAAAGCTTTTATAAATAAGTTCATACTATGCTAAGAAATACTATTGACTACTCTTAAAATTCTATATGATTAACTTAATTCTTTTGAGCTATTTTTGAAGGAAATGACACCGGCGACTCGTCAGAATTTGAACATGAGTGAGGAAGACTTCCGTGTTTTCCTTGCAGTAAACATAGCCGCAGTACAGGCTGCGATGCAAAATAACAATAACTCTAGATCTAGCAGTGGAACTAATTTCACAAGAAATCATGTAGGATGCTCCTACAAAGAATTCACTGCCTGCAAACCTTTGGAATTTGATGGAACCGAGGGTCCAATTGGATTGAAATAGTGGACCGAGAAGGTTGAATCGGTGTTTTACATAAGTAAATGTACTTAAGAAGACAAAGTAAAGTACGCTACGTATACCTTCATAGGTACGGCGCTAACATGGTGGAATACCTATCTCGAGCAGGTAGGACAAGATTCTGCTTACGCACTACCGTGGTCAGCATTCAAGCAATTGATGAACGAGCATTATCGTCCCAGAAATGAGGTCAACAAGCTCAAGGTAGAGCTTAGTGGATTACGAACGCAAGGTTTCGATATCACCACGTACGAACGACGATTCACCGAATTGTGCCTATTGTGTCCCAGAACGTTCGAAGACGAAGAAGAGAAGATCGACGCATTTGTATAAGGGTTACCGGAAAGGATTCAAGAAGATGTGAGTTCACACGAGCTCGCTTACATACAAAAGGCAAGTCGAATGGCTCACAAATTAGTGAACCAGATCGAAGGAAGGATTAAAGAGCAGACGACTGAAGAGGCTAACATGAAACAAGTCAAGAGAAAGTGGGAAGAAACCAATGACAAGAGTCACCAATACAACAACAACAATCACAACCACAATCGCAATAACTATCCCAATAACCGCAACATCAATCGCAACAACAACTTCAACAAACATCCTAAAAACAACTACAATAACCATCCCAACAACAATAACAACAACAATAGAAACAATAACAATCCCAACAACAATCTCAATAACAACAATGGCAACAAAAACCAAAAACAGTCATGCCAAAGGTGTGAAGAGAATCACCAGGAGTTCTGCACGACATTTTGCACTAGGTGTAGAAGAAATGGTCATAGTGCGGCAAAGTGTGAGGCCTACGGACCAAAGTTTAACAGAATTAAAAGAACAAATAATGTCGGAACAGATAATGCCACCATAGTTTGCTTTGCATGTGGAAGACCGGGCCACATTAGTAGAATTTGCCCAAATCAGGGGAATACTAGTGGGCAGGGCCGCGAAAGAGTTTTCAATATTAATACGGCAGAAGCGCAGGAAGACCCGGAGCTTGTTACGGGTACGTTTCTTATTGACAATAAATCTGCTTATGTTTTATTTGATTCGGGTGTGGATAGAAGCTATATGAGTAGAGATTTTTGTGCTAAACGAAGTTGTCCACTGATGCCTTTGGATAACAAATTTTTACTCGAATTACCAAACGGTAAATTAATTACAGCATATAATATATGTCGGAATCGAGAAATTAATTTGGTTAGCGAAACATTTAAGATTGAGTTGATACCAGTAGAGTTAGGGAGTTTTGATACGATAATCAGTATGGACTGGTTGAAAGAAGTGAAAGCAGAGATCGTTTGTTACAAAAATGCAATTCGCATTATACGAGAAAAAGGAAATCCCTTAATGGTGTACGGAGAAAAGAGCAACGCGAAGTTAAATCTTATTAGTAACCTGAAGGCACAAAAACTAATAACAAAAGGATGCTATGCTGTGCTAGCACACGTCGAGAAAGTCAATTCCGAAGAAAAGAACATCAATGATGTTCCCGTCGCAAAAGAATTTCCCGATGTATTTTCGAAGGAATTACCGGGACTGCCTCCTCACCGATCTGTTGAATTTCAAATAGATCTCGCACCAGGAGCTGCATCAATAGCTCGTGCTCCATACAAACTTGCACCCAGTGAAATGAAGGAACTCCAAAGCCAATTACAAGAACTTTTAGAGCGTTGTTTTATACGACCAAGTACATCACCATGGGGAGCTCCTGTTTTGTTTGTCAAAAAGAAATATGGTACATTCAGGTTGTGTATCGACTACCGAGAGTTGAACAAACTTACCATCAAGAATCGTTACCCACTATCGAGAATCGACGACTTATTTGATCAACTACAAGGCTCGTCGGTTTATTCGAAGATTGATTTACGTTCCGGGTATCATCAAATGCGGGTGAAGGAGGATGATATTCTGAAGACTGCTTTCAGGACACATTACGGTCATTACGAGTTTATGGTTATGCCGTTTGAGTTAACTAACGCACCAGCTATGTTCATGGACCTCATGAACCGAGTGTGTGGACCATACCTTGACAAGTTTGTCATTGTTTTCATCGATGACATACTTATTTACTCAAAGAATGATCAAGAGCACGAAGAACATTTGAGAAAAGTGCTAGAGTTGTTGAGGAAAGAAAAACTGTATGCTAAGTTTTCAAAGTGTGCATTTTGGTTGAAAGAAGTTCAATTCCTCGGTCACATAGTGAACAAATAAGGTATTCAAGTGGATCCGGCAAAGATTGAAACTGTTGAAAAGTGGGAAACCCCGAAAACTCCGAAGCATATACGCCAATTTTTAGGACTGGCTGGTTACTACAGAAGGTTCATCCAAGATTTTTCCAAAATAGCAAAACCCTTTACTGCATTAACGCATAAAGGGAATAAATTTGAATGGAAGGATGAGCAGGAGAAAGCGTTTCAATTGTTGAAGAAAAAGTTAACTACGGCACCTATATTGTCATTGCCTGAAGGGAATGATGATTTTGTGATATATTGTGACGCCTCAAAGAAAGGCCTCGGTTGTGTATTAATGCAACGAACAAGAACTCATTTTAACCCCACTCACCTTCACCACTCACCACCTACTCCATTTAACTTCTAATTTTCTTCCCAATTCTCTCTCAAAACACACACACACTCTTCCATGAATGTCTAAGCTACTATTTTTCCAGCAAAAATCATCAAATACAAGCTTTGGTTATTACCTATAATCATCATAAAAATAATTACTCAAGAACACATCAAGAACACTTCCAAGTTTACAAGTATACTTCCAAGTTTCCTAATCCATTCCAAGCAATCATCTAAGATCAAGAAACCTTTGTTATTTACAGTAGGTTATCTTTCTAAATCAAGGTAATATTCATATTCAAGTTTTGATTCAATTTCTATAACTATAACTATCTTAATTCGAGTAATAATCTTACTTGAACTTGTTTTTGTGTCATGATTCTATTTCAAGAACTTCAAGCCATCAAAGATCCTTTGAAGCTCAAGTTATTTTTTTATCATTTCTAGTAGGTTTACCTACTAAACTTGAGGTAGTAATGATGTTCATAACATCATTCGATTCATATATATAAAACTACCTTATTCGAAGGTTTAAACTTGTAATCACTAGAACATAGTTTAGTTAATTATAAACTTGTTCGCAAAAAAAAGTTAATCCTTCTAACTTGACTTTTAAAATCAACTAAACATATGTTCTATATCTATATGATATGCTAACTTAATTATTTAAAACCTAAAAGCACGAAAAACACCGTAAAACCGGATATACGCCGTCGTAGTAACACCGTGGGCTGTTTTGGGTTAGTTAATTAAAAACTATGATAAACTTTGATTTAAAAGTTGTTCTTCTGGGAAAATGATTTTTCTTATGAACATGAAACTATATCCAAAAATCATGGTTAAATTCAAAGTGGAATTATGTTTTCCAAAATGGTCATCTAGACGTCGTTCTTTCAACTGAAATGACTACCTTTACAAAAACGACTTGTAACCTGTATTTCTGTCTATAAACTTATACTTTTTCTGTTTAGATTCATAAACTTAAGTTCAATATGAAACCATAGTAACTTGAATCACTGAAAACGGATTTAAAACGAAGAAGTTATGGGTAAAACAAGATTGGATAATTTTTATTGTTGTAACTACGTGAAAATTGGTAACAAATCTATATTAATCATATCCTAGCTAACTCATATTGTATTATACATGTATTCTAATGTATTATGTAATCTTGGGATACCATAGACACGTATGCAAATGTTTTAACATATCATATCGACCCATGTATATATATTATTTAGAACAATCATAGACACTCTATATGCAGTAATGTTGGAGTTTGCTATACAGGGTTGAGGTTGATTCCAAAAATATATATACTTTGAGTTGTGATCTAGCCTGAGACGTGTATACATTGGGTCGTGGATTAATTCAAGATAATATATATATCAATTTATTTCTGTACATCTAATTGTGGACAACTAGTTGTAGGTTACTAACGAGGACAGCTGACTTAATAAACTTAAAACAGTAAAACGTATTAAAAATGTTGTAAATATATTTTGAACATACTTTGATATATATGTGCATATTTATTATAGGTTCGTGAATCGACCCGTGGCCAAGTCTTATTTTCCGACGAAGTGAAAATCGGTGAAAGTGAGTTATAGTCTCACTTTTAAAATCTAATATTTTGGGATGAGAATACATGCAGTTTTATAAATATTTTACTAAATAGACATAAGTAAATGAAACTACATTATATGGGTGAATGATCGAGGCCGAATATGCTCCTTTTTTCTTGGTAACCTAAGAATTAGTAAACCGATCTACTAATTGACGCGAATCCTAAAGATAGATCTATTGGGCCTAACGAACCCCATCCATGGTTGCGGATGCTTTAGTACTTCGATGTTGTTTTATCATGTCCGATGGATTTCCCGAAATGATAGGGGATATTCTTATATGCATCTTGTTAATGTCGGTTACCAGGTGTTTACCATATGAATGATTTTTATCTCTATGTATGGGATGTATATTGAAATATGAAATCTTGTGGTCTATTATTACAATTTGATAAATATATAGGTTAAACCTATAACTCACCAACATTTTTGTTGACGTTTAAAGCATGTTTATTTTCAGGTGATTATTAAGAGCTTCCGCTGTTGCATGCTAATATATGGACAAGATTTGGTGTCAGCATGCTTGTATAATATTGTTTAAAACTGCATTCGAGATTTATTTTGTTGTAACATATTAATATTGTAAACCAATATGTATTGGTAGTGTGTAAGTGTGATATTTTTAGATTATCATTTCTAAATAATCTAGGTGGTGTCTTTTTAACCTTGTCGATAAAATAAAGGTTATGGTTTATTTTAAAAACGAATGCAGTCTTTGAAAAACGTCTCATATAAAGGTCAAAACCTCGCAACGAAATCAATTAATATGGAACGTTTATAATCGATATGAACGGGACATTTCAAACAACATACTCATCACATCTCAAAAAGACATGTTATATAAACTCTAGCATGGCATCCTACATAAATAAACCAAAAATAGCACAAGTCATTCAAACCAACATGACCCGCCCATATGAACACAACCCCACACTAGCTCAAAAACACATCAACAACTCAAGAACACGAAAAATTCATGCAATTAACTCTTCTATCACATATAAATTCGGATTTCCAAACACACCAACCCTAGATTCAAGTGAAACTTCTAAAAATATAAAATTAATCATGAATTCAAAGCATACAATCATAATCTAACAAAACCCATCACTAATTAGAACACAAAACCCCAATTAAACCAACCCCACACTAATTCATCATGTACATCAAAGAATAAGCAAGTAATTACACATAATTAGATGAGATTAGCAAGGTAGAAAACAAATTCGGACCTTAGTAGGAGGCATTCTTGCACGATTTAGAAGTAATTGAACAAGAAATTGAAGTTATGAAGATAAGGGTTTTTAGATCTAGGACTTTGTAGGTGTAAGGAAGATAGATAGAATAGATAGAATGAGAGGATGGGGTGTAAAAAGGGGCAAAAACTCGTCGCCTATATATGTGGTTGGGAAAAGTGGAATTTTTTTTTTTATTAAAAATTTTGGCCAGGCCCATCAGCTGTATCGAAGCGGCGCTCCATTTGGGGGGCGTGCGGCGCTCAGAAACGGAACGGCGCTCAAAATGGGTGTGCGGCGCTCAATTTAACTAAAAATTCATGTCGAGGGTTTTCCAACACCTGGCACTTCAGATACGTGTATGTTGAGCGGCGCTCAAAGGTCTGGAGTGGCGTTCCAAGTGATCCTGACCCAGAAATTCGAAATTCTAAGTGATTTTAACACAAATCCCCATCCTAAAACCAATAAACGACCAAACAAAAATCCGAACAAGATCACATTACATATCACCAAACAAGCACAAAAAGACACAAACTCTACAACAACGTGAAGTTTATTACCGAGTCGTTCACAGGACTCGACACTGCAATCATTCGTTTTCTGGCTCGAAGTTGAGGTTAACCTCATCTTCAATCTCAGTCTCTAGAAAACCATCAATGTAAGGTTTGACCCGATGGCCATTTACCTTAAACTCTTCACCTTTCGAATTCACTAACTCAATTGTACCATACGGGTACACCTTCTTCACAATGAATGGCGTGTTCCATCGGGATTTTAACTTTCCGGGCGACAACTTATAACGAGCATTATAGAGAATGACTCGATCACCCTCCTTGAACTCTTTAGGGTTTTTGATTCGTTATCATGCCAACGTTTGGTTTTCTCCTTGTAAATAACAGAGTTCTCATATGCGTCAAGGCGCAACTCATCTAACTCGTTTAATTGATCCAAACGAAAGCGACCCGCCTCATGATAATCCATATTGCACACATTTAAAGCCCAATGAGCTTTATGTTCAATCTCCAAAGGGAGATGGCGTGCTTTACCATATGCCAAATGATAAGGATTCGTGCCTATCGGTGTCTTGTAGGCCGTATGAAATGCCCACAATGCATCTTCAAGCTTTGTAGACCACTCCTTAGGATTCGTACCAACGGTCTTTTCTAAGATTCGCTTCAATGACTGGTTGGTATTCTCAACTTGCCCACTTGTTTGCGGGTGGTAAGATGTTGAAACTTTATGGGTTACCCCGTATCGTTTCAACACTTTCTCCATTTGAGCGTTACAAAAGTGGGTCCCTCTATCACTAATGAGGGCTTTCGGGGTGCCAAATCGGGCAAAGATGCCCTTTAAGAAGGTAATTGCAACCCGTGCATCGTTAGTTGGGAGAGCCTTGGCCTCTGCCCATTTAGAAACATAATCGATTGCAACGAGAATCTAAAGATTCGAATGAGATTTAGGATACGGGCCCATAAAATCAATCACCCAAATGTCAAACACCTCACATACTTGAATGCTATGTTGAGGCATCTCATCTCTTTTGGTGATTTTTCTGGCCCGTTGGTACGCATCACAAGATTTACAAATTAGGTGGGCATCTTTGAAAATACTAGGCCAATAAAAACCGGCCTCATAAACCTTCCTCCCCGTGATTTGGGGACCAAAGTACCCACCCGTAGGACCAAGATGGCAAGCTAGCAAGATTTTTGTGCATTCCTTTCCGGAAACACACCTTCGGATTGTACCATCTAAACATCGCCGAAATAGGTACGAGTCCTCCCAAAAATAGTGTTTGATGTCACTAAAGAATTTCCTTCTCTTTTGATGTGACCACCCTTTTTCGAGAAACCCGCCCGTAAGATAATTCGCGATATCAACATACCAAGGCTCGTCACTTGTCTATACTTTCATGAGATGTTCATCCAGAAAATGGTCTTGAATACTAGACTCATGAAGTATCTCGAGATTTGGATTCTCGAGTCGAGAGAGATGGTCGGCCGCCAAGTTTTTAGAACCCTTCTTATCCCGGATCTCGATATCGAATTTTTTCAAAAGCAAGACTCACCGAATCAATCGAGGTTTCGCATCCGGTTTTGAGAAAAGGTACTTGAGAGCTGAATGGTCCGTAAAGACAACAGTCTTAGATAGAACAATATAGGACCTGAACTTATCAAACGAAAACACAATGGCAAGGAGCTCCTTCTTAGTAGTCGTGTAATTCAACTGAGCTCCTTGCAAACATTTACTCGCGAAATAGATGGGTCGAAAATGTTTTTCAACCCGTTGGCCTAAAACAGAACCAATAGCAAAATCAGAAGCATCGAACATTAACTCGAATGGAAGGGACCAATTCGGAGCTATAATTATTGGTGCGTTAACAAGTTTTTCCTTCAAAAGCTCAAATGCTTTGGTACACTCGGCTGAAAATAGAAAAGGTGCTTCTTTCTCTAGAAGTTTATTCATCGGGTTTGCAATTTTAGAAAAATCCTTAATAAATCGCCGGTTTCTGCCCGAGAAAGCTCCTAACACCCTTGACATCGGTAGGGGGTTGAAGGTTGGCGATAACATCAACCTTAGTAGGGTCAACCTCTATACCGGCACTTGAGATTTTGTGCCCGAGAACAATGCCTTCACGAACCATAAAGTGGCATTTCTCCCAGTTGAGCACAATACTGGACTTTTCACACCTCACAAGCATCTTTTCCAAGTTGTGGAGACATGACACAAAAGTGTCACCGAAGACTGAAAAGTCATCCATGAACACTTCTATGCAATCCTCAACCATATCATGGAAAATTGCCATCATGCACCTTTGAAATATCGCCGGAGCGTTGCAAAGTCCGAAGGGAATGAGACGGTATGAAAAAGTACCATAGGGACACGTAAATGTTGTCTTCTCTTGGTCCTCGAGCTCGATAAGAATTTGAAAATATCCTGAGAAACCATCAAGGAAACAATAAAAGCTATTTCCAGACAACCGTTCCAACATCTGGTCGATAAAGGGCAATAGAAAATGGTCTTTCCGTGTGGCGTCATTTAACTTTCAGTAGTCAATACAGACACGCCACCCCGTGACAGTCCTCATAGAGATAAGCTCGTTTCTTTTGTTAGTGGTGACGGTCATGCCACCCTCTTTAGGTACGCAATGAACGGGGCTTATCCATGGACTGTTAGAGATCGGGTAAATAAGACCTGCATCAAGTAACTTAATGATTTCCTTTTTAACGACCTCTTGCATATGGGGATTTAGCCTTCTTTGGCTTTGCACCACAAGGTTGGAATTATCTTCCATTAAGATTTTGTGGGTGCAATATGAAGG
The DNA here is from genome assembly GCF_046630445.1 of Rutidosis leptorrhynchoides. Lineage (NCBI taxonomy): Eukaryota > Viridiplantae > Streptophyta > Magnoliopsida > Asterales > Asteraceae > Rutidosis > Rutidosis leptorrhynchoides. The sequence continues at coordinate 87,648,575 of NC_092337.1, forward strand.
ACTAATACCATTTATGTCTTGAATTTTCCATGCAATCGCAGGTTTGTGGGCCTGGAGCATGGTAACGAGTTGAGATTTCTGACTTACCGAAAGATCTTTAGCAATAATGACGAGAAGCTTAGATTCTTCCTGAATGTAAGCGTACTTAATATGTTCAGGGAGCGGCTTTAGCTCCAATTCGGGAGGATCTTCGATAGAGGATTTGCTACGGTATTCATTATCTTCCTCCAACTTTTTAAACTCATCATCAGTTGGCTCATAACCGTTAGCCATCAAAAATTGCAACATATCAATCTCCTCCAACATATCTTCTTCACCACTAGCAATATCACATTCACATGTTTCTTCCAATTCTGGGAATTCCTACAAGAACTCAACACGCGTGTCTATGGTTTGCAAAAAATAACATTGGTCATCGGTAGACTCGGGGTATTTAAGGGTATGGTCAATAGAAAAGGTTGCACTTGCCCCATCTATCCAAAGGGTTAAACTTTGGCCATACACATCTATAATACACCTAGCCGTGTTCAAAAATGGTCTTCCCAAAATAAGTGGCACCTGTGTGTCCTCTTCCATATCCAAAACCACAAAGTCAGCGGGAAAAATAAGGTTACCCGCCCGGACTAACATATTTTCCACAATACCCCTTGGGAACTTAACACTACAGTCAGCTAACTGGATGGCCATTCTAGTTGTTTTAAGTGGTCCTGGGTCCAACTTAAGGTAAACACTATAAGGCATCAAATTGATGCTAGCCCCCAAGTCCGCCAAAGCCCTCATACAGTCTGACTGGCCAAGTAAACAAGGTATCGTGAAACAACCCGAATCATTGAGATTCTCGGGAAGCTCGTTCAAAACCACCGCTGAGCAAGTTGCATTCATCACCACTGACTTGATTTGTTCCATCTTCTTCCGGTTAGTTAACATATCTTTCAAAAACCATGCATATCTCGGCATACCCGCAATAACATCAATAAACGGCATATTGATATTCACCGACTTAATCATATCCATGAACCTATTTCTCTCGGCCTCCAACTTCTCAAGTCTTTGCTTCCTAGGGTACGGTAACGGTGGTTGATATTCCATGACGACCGGCTTTGCTTTAACACTCTTTTCTGCATCACCCGGTTGATTTTTCTCTATCTCTTCAACCACTTTTTTCGGCTCCATACCCACAACTGGCTCACTAACTCTATCTAACGGAACCCGATAATCATCAACAATAGGCATCTTCTATGCCTCATATGCCTTACCACTCTGAGTAGTAATAGAATTCAAATGCTCATTTCTCGGATTCACTTTCGTATTACTCGGGAGTTCACCTGGTTTCCTTTCACTAATCAAATTCGACAAATTATCAATCTACTTCTCTAAATTTTGAATTGAAGCCTGCTGATTCCTAAACAACTTCCCGTTCTTATCATTCGTTTCCTTCACATTATTAACTAGATGGGTTTGTGAAATTACCAACTTCTCAATCATAGACTCTAAATTCCGCTTTTTCTCTTCATCCTGAGTTTTTCGGAAAAACCCAGGAACTTGTTACTGAAAACCCCCACTCGGATGATTCTAATAATTATTATTACTACTACTCCCTTGTCGACCTTGAGGATTGTAGGGACTATTGAAGTTGCGGTTGAACTGAGCACACCCTTGAAATTGATTATTATTCTGCTGACTGATGTACGCTATCTCTTCTTTCTGACCTATCGTCAACCCCACATCACAATCTTTTGCTAAATGTAATCCCCCACAATATTCACAACCAACCTTCATACCATGAATATCCTTATCCATCTTCTCTAAATGCCTACCAAATTTATCTAACTTAGCATTGATAGACCCATAATCATCATACGCACCAGTGGTTTCGGTACTCTTAACTGAAACTGAACGGGATAACTCATGATCTTGATGCCATTCATGAGTGTAGGCAGCTTGCTTTTCAATAATTTCTAACACCTCTTCTTCTGTCTTATCCATTAAAGTACCTCCTGCTGCTTGATCAATACTCTGGCGAGTTGGTATGTCACAACCTGTCACGACCCAGAAAATTTCGACTATTTTTAAACCAAACTCTCGATACGATTTAGTATTCTTGACACAATAAGCAAAGTCTGTAAGGTTGAGTTTCAAAAAGTTTGAACTGTTTCCTATATTCAATTGACCTTCGACTGTTCTCGACGATTCACGAACAACTATATGTAAATAGATGCATATATATGTATGTGTATATAAATGTGTATATAAATACTACTTGAAAATATATAAAATAGTAATTGTTTAAAAATATATAATATATATTTATGTGATAAAACTTGTTATTTAAAACTGATTATATATATACAGAGAGTAAATGGAAAATGAATGATTACGAGCTTAATTGGCAAATGTCGGTAACACTCGGTTGATGTTTTGTTAGTTTATTGTACGTGTTCATGAAGGATTGAAATAAAAGTTGAACGGTAAATCGATTACGAGGATTTTAGATTTTGTTAAAAATATTTTTACCTTTTAAAGTTTAAATATTAGTACTCCGTACATATAAATTGGAACATAAAATAAATAATTATTGAATCTTTTTGATCAGGTTTCCAACAGGTAATGAGTGAAATAATTAAATATATTTAATCTAAAAATTAGGGATTTTTAGGAACACTTTTATACTTCAACAGTTTAGCAATGGACACGATATAATACCCCAAATAAACTGTCGGCAGATATTTTATTTTCAATTCACACGTTTATGTTGATAATTATTATTAATTAGGGTTACTGTATATAATTGAAACTTTATGGATATATTTATGTAATTCATGTACCCCTCATTTACCCCACTTAAAAACATTCTCATCTTAATTTTTTTCCTGCATATCTATCCACAAGTAAACCACTTCTCTTTGCTAACCAATAACAAACCCATAAGAACCACCTCCTAACCCCTTAAACCACCATCGGCTATCATCCTCCACGGCCACCCTAAACCTCCACAAACCACCACTAGTCACCACCACTAGATTGCTTTCATGGATCCACCACCTCCATCATTAACGGTTATCACCACCACCCTAACCCTTTCAAAATCTTCTTGTTTCTTTTATGTCGTGATGACCTACAACCGGACACCACCTCATCTTCTAACAACCATCGGCCTCCCACCACCACTCCTAAAATGTGAAACCCATTATTTGAACCACCACCTATCTCTCTCTATTTTCTTTCTCTCTCTTATTTCTTGACGGGAACACAGCAAACCACCCTCACCATCGAGTTGTATTGCTAGTATAAACCTACACCATACAAACATCACCGAACGAGTCACCCATTTTTCTGTTCTAATCCGGTTTCCTGTTGTAGACACCATCGCCATCCTAAACCCGTCTCATCAATCACTGTATTACTACTGTTCGATGCAGCACTTCAACTGTTATTCGATTTCCTTTTTGTTTTAGTTAAAATTCATAGACTCAAGTCCAAACCCATCACCTTATAGCTACCCTCGTTTATTGCTTTTCCTTTTTCCTCTCGATGTCGCTGTATTATTACTACCACAACCCTTAAATTTCTGTTCCAACCGAAAAGTAATGATTAATGATGATACTCTTTAAATAATGAAGAAGATGATGATGATGCTTATGATGACCGAGAATAATGATGAGAGTGGTTTGTTCCTGTTCTAGCCGAACTAGTCTGCTTTTGTATAATACTTTTATAAGCCAACATATACCAACCAAAAACCCCACTTGTTAATAAAAGAAAAAGGAGCCGAAGATATATAATGACCTGCTGGATTATTATTATTATTTTTTTGGCCGTAATCTTTCATTCTGTTGGGCCATATTTATGTTGCTGTTGGGCTACCAGAAGCTGTTGGGCCAAGTTATTCATGGGCCACGATTGCAAACATCAGTCTTCCTGTTCTCTATGTTTGTCGAGCAGGGAAGGTTACATAATAACGATAATGATTTGGTGGTGGTGTTATAGGAATACAATAATAGAAAATGATGATAATCAACATAAAATAATGATAAGATTAAGAATGTGATGAGGAGATTATGCTAAGAAAGATGATGATTACATGTTGATGATGAATCGAGATAATTATGGGTCGTTGATAATCATGGATAATTATTATGATTATGATAATGATTATGATTATGATTATGATAATGATTAAGACTATGATAAATGAATAACGAAGATGTTAATGGTAAATATAATGCGGGATGATCTTGAGAAGGATAAAAATAAGGTTATTAGATGATGATGATGAATTGGGTTTTAATTAAGGAGTAATCGAGTTAGCGGGACGTCGCGGGTTTAAACCCGGACTTGGGCAAAATTTTTAAGACTAATTCTTTGAGGTAGTATTACAATTACCATTATTATTACTATTGTTATTATTACTAATATTATATCTTTTATTATTATCATTATTATTATTATCATTATTAGAAAAATTATCATTTTTATCAAAATTATTATTATTATTATTATCATTATCAATAAGAGTATCTTTATTTTTAAAATTTATCATTTTTAATAGTATTATTTTTATCATTATTATTATTAATATTATTGATATTAAAAAAATTTTATTATTATTAAATCATTATTATCGAAACTATCAGTTTTGTTACAGACAAATATTTTGTACCTAAAATATAATTTTTACATATATCATAAGTATACCTAACTCACTATTTTAATATAAAAATAACATATACGGATATATACATTGTATTAGAAATAATAAATACATTAATATTTTTAACAAGTAATATATATAAATAATATATATATATATATATATATATATATATATATATATATATATATATATATATATATATATATATATATATATATATATATATATATATATATATATATATATATATATATATAAACTGGATTGAATACCATTATATGCTCATTATGTGTTTTAATATATATACTACTGAAATAGGTTCGTGAATCCGAGACCAACCCTGCATTGTTCAATACTGTCATATGTATTTTTACTACAAAATACATTAGGTGAGTTTCATTTGCTCCCTTTTTAATTGCTTTTGCAATATATATTTTTGGGCTGAGAATACATGCGCTGCTTTTATAAATGTTTACGAGATAGACGCAAGTACTTAAAAATATATTCTACGTTGAGTTGTACCACTGGCATATTTCCCTGTAGCTTGGTAACTAATATTTACATGGGTATTGTAAACGCGAATCCTATTGATAGATCTATCGGGCCTGACAACCCCAACCAGACTGGACGACCAGTATTCAACGGTTGCACAGTACTTCGTTTCGGTGACTACACTTGGTACGATGTAGGGAGATTTCATAATAAAGGGAATATGCGACGTTGATTAAATGTTAAGTATGGTTACCAAGTGCTCAACCACTTAGAATGCTTTACATACACTTGCGAGTGTATTATGTTTAAGATTATGAAATCTTGTGGTCTATTAATATATTGAAATGATTGTTATGATAAACCTATGAACTCACCAACCTTTTGGTTGACACTTTTAATCATGTTTATTCTCAGGTACGAATTAAGTCTTCCGCTGTGCATTTGCTCATTTTAAAGATAATACTTGGAGTCATTCATGGTATGTTTAGATCAGTACCTCGCAATGGGACCAAATGTTGATGATTTCGTCCAGGTGGATAAGGACGGGTCTTTACGTGTGGTATCAGAGCGTTGGTCTTAGCGAACCGGGTCTTGCATTAGTGTGTCTAACTGATAGTTGTTAGGATGCATTAGCGAGTCTGGACTTCGACCTTAGCTGCATATTATAAGTATTGTTTATCATTCCTAGTGGAAAATCTTCTGCTTATCATCTTTAGGAAATTACCTGCTCATTATTCTTAGTCTAGACACATCTTACTGCATTGACTGTATGATTAGTGTATAGACAAAACTCATATCTTAGCGTATCTGCTAAATCATATCTTAGCGTATCTATTACGATAGACTTTGTCTGATATCTTCTGTAAATTTCTCCGTAATTTAGGGGAATCTGGTACTATATATATATCTATGCATGTGATGCATTGAGAATACCATCCAACTATCAATTGCTGTCACTAAACTCTTCATACCAAAAATCTTTTCTGTGATCGCGAAAGATGGCCTCTACGAATCGACCAAGTTCCTCTGACTCTGAAGACAGCGTGACAGGAGCACACCAACCAATCAACTACCATGATTACTGGAGAAAATGGGGGTGGGTTCGCGACATACTCACCCTATGGAGAAGGGAAGAAGGTACTCCATATCATGAACCGAATCTACCACCTAACCTTGGAGTACTTGACCCGCTAACCGGCGAACCCATTCGCAACACCGTTTATACCCTTTTTGCAAGAATTTTTCGTCTTGAGACTACCATTAACGGAACTAGAGAAGATATCCGACCTTTACCTCACACTGATAACCAACCGGGGTTAGTAGAAGAAGTTAGAGAACTCCGATCTCGAGTATTAATTTTAGAGAGCACGGTACACAATTTGCAAGCACCAGCAGTATCACCAACACCAGTAACATCACCAGTTTCAGCACCAACGGTACCAGTACCACCAATAACCCAAGTTTCAACAATCCATGCCTCACCATCTCATTCTGTACCTCGGGTATAATCATCATTCTACGAATCATTCTACATCAATTACCTTCGTTCAACATGACGATTATGTAATTTTTAATGTTTTAGAGATTATATATTCTCGTTCTAACGGTAAATTAAATGAGATTAATATCATATCAACTCATTAAATCTATATTACATCTGAAGAAAATATATATGTAAGTGTATTTTCATAAAGATTGTAATTAAAAATTCTTTCGTACAAACTGTTAATTGTGAAAATATTTTAACAGGTAGGTAATACCCGAGGAATATTTAGATTTCACATTAATAAGTTACACTGTACAATTTTCGAATTTGATTCAACAGTCATTTACTATCCTACTTACATCCACCGACATACGAATCCGTTTACCACAGAGTAATCATTTTCATTCAATTTAATATTTGGATTTTGACTTCTCAGAATCCAGCAAGTGGCATAATGAAGAAAACATTGAACAAAATAAAATTTGTTAGAAACAAACGAATTAACTAATTGAAATATTGTTAAGAATCCACGCTAACTGTTCCTAGCTAACTGGTTATATTTTATTTATCGCAATTTAATTATCGCAATTTACATTCTCGCAATTTACATTCTCGCAATTTTATTTATTGTCATTTAATTTCTGTATTTATTTTACGCACTTTAGATAACGGGACACGTATACAAGGTTTCGACATATCATATTGACCCGTCTATATATCTATCTTGGAACTACCATAGACACTCTATATGCAAATGACGGAGTTAGCTATACAGGGTTGAGGTTGATTCCAAAATATATATATAGTTTGAGTTGTGATCAATACTGAGACCGGTACACGGGTCACGATACGTATTAATTAATTAGAATGTTATATATTAAACTATATATGAACTATTGGACTGTTAAATGTGGACTATCGACTGTGGACGAATAATATTGGACAATTAAAATGAATTAAAATACTGATTATAACATATGAAACTAAATAATTCTTCAAGTTTGCCACTTGATTTCATCTTAAACCTCATTCGTATCTTGACGATTATAATCTGCGTTCAAATCTTTCATGATTCTTGAACACACCTCGATCGAGAGGATGGACCAGCCGCACTTCATCTACGGAAGAAAAGATTGATGTATATGGTTACGTACCTGAAAAACCCTCGAAACCTGAGTAAACAATAAACACGAATCTATGCTAGCTCCTTTGGCATTGATATTATCGAAAATAACTTTACCATCCCTCTCTAAAATAGCCAATTTTGTCACATCTCCAACAAGACTTTTCATTCAAAACAACCTTATTATAACCTTGATATATATATGCGTGCTCATTTATTGTTATCGGAGAACCTTTTATATTCCACCATACTACCATCAGCGTTTAATCATCTAAAAACAAAATTCTAATAAAAACACCTCAGATTGTTAACCGACGATTCAGATATAGCTGCATTAAATGCAGACGAAACAGTAAAATTGTAGATGGCCTAGATGATCAAGAGTTTGATGATGAAAAATGGAGTGTTAGGAACGCTCGATAGAAAATTTGGTACTGAAAAACGGGTTGAGCTAACCATGAAGGAGACCAAGGACAAATACAAGGACCAAACCCTATATTCAAAGAATCCAGGTAATTCTGAATCCACTGAAATCTTTAGAGAATATCTTGTTTCGAAGTCATGTTAAAATCTTGCGGAAAATCTTTCTTCATCAACCTTCGAACTTTGAAATTCCAAAATATCATCATAAAATATCTTCGATATTTCTGAGGATATGTTCATAAATATGCTTGTCCGAAATTATCTACCTCTTCGTGTTTTCTGTATTCCATTATATTGGAAACTTCTGTAAAATCTAAGTATAAATTAGGAATGAATTGTGGAGAAGTGTTGGGAACTGAAGCATGAGTTAGTATAATATAATGCGCTTGGCCAACGTGATTATATTACAGTAAGTCATGCTAAACTTCTAATGTAACGTGATGATGATTCACAGACCTTATCCTCATCATGTGCCATGTTACACGACTCTTTCATTCTACTTAATTTCTAAGCATATCACGGAAATATATTCCTTGATATTCCTGTTCTACCGTAATTCTGATAGTTTGCTAATAAATCGTGCGATTACATTTTCTTTCTGATTAGAAGATTTTCTTTAAAATTCCATGAACTCCGGAAATCCACCATGACTATGTCAAAAGTTAAGATGAAACTTTTCACTCTTTTGTGATAGCTTCACTCGTACGCTTCACATGATCGGATCGTTTTATCTATATTAATCAATGATGATGAAACCCTAATTGTCAACTAATATTAGTCATGAAAACATTCTTATTGTTAGCCATGACGACCACGATCAAATTTCGGGACGAAATTTATTTAACGGGTTGGTACTGTCACGACCCGGAAAATTTCGACTATTTTTAAACCAAACTCTCGATACGATTTAGTATTCTTGACACAATAAGCAAAGTCTGTAAGGTTGAGTTTCAAAAAGTTTGAACTGTTTCCTATATTCAATTGACCTTCGACTGTTCTCGACGATTCACGAACAACTATATGTAAATAGATGCATATATATGTATGTGTATATAAATGTGTATATAAATACTACTTGAAAATATATAAAATAATAATTGTTTAAAAATATATAATATATATTTATGTGATAAAACTTGTTATTTAAAACTGATTATATATATAGAGAGAGTAAATAGAAAATGAATGATTACGAGCTTAATTGGCAAATGTCGGTAACACTCGGTTGATGTTTTGTTAGTTTATTGTACGTGTTCATGAAGGATTGAAATAAAAGTTGAACGGTAAATCGATTACGAGGATTTTAGATTTTGTTAAAAATATTTTTACCTTTTAAAGTTTAAATATTAGTACTCCGTACATATAAATTGGAACATAAAATAAATAATTATTGAATCTTTTTGATCAGGTTTCCAACAGGTAATGAGTGAAATAATTAAATATATTTAATCTAAAAATTAGGGATTTTTAGGAACACTTTTATACTTCAACAGTTTAGCAATGGACACGATATAATACCCCAAATAAACTGTCGGCAGATATTTTATTTTCAATTCACACGTTTATGTTGATAATTATTATTAATTAGGGTTACTGTATATAATTGAAACTTTATGGATATATTTATGTAATTCATGTACCCCTCATTTACCCCACTTAAAAACATTCTCATCTTAATTTTCTTCCTGCATATCTATCCACAAGTAAACCACTTCTCTTTGCTAACCAATAACAAACCCATAAGAACCACCTCCTAACCCCTTAAACCACCATCGGCTATCATCCTCCACGGCCACCCTAAACCTCCACAAACCACCACTAGTCACCACCACTAGATTGCTTTCATGGATCCACCACCTCCATCATTAACGGTTATCACCACCACCCTAACCCTTTCAAAATCTTCTTGTTTCTTTTATGTCGTGATGACCTACAACCGGACACCACCTCATCTTCTAACAACCATCGGCCTCCCACCACCACTCCTAAAACGTGAAACCCATTATTTGAACCACCACCTATCTCTCTCTATTTTCTTTCTCTCTCTTATTTCTTGACGGGAACACAGCAAACCACCCTCACCATCGAGTTGTATTGCTAGTATAAACCCACACCATACAAACATCACCGAACGAGTCACCCATTTTTCTGTTCTAATCCGGTTTCCTGTTGCAGACACCATCACCATCCTAAAACCGTCTCATCAATCACTGTATTACTACTGTTCGATGCAGCACTTCAACTGTTATTCGATTTCCTTTTTGTTTTAGTTAAAATTCATAGACTCAAGTCCAAACCCATCACCTTATAGCTACCCTCGTTTATTGCTTTTCCTTTTTCCTCTCGATGTCGCTGTATTATTACTACCACAACCCTTAAATTTCTGTTCCAACCGAAAAGTAATGATTAATGATGATACTCTTTAAATAATGAAGAAGATGATGATGATGCTTATGATGACCGAGAATAATGATGAGAGTGGTTTGTTCCTGTTCTAGCCGAACTAGTCTGCTTTTGTATAATACTTTTAGAAGACAACATATACCAACCAAAAACCCCACTTGTTAATAAAAGAAAAAGGAGCCGAAGATATATAATGACCTGCTGGATTATTATTATTTTTTTTTGGCCGTAATCTTTCATTCTGTTGGGCCATATTTATGTTGCTGTTGGGCTACCAGAAGCTGTTGGGCCAAGTTATTCATGGGCCACGATTGCAAACATCAGTCTTCCTGTTCTCTATGTTTGTCGAGCAGGGAAGGTTACATAATAACGATAATGATTTGGTGGTGGTGTTATAGGAATACAATAATAGAAAATGATGATAATCAACATAAAATAATGATAAGATTAAGAATGTGATGAGGAGATTATGCTAAGAAAGATGATGATTACATGTTGATGATGAATCGAGATAATTATGGGTCGTTGATAATCATGGATAATTATTATGATTATGATAATGATTATGATAATGATTAAGACTATGATAAATGAATAACGAAGATGTTAATGGTAAATATAATGCGGGATGATCTTGAGAAGGATAAAAATAAGGTTATTAGATGATGATGATGAATTGGGTTTTAATTAAGGAGTAATCGAGTTAGCGGGACGTCGCGGGTTTAAACCCGGACTTGGGCAAAATTTTTAATACTAATTCTTTGAGGTAGTATTACAATTACCATTATTATTACTATTGTTATTATTACTAATATTATATCTTTTATTATTATCATTATTATTATTATCATTATCATTATTAGAAAAATTATCATTTTTATCAAAATTATTATTATTATTATTATCATTATCAATAAGAGTATCTTTATTTTTAAAATTTATCATTTTTAATAGTATTATTTTTATCATTATTATTATTAATATTATTGATATTAAAAAAAATTTATTATTATTAAATCATTATTATCGAAACTATCAGTTTTGTTACAGACAAATATTTTGTACCTAAAATATAATTTTTACATATATCATAAGTATACCTAACTCACTATTTTAATATAAAAATAACATATATGGATATATACATTGTATTAGAAATAATAAATACATTAATATTTTTAACAAGTAATATATATAAATAATATATATATATATATATATATATATATATATATATATATATATATATATATATATATATAACTGGATTGAATACCATTATATGCTCATTATGTGTTTTAATATATATACTACTGAAATAGGTTCGTGAATCCGAGACCAACCCTGCATTGTTCAATACTGTCATATGTATTTTTACTACAAAATACATTAGGTGAGTTTCATTTGCTCCCTTTTTAATTGCTTTTGCAATATATATTTTTGGGCTAAGAATACATGCGCTGCTTTTATAAATGTTTACGAGATAGACGCAAGTACTTAAAAATATATTCTACGTTGAGTTGTACCACTGGCATATTTCCCTGTAGCTTGGTAACTAATATTTACATGGGTATTGTAAACGCGAATCCTGTTGATAGATCTATCGGGCCTGACAACCCCAACCGGACTGGACGACCAGTATTCAACGGTTGCACAGTACTTCGTTTCGGTGACTACACTTGGTACGGTGTAGGGAGATTTCATAATAAAGGGAATATGCGACGTTGATTAAATGTTAAGTATGGTTACCAAGTGCTCAACCACTTAGAATGCTTTACATACACTTGCGAGTGTATTATGTTTAAGATTATGAAATCTTGTGGTCTATTAATATATTGAAATGATTGTTATGATAAACCTATGAACTCACCAACCTTTTGGTTGACACTTTTAATCATGTTTATTCTCAGGTACGAATTAAGTCTTCCGTTGTGCATTTGCTCATGTTAAAGATAATACTTGGAGTCATTCATGGTATGTTTAGATCAGTACCTCGCAATGGGACCAAATGTTGATGATTTCGTCCAGGTGGATAAGGACGGGTCTTTACAGGTGGTATCAGAGCGTTGGTCTTAGCGAACCGGGTCTTGAATTAGTGTGTCTAACTGATAGTTGTTAGGATGCATTAGCGAGTCTGGACTTCGACCTTAGCTTCATATTATAAGTATTGTTTATCATTCCTAGTGGAAAATCTTCTGCTTATCATCTTTAGGAAATTACCTGCTCAGGACGGGTCTTTACACAACCCTTATAGAATATCTGGACCTTTTGTAAATCATTCAACCCATGTTGCGAACACGAGCGTAACATATTAGAATAATGGTCTCAAGCATCAAATAATGTCTCATTGCTCTTTTGTCTGAACTGTGAAATTTTAGCTTGAAGTCTAGCAGCTCGAGAAGCAGGGAAAAACTTTGACAAAAACTTATCTACTAACTGATCCCAAGAGGTAATCGCACCCTCGGGTTGCTTATCTAACCACCTCTTAGCTTCTCCCTTAAGAGTCCAGGGAAAAAGCCTTATCTTGATCGAAGTATCATTAACCTAATTCAGCTTGAATAAGTTGCAAACATCATTGAAAACACGAAAATGCTCGTTAGCATCCTCACAATCCTTGCCATGAAATTGGCAATCAGTAGCTATCAAACTCAGAATTAGACATGTGATTTGGAAAGGCTGAGTAATGTTTGGTTGAGTAACTGAATTTCCTTGGCCAGCTCGGGTGGCCTTCAACTTCTCTACCATAGTCTGAGAACGAGGTGGTTCTTTAGCCATCTCTTCAGTCTCGAAAATATATAGTGAAACGTAAGTGTCTTCCTCTTCGTTGATTTCAAGTGGTGTATTGGGCACCACAGTCTCAGAACTACTACCCAATGGAATTATATTATCACTCGAAGAAGCTGATGAATCCACTGTAGAATGTTGCTCTTGACTTAACACTCTAAATAACTCTCTTTCGGGTTCGTCAAATGGTCAAAGAATCGGAGAATCTGAAGAATGCGTATGTGGCATGCACTACCTGTTATCTGCAAAACACAAACGATTAAACGATTAAACGCACCGACTCAAGAAATATCTAAAATCTAAGAAAATAAATCATAATTAATCACAAATAGATAGCAATCTCAAATTAACACAACTTTCCCTGGCAGCGTCTCCAAAAACTTGATGTGTATAATCACGTATATAATTTATCAGTGGAAAATACCGGTTTGATTGATTAAACACACTAACGGGCAGTGTACTCGATCGTGTACTAGAAATCTAATGAAATTACTGGTTTTTGTAGTTTTGGCTATTTAACGATTAGCCGAATCAAGAAATGGTTTATAAAAGTAAAAATAGTATTTTTGTTCTTTTTAGTTTATGCACTAGCACTTAACAAATATTAAAGATTGTTTTGTATTCAATTCAAGCAAGAATGTTCATCTAGACCTTTTACCCTCGGTAATGGATGTTCGTGTTATTTAGACCTTTTATCTCAATTATGCATAAATATTAACCGAACGGATCACCAAGTGTTCTCTTAATGATCACTCAAACTCTAATTATACAGTGTAGGGTTCCCTTGCACTTAAGACCTTATTGTTTATGTTCAACTAATTAGCTAACTTGGTAATTCGATTAACAATTGTGCTCACGTTCGCTTACACAATTCATACCTATTCAATTCACTAGTCTTTACCCAATTTACCCCCTTGGTCCAGTTTAGCAAACAACTACTTAAGACAAACTAGTTGTAAATTAAAGTGTTAAATTAACCTAGGGTTCCCTTGATCAAACAAACACAATAATCAATTGATAGCAAACATGTAAACATGAACAAGAATGGATCTTTTAATCAAAACCAAATTAACATGCATAAAATCCTTGATAATTCAAATAAACATCCAAAATCTCGGTTATTAGTCTAGACAAACATTAAATAATTAGCCAACAATCATGGCTAAAACCAAAATCACAATCAAAATAAAAGATGAATTCATTGTTTGAAACAAAGAGATAAACCTAATAGATGAATGAATCTTGAGTGATGAACGAATCGAAACACGTTCTCGTAATGATTGAAGCGTTAGAGTGATCTTGGGATTCCTCAAAAATCACCCATTTTTGTCTTAGAGCTGCTGTAAATCATCTGGGAATGATATATCATACTTAGGGTAAAAATTCGTGCTTTAAATACCCCGATTCTGAACCCGCTGGTGAAATGCCCCTTCCTAATCTATAAGGACGAATACAATAACATATGATTACATCGCGAGGTATTTGACCTCTATATGATACATTTTACAAACATTGCATTCGTTTTTAAAAGACAAACTTTCATTTCATCGAAAGTTGACAAGCATGCATACCATTTTATAATATCCAAACTATAAATGACCTAATCTATCATTTACTTAATAATAATCTTGTTGAACTCAACGACTCGAATGCAACGTCTTTTGAAATATGTCATGAATGACTCCAAGTAATGTCTCTAAAATGAGCAAATGCACAGCGGAAGATTGCTTTCATACCTGAGAATAAACATGCTTTAAAGTGTCAACCAAAAGGTTGGTGAGTTTATAGGTTTATCGTAATCCATCATTTCAATATTTTAATAGACCACAAGATTTCATATTTCAATTTCTCATAAACATAATCTCATATCAGGCATTTTGTAAATTGCATAGAGATTAAAATCATTCATATGGTGAACACCTGGTAACCGACCTTAACAAGATGCATATAGAATATCCCCATCATTCCGGGACTCCATTCGGACATGATAAATTCGAAGTACTAAAGCATCCGGTACTTTGGATGGGGCTTGTTGGGCCAAATAGATCTATCTTTAGGATTCGCGTCAATTAGGGTGTCTGTTCCCTAATTCTTAGATTACCAGACCAAAAAGGGGCATATTCGGTTTAATAATCCAGCCATAGAATGTAGTTTTAAGTACTTGTGTCTATTTCGCCAAACATTTATAAAAATAGCGCATGTATTCTCAGTCCCAAAAATATATATTGCAAAAGCATTTAAAAAGGGAGCAAATGAAACTCACAATCCAATATTTTGTAGTAAAAATATTCATACGACTAAACAGAACAATGCAGGGTTGGCCTTGGATTCACGAACCTATATAAATTATTTATATTAAATAATATTAACACATATAATAATAGTAAACAGGTATATATATATATATATATATATATATATATATATATATATATATATATATATATATATATATATATATATATATATATATATATATTCATATTAAGTGTAGTTGTTATATTTATAAAAAATTTTAGACTAATTCCCAATTAATATATATACTTTCTTTATATGTTTATATGTATTCATTTTATAATTTAAATAATTAGACTTTTTACATATAGTAATATATTAATGTATATTCTATATAATTTAATTAGTATTAATCAAAAATAATAGTTTATTATATGAAAAAGTTTGTATATAACGTTAATAATACTATATAGTTATAAATAATATGTTATTTATATGATAATATGTAATACTAATATTAATATGATTATAATAAATGTAATAAGTATATTTATATTTATAACCTTAACAAAGTTATTAAAAATCTTAATTTTTCATAATATTAATATTAATATTAATAATATTGATAAAAATATAATAATAATAATAATGATAATAATTTTTTTATTAAGAGTGATATTGATGATATTAATAATAATAATAACTATAATACTAATGATAATAATGATAATAATAATAATAATAATAATAATAATAATAATAATAATAATAATAATAATAATAATAATAATAATAATAATAATAATAATAATAATAATAATAATAATAATAATAATAATAATAATAGCTACCTCAATGTAACAAGCCTTTAAAAAAAATAAAGGCCTCTGCTAGGGCTTAAACCCATGACCTCACGCTTGCCCAACAACACCTTATACCATTCCGCTATTTCTATTTTTCTATTATAACTCATATCCCATATTTATCTAGCCTATTATCTTCGGCCCAGCTATATTTTGCAGCCCAACATGGAGTTCCAGCCCAACAATAGCCCAGACAGCTTATGTGGTAAATTTTAAAAAAAATCTTGCTGTAGCCAAGTTTGGAACTCGTGACTTCTCATTCAACGAACAAGCTACTAATCATTGCTCTATTTATTATTTTATGATCTAATTAGGATTTTAAATTTTTATAATGCAATTTCTGTAATATCATCACCACCATAATCAAACCTGTCGGCCCAATCAGAAAAACTAGATTCCGGCCCAACAACATAATTAATTTCACGGCCCAATTATAAAACGTAATCCTGGTGGCCCAACAAGCAAATACTGTAACCAATTGATTACGCTACCTTTATCATTATTAATCATCACTAACGTTTCTTCTTTTAATCATACATCATCAGGTTCATTAAACATCATCATCATACCTTTCATCATCGTTAAACTTATTAATCAGCATCACTCTCGTTAATTCATCATTAACAGAAATCGAATAAAGAAACAGTGATAAGATATTGCAGTTGTAGTGATTTGCTGTGGTTGTGGTTGAATACGAGGATTGATATATGGTGGCGATTTGGGTGATGAAGATCAAGCAGAAACAGCATAGCAGGAGCAGTAGTTACGGTGGTTATAGGTGGTTGTTTGTGATGGTTTTTGAATAGAAAAAAAATAAATGTGCAGCAGGTGTCGTGCAAAAGAAAGAAGGAAGGAAGTAAGAGAGAAAAAAGAGAGAGAGAGAGAGAGAGAGAGAGAGAGATGGTTGTTTATAAAGTGATTGAAATGGTGGTGCTCGTAGCTGAAACAGAAACGTACTTACGCGTATAATAGTTGTGATTGTGGGTCGTATATGGTGGTTGTAATGTTCGAACCAAAAACAGAAAAACAAGCTGTAGTGGTGGTGGTACAAGGTGGCGGGTTATGGCGTTTGGCGATGGTAGTGAGTGGTGGTTGATGGGTTTGTGGTTCCTGGTGATATGGCGGTCTGTGGTGGAGTCACGGTGGTAGTAACAGTAAACGAAAGCGGGTCTTGGTTTAGGTTTCGATTAGTATTCAGAAACGGATACAACAATTGTATGTTTTTGGTTCTAGTTTAGTCGATGGTAGTGGTGAACCGAAACACAAACACTCATGGGTTCTAATGGTGGTTGTAGAGTAGTTGATGATGATGATCGAAATAGAAACATAAACATGGCAGTAGCTATCAAGTTTTAATAGTCAGAAGATTGGTGTTGATTGAGAGTTGTATCTCTCTATAGATTTCATATGCATGTATATATATGTATATGTTAAAGATGCAACAAACAAAAGATGTTAAAATTTAATACAGTAATCTTCCATTATGTACAGTAAACAATTTAAATTCTCGTAACACACAATTGTATATATTCTGCCGACAGTTTCACGGACTGTGTATCGTGCACTATTTGAAATCAGTGGCGGATAAAAGTCTTCGGAAAATTCCCAAATTTTTAGATTAACTATATTTATTTATTTTTGTCATTATGGTATAAAATTCGATCCTTAACTATTAAATAAAAATTACATTAATTATTCACTCCTAACCCCAAGTAAAATATAAAAAGTTTTAAAATTTAATAAATAGCTTCTAAATACATTTTTTTACTAAGCCTATAATTTATAAAACCCATTTTCGGATTACCGTTTATTTTAAAATCACATAAGTTCCTTTTTAACTCATTTACTATCTATCGAATGACAATTGAGCGTTACCATCGTTTATTAAATAGCTTCAAAATCACAAAATATATATTCTATATACTTTATTTATATATATACTCTTTAAATAATAATTGTTATATATTATTATTATTTTTCAACATTGATTATAACAATTACAATATATAACATTTCATTTTATAATATATATATATATATATATATATATATATATATATATATATATATATATATATATATATATATTTAATTATATGAATATCTATATATTATATATTAAATTAATAATATTAAATATACTGATATTCTTTCTAACAATTAAATCATATATTATTTCAAATAAAATTATATATATCTATTTACAGATTAGTTGTTCGTGAATCGTCGGGAATTGTCAAAGGTCAAATGTATACATGAACACAGTTCAAAGTTTTTGAGAATTCAACATTACAGACTTTTCTTATCATGTCGATTTCATATTAAGATCAAGTTTAAATTTGATCAGAAATTTTCGGGTCGTCACAGTACCTACCCGTTAAAGAAATTTCGTCCCGAAATTTGATTGGGATGGTCATGGCTGACAGTAAGTATGTTTTCGTGACTCATATGAGTTGGAATTTAGAGTTTTATCATCATTGAGTAATATAGATAAAATCATTTGATTTTGTGAAGAGTACGAGTGAAGCTGTCACAAAAGAGTGAAATGAGTAAATGCAAGTTCATCTTAACCGGTGACGTAGTCACGGTTAATCTCCGAAATTCAAGGATTTTAGAGGAAATCTTTGTAATCCAAAAGATTTGATTCTTCAGTAATTAAGGAAATTAGGATCCTCTTTGGTTAAATGCGATAATCTATCTCGATTGCCTTGTCAGACATTTCACCATAAATCCACCCTCTTCGTTTCCTTTATATTTTGGAGTTCCATACTTTTGTTTCCTCTTCCCGACCTTAAGTCAAGCGGATAATGATCCAGAATTCGTAGGTATAAAGTTTTGAATGAACATGACTAATGTTCTAAGAGAGATTGTAATAGCACGATCTTGATTTGTCAAATTACCAGAATATCCTGGAAAAATAGATTTATCAAGAAGGTATGATCTTAATATGTTTGGAGATCAGGTAGAATGTAAGAGTCGTGTGACATGGCACATGATGACGTTATGGTCTATGAATCATCATGTTTCATTTAGAAACTCAGCATGTCTTACTGTAATATAATCACGTTGATCAAGTGTCATTATATTATACTAACTCATGCTTCAGTTCCCAACACTACTTCAAAAACATTCATAATTTAAACTTGAAGGTTCACAGAATATAGAAACTAAACAGTTTCCTTTATGATGTAACACTGATAGTGCGAAGGAATAAATAATTTCAGATAAGAATAGTTATGAAGATATCTTCAGAAATATCGAGGATATTTATAATGAAAGATACGATGATATCTTAGAATTTCTAATATTGATGGATGATGAAGAATATTTGTCCGTAAAAGTGTAGATTCAGTAGCAAGGTATTCGTTAATGACTTCAGTAGATACTAAATCATTTGGATTCTTTGAAGGCAGGTGTAGTCTTTGTGATTTGTCTACAGCCTTCTTCATAGTTTGTTTATTCCGTTTTTCGGTTCCAAACCTTTTCTTTTTCTGAGCTTTTCCAACATACTATTCTTTATCATCAAACTTCCGACGGTTAAGGTCGTTTACAATTGTCTACAGTTTCTGCTGCTTCATTCAGCTTTTTCAACATTCAGAGTATTGATTTGTAGACTGAGTGCTTTTTAGAATTTCAGAATGGAAGATCATAATTCTAAGAGATAAATGTTATACATATAACTATTGATGTAGACATGCTGTGAGTTTTCCAAGTACTGATTACTGATTCCCGGTAGTTGGTATAGCAATTATTGCTATAGGGTGTAGATGAATACATGATAGGGTTTCAATGAATACATAAAGTGATTTGTCGAAGAGACTTATGACAAGGATACTGAAATTGCCAGTACGTTTACTGCTAATATGGTAGGACATAAAAGGTTCCCCGGTAATGATGACGAAAGGATAACGTGTATATCAAGGTTATAATAAAGCTAGTCTGACTGTAAAGTCGAAGTTGACTTGCTGGAGATGTGACAAAATTGGCTAATTTGGAAAGAGATTGCAAAGTTATTTTCGATAATAACAATACTAAAGGAATTAGCACAGCTACGTGTTAAACGTTTACTCAGGTTTCGAGTGTTTTCAGGTGCATAACTATATGCATAAATCTTTTCTTCCGTAGATGAAGTGCGGTTGGTTCATCCTATCGATTGAAGTGTTTTCAAGAATTATGAAAGGTTTGAATCGCAGTTTGTAATCGTCAAGATAAAAATAAGGTTTAAGATGAAATCAAGTGGCAAACTTGAAGAATTATTTAGTTTCATATGTTATAATCAATATTTTAATTCATTTTTAATTGTCCAATGTTGGCAGTCCACAGTTAGCAGTCCACAATTAGTAATCCAATAATTCATATATAGTTTAATATATAATATTCGAATTAATTAATACGTATTCGTGACCCATTGTATACATGTCTCAGACTCGATCACAACTCAAAGTATATATATTATTGTAGAATCAACCTCAACCCTGTATAGCTAACTCCAGCATTACCGCATATAGAGTATCTATAGTTATTCCAAATAATATATATAGATGCGTCGATATGATACGTCAAAACCTTGTATACGTGTCCCGATATTTAAATGCGTAAATAACAGTATTTAAATGACGATAAATAAAGTGCGTAACATAAATAACAGAAATTAAATGACGATAAATAAAATTGCGAGAATTAAAATTGCGATAAAGTAAATTGCGATAATTAAAATGTAATAAGGAATTAACAGTTAGCTAGGAACAGTTAGCTAGGATTTTGTTAGCGTGGATTCTTAACAAAGTTTTTCTCATAGTTAATTTGTTTGTTTCTAACAAATTTTATTTTGTCCAATGTTTTCTTCATTATGCCACTTGTTGGATTCTGATAGGTCAAAATCCAATTATGAAATTGAATGAAAATGATTATTCTGCGGTGAACGGATACGTATATCTATGGATGTAAGTAGGATAGTATATGACTGTTGAATCAGATTGGAAGAATGTACAGTGTAACTTATTAATGTGAAATCTAAATATTCCTCGGGTATTACCTACCCGTTAAAATATTTTCACCATTAACTGTTTGCACAAAAGAATTTTTAAATTTCAATCTTTATGAAAACATATAAACATATATATTTTCTTTAGATGTAATCATGGATTTAATGAGTAAATATAGTATTAAACTCATATGATTTACCTTTGGATCTAGAATACATAATCTCTAAAACATTAGAGATTACATAATCATCATGAAGAACAAAGATAACCGATGTAGAACAAGATGTAGAACGAAGTTTATGCTCGAGGTATAGATTGTGATGTTGAGGCGTGTGTTGTTGTGGTTTGTGTTGTTTGATGGTGATACTGTTGATGCTGGTGATGTAGATGGTGGTATTGTTGTTGCCGGTGTTGCCGCTAGTGCTTGTAATCTTTGCACCATATTCTCCAAAGTCACTACCCAAGAGCGAAGCTAGTTGACTTCTTCTATTACACCGGGATGATTGTCAATTCGGACGAGTAGATGAAAAAGATCTAGAATCTAAGATAGTATATAATCGTGACGGGATACTCTGGAAATGAGAGAGAAAATGGTATTACGAACAGGTTCGCCGATAAATGCTTCAGGTTCATCGCCAAGAGGTGAAGTTGGTTGGTGGAAACGATCGCCTTCTTCTCGTCTCCATTGATTAAGTAGGCTACGAACCCATCATATGAATTGGGGATGGCTAATTGGTTAATTCATTCTGGTGACGCTGCTTTCGGAGCTTAGGTGAACATCCATGTCGGAATAGCTGTCGGAATAACTATCGGAATAGCTATCGGAATCTGAGGGACTCGAACTAGTTGAGGAATTCATCTCGTATGATCAGACGAAGGATTTTCAATGAGAAATAGATTATAGGATGTAGATTAGTACCCTACAATACATAATTTACATATGCATATATAATACTAAAATCCCATAAGTTACGGAGGAATCTACGGAAGCTGTCAGGTAAAGGTAACAATAACAGATACGCTAAGATATGAATTTATCTATATACTGTCTATGCAATAGAGGTAGTAAGACGTGTCTAGACTTTAAGGATGATAAGCAAATAATTTTCGACACTAAATGATAAGCAAAACTTTTGACATGCAGACACGGTCGAAGTCCAGACCCACTAATGCATCTAAACAACTATCAGTTCGACACACTAATGCAAGACCTGGTTCGCTAAGACCACCGCTCTGATACCACCTGAAATGACCCGTCCTAATCCATAAGGACGAATACAATAACATATGATTACATAGCGAGGTATTTGACCTCTATATGATACATTTTACAAACATTGCATTCGTTTTTAAAAGACAAACTTTCATTTCATCGAAAGTTGACAGGCATGCATACCATTTGTGACGACCCGGAAATTTCTGACCTAATTTAAACTTTAATCTTTATATTATTCCGACATGATAAGCAAAGTTTGTTAAGGTAAATCTCAAGAATTTTAAACTTTGTTCATACATTCATTATAACCTCGACCAAATTCCGACGATTCACGAACCGTTATATATAAATAGATATGTATATGTATATATATATATATTATAACTTGAGAATATTAATAAAGTATTAAACGTATAATACTTTACACGAACGTATTTGTTTCAATATGATTTTCGACAAAATTAAAAAAATATATATTAAATGATTGAATTATCAGAAACATTGAATTATGATTACAAGTCTCTGTTGAGAGGTCCACTATGATTTGAGAAAATCTATTCCTCTTAACGATATTCAGAATAATTTGTAAAGCTATTTATAAATAAAAACAAAAAGTGTCATTTACGAAAGTTAGACAAAAGTTAGTGGAGAATTGGTTTCCATAATATTCTATTAATCTATTTTCAAACGTACAAAGACGTTTTCAGTTTAAAAAGAACTTTATTATTAAAACGTATATAACTTTTATAAATATCTAGAATCACTTTTGACAACTCATTACTTAACCAGTATAATAAATATAACGATATTTATATTTTATTTCATTAAATATATATAATAATTTAAATTAATATTATATATATTTATACGCGTATTATACATACATAGTTTTTATACGTTTACTATACTTTAACTTTACCTTTACTTTACTTTTACTTTACTTTAACTTTAATAATTCTCTTTAATAATTCATACTTTAATAATTCACTTTAATAATTCATACTTTAATAATTCACTTTAATAATTCATACTTTAATAATTCACTTTAATAATTCATACTTTAATAATTCACTTTAATAATTCATACTTTAATAATTCACTTTAATAATTCATACTTTAATAATTCATTTTAATAATTCATACTTTAATAATTCACTTTAATAATTCAAAAATCTATTATAAATAGAATTCAATATGTTTCATTATTTCATAGAAACTTGAAAATATATTTCTCTAAACTCTCTCAATCGATTTATATATATATATATATATATATATATATATATATATATATATATATATATATATATATATATATATATATATATATATATATATATATATGTATATTTGCTCTGTATTATTTAAAGATATTATTAGTATACATAAAATATTACGACGGAGTACTGTCCGAGTGATTTCAAAATAGTTTTTTTGAATGAGTCGAAGCTAAGGAAATTATGGGTTATAGCTATGGAGATGATGGGTATGGTTCATGGGTATGCTCATGAGGTCAATCTAGTGTTTATCATCTCCGTTGCGTCTACGTACTTTCCTGCAATATTGAATCTCAATATTGACACGTTCGTGAATCTGAGGCCAACCTTGCACTTGTTAAATGACGTTATATGTATTTTTACTACGAAATACAGTATTGTGAGTTTCATTTGCTCCCTTTTATATATATTTTTGGGACTGAGAATACATGCGCTGTTTTTATAAATGTTTTACGAAATAGGCACAAGTACTAAAACTAATTCTACGTGGGTTTAAACCAGAAATATACCCTTACCTTGGTAACATTAAACTACTTGTCTATGTACGGTAGGCGCGAATCCTAAAGATAGATCTATTGGGCCTGACAAACCCCATCCTGACTATGGGATGCTTTAGTACTTCGAGGTTATTTTAAACACACCTGATGTGGTGTACTTCAGAGGGTAAAACATGAACGTTAAGGCTTGTTACCGGGTGCCTACAACTTATAGAATACTTTTATACACTTGCGAGTGTACATATATTTATAAACGGAAATCTTGTGGTCTATTAATATATTGAAATGATTGTTATGATAAACCTATGAACTCACCAACCTTTTGGTTGACACTTTAAAGCATGTTTATTCTCAGGTATTAAAGAAATCTTTCGCTGTGCATTAGCTAATTTTAAGGATATTACTTGGAGTCATTCATGGCATATTTTAAAAGACGTTGCATTCGAGTCATTGAGTTCATCAAGATTATTATTATTAAGCCAATTATAGTTGGATGTATTATGAAATGGTGTGCATGCCGTCAACTTTCGTTGTAAAGAAAGTTTGTCTTTTAAAAACGAATGCAATGTTTGTAAAATGTATCATATAGAGGTCAAATACCTCGCGATGTAATCAACTATTGTGAATCGTTTATAATGTATATGAACGGGTCCTTTCAGTTGGTATCAGAGCGGTGGTCTTAGCGAACCAGGTCTGCATTAGTGTGTCTAACTGATAGTCGTTGGGATGCATTAGTGAGTCTGGACTTCGACCGTGTCTGCATGTCAAAAGTTTTGCTCATCATTTTTGTCGGAAATAACTTGCTTATCATTCTTAGTCTAGACACATCTTATTGCATTGATTGCATGAATAGTGTATAGACAAAATTTATATCTTAGCGTATCTGCTAATTCATATCTTAGCGTATATGTTACTGTAAACTTTTACTGACATATTTCGTAAATTCCTCCGTAATCTACGAAACTGTAGGTTTTTCGTATGCCCGAGAGACATATTAAATTAATGTGGCTAATGTGTTATGATCCAAGTCGGGTCATACCCAATAACAAGCTTACCGACACCTTATGAGTATTTATTCTTAACGAATGGATCGTTAAATGAATACGCGACACTTAAATTTTAGAAAATGGGTTTTCTAAAATATAATCACTTGAGATAAATTATTTGGATAATTTATATGTATTAAGGAATTAATTGTTTAAGGGTTTAAATAATTAATGTGTGTTATATTTTATATAAGGGTTTATAAAATAGATGAAAGTAACAAATATATAGAATCTTTTGTAAACAAGTTTTATAAAAATTAAATCAAAGTGAAACTTGTTTATAGTCCTCATGGTGGACGTTTTTTTTGGAGTCCAAGAGATACATTCCATGCCATGTTTTGTTGCTTTCAATGTCTACACAAGTCCTTATGAGCATGGGTTATTCATATACCAAGAAAGACTCATTCTCTTCTCTCAAGTAATATATTATTAAGGACATGCATTTGAATATATACATAGAATAATCTGCTGGAAATTCCAGCCCAATGGTGCTGTGAATGTCGTGAGTTTCAGCTGGAATAAGAAGGTCATTTTGTTCATTTGCATGTCTATTACAAGTGTCAAATAAATCCTAACTATAGCAAAGGGTGTTGGTGCATAGCTTGGGGTATAATCCCTTGAGGTTTCACCATTAGAAGCTAGCATTCATAATCATCTTTTCACCTTGCTGCTGGCCGATTTTATTGGGTCTAAAAGGGTTGGTTTTAAACTTGACTAGCAAGGTTATTAAGGTTCTAAAGTCTAGCCATACTTAAGGGTAGTGTTGAAGAACAAAGCTTGGTGTTTTCATCTTCATATTCATCTTTCTTGGAACAAAATTAACCTCCTAACTTGGAGAAGGTATAATAACCTCTTACTAGCTCTATTTACATTTTAGTATATTGTACAAGACTAGATCCATACATGGAATACATTTTGAAAGGTTAAAATACACATTAAACAATTGTAAAATGCTTCCGCTTGTTCCATATATATATGGCCGAAATATGTATACATACAAATTGGTTTTGTGACTTGTTTACATGTGGTATTCCATCAATGGTATCAGAGCCAGGTCTTGTTAATATACTTCTTGTTTTTGGCTAGAAAACTCATTTATTTTACAATCTACTAACATGCATGAAAGTAGAATGTAAAAATCATGAGTTTTGGTGGGGTTTTGGTTTTGGCCGAAATATTGGACCCCAAAAATGGGTTTGGGACTTCAAGTTTGGCCAAGTTTTATTGTTATGTTATTGTTCACAATCGAGCCTAGACCGTGTGTTTGTTTGGTTGATTGATTTGGTTATCTTTCATGTTGTAATCTATTCATTTTGGTTTGTAATAAGTTGTAATTATTCTTGTAATTTATTCTATTTGGTTTGTAAAAATAGAATAGGTTTTATTTCATTTTCTAGAAAGATTGTATTAGGATATAATTTTGTAAAGAGAAAATGAAGATTCATGATGAAGATTACAAGATGGAGCTTTTGAAGATTACAAGATTAAGTGGGAGATTTTGTTTAAAATCTCTTACTTTGTTAACCCTTACCGGTGACATTTGTTTTTTGGCTAAACAAATGTCCACCAAAATGGCTCCCGATTGTGAACATATTTTGTTATGCATGTTTGTGTATGTTTGGTTGATTGGTTGCTACAAGATTATCACATGTTAACAACTTGCATAATACAATTATAAATGGTTATAATAAAACATAACAAAATGACACTAATTATTGGTTATTAGGACTAAATAAAATGGTTTATTTTAAAATGATAATAAATTGGTTTATATCTAATAATTGGTTTACTAAAAGAACATGAAAATAGGCTTTTCATAAAGTGCTACACACCAAATGCATGTTGGTGTATAGCTATTTGTTTTCTAAAACTAGAATGTAGAAAACTTAAAATCCCTTTAACTAAAACAAGTTAAACGCCATCCTTTTGTATGAACACTTAGACATATTAGGAAACTCTTGATGGGATAAAGGTCACCTAACCGTCATGAGCGAACTAATATGAATAAGGTACACTTCGCATACATGTGGGATAAAGGTCACCTAACCACTTGTATGTTAAGTCTACATGTTTACACAAGTAGGACGACTTGATTTGGGAATCATGAACTTAGGGTCACCGAAGCATGAGGAACAAATAGGCGTTGATGGGATAAATATGCCATGCAAAAGGATTGCATGATCCCATAATTTAGAAGTTGCAAAAGGATTGCAATTGTCATTATGACTACCTAGCTAAATCAAATAACGGGATAAAGGTCACCTAACCGAAATTTGATTTACCGTTGGATTCTAATATTTAATAAGACAATTAAAATATAAAAGGGTGTTGTTTATTAAATTTAAAATCAATACTTAAAATGAACTTTGTTAAATTTTGTAGATGGCCGCCAACAACAACAACAACATGCCTAATGCACCAATTAACCTACATAACCTATCATTAAGGTCTCTCCTCGAGAAAGACAAACTTAACCATACGAACTTTATGGATTGGTTCCGTAATCTTAGAATTGTCCTCAAACTTGAGGATAAAGCGTATGTGTTAGAGGACCCCATTCCCGATCAACCGGACGAGAATGATACGGAGAACATGGCTATATGGGACAAGTATGTCACCGATTCGGTGCAAGTCTCATGCCTAATGCTTGGGACTATGATACCCGAACTCCAAAAGGATTTCGAACATCATAGTGCATATGACATGATTACGCAATTGAAGGAGATGTTCCTTCAACAAGCACGTGTCGAGCACTTCGAAACGGTTCGAGCGCTACATGCATGTCGTATGGATGACACCCAATCTGTTTCTTCTTATGTCCTTAAGATGAAAAGCCTCATTGATCGAGCTAACCGTCTCAATCTCAACATTTCTAATGAGCTTGCCACCGATCTTATCCTTAACTCCTTGTCAAAGAGGTTTGACCAATTTGTAATTAATTACAATATGAACGGGATGGATAAGACCATTGGTGAGCTTCATGGCATGTTGAGGACGGCCGAAACTAGCATAGGTAAAAGGGCTTCACCCGTGCTAATGATCAATGATGGTGGGTCCAAAGGTAGTAACACCTCTAAGCCTAAGGTGGCTAAGAGGAAAGGACCCGCCTATCAAGGCAAGGGAAAGGGGAAGATGATTACCCCAACCAAGAACAAGAATAAGAAGCAAAAGGTTGCGGAAAAGGCAAACCCCAAGGAAGACCCATGTCATAACCCGTCCTTAACCGTAAGAACGTGTTAGATAACGTATGATTTCATTGCGAGGTATTGACCTCTATATGCGACATTTTTAAAAGAAAAACTGCATATATTATACATTACAAACCATGATTCTTTTTTTTGATACAAGCTTTGGACGAAATAAAGATGATTATCGTTTAGCGATAATCTTCGACTTAAAAAACTTTACAAATGATGATAACAACACGATTTCTAGCATATTTTACAGCACAAGTTCTTGGATATGCAGTTTTATTTTTGACACAAATATGCGTACGCAAGATCCTGCTCAAATTCAACATAATGCAGCGGAAGCTTCTAATTATCACCTGAGAATAAACATGTTTAAAACGTCAACATAAAGTTGGTGAGATATAGGTTTAGTGCCGGCAGCAATATATATATATAGACCACAAGATTTCATATATAAACATTTTCATAAAAATATTCTAAGTGGTTGAGCACTTGGTAACCATACTTAACATTTAATCACGTCGCATATTCCCTTTAATATGAAATCTTACTACACCGTACCAAGTGTAGTCACAAAACGAAGTACTGTGCAACCGTTGAATACTGGTCGTCCAGTCCGGTTGGGGTTGTCAGGCCCGATAGATCTATCAACAGGATTCGCGTTTACAATACCGCTGTAAATATTAGTTACTAAGCTACAGGGAAGTATGCCAGTGGTACAACTCAACGTAGAATATATTTTCAGTTACTTGTGTCCATAACGTAAAACATAAAATACATGTATTCTCATCCCGAAATATTTAGAGTTTAAAAGTGGGACTATATACTCACTTTCGTCTTGAAGATATATATAATTTGACTTGGTCTCCGGTTGATATCACGAACCTATCCATATATAATATATCAATACCTTTTCTTTTTAAACAAACGTCACATATATATACTTGTTATACTTTTAATACTTTTAATAATTCCTTAGTCCGTAGTTAGCAGTTCGTTGTTAGTAATTCAATTTTAATGGTTCATTTTTAGATGTTTAATATACCCGCAATGAAATAAATAAAACCCCCAACGAAATAAATAAAACCCCATCGTATATGTATTGGTCGAGATTAATCTTGACCCATGGTACCGGTGTTGTCAAATGACGTGTTGCGTACATAAAGTACCGGTGTTGTCAAATGACATGTTGCGTACAATCATGGGATCTTATGATTAATCTTCTCGTATTGTTTACGGGTGATCCTGAACCATATAAAATTAAATTATGAGTACATATATATAAAATATCATGTTATTTTAAAAAGATGTGATTTATTTAATTTTCTCCAATTATTTTCGTAGCTAAACTAGTCTTAGATATCCGATCTCGTTTTGGTCATAGTTTCTTCGTTACAACTCCGTTTTCGTTGATTCAACTTGCCACTTCCTTGGATCGAGTCCCTCTTTAAGACTATGAACTGTAAATACCTTAGTTTGTATTCGAAATCACAGGTCATAGGTCAAACTTTAGTGAAACTTATGAAGTTAATCATTTTCCATCATGTAAACAACCTTAAATGATTATTTTTCTAAAAATACTTATACTTTGATTTAAATCATGAAATTTTTATGTGTTATCATATTTATAGTAAAAATCATTTTTCCAGAAAATAAACCTCCAATTCAAAGTTTAAGATGGTTTTTAATTATCCAACCCAAAACAGCCCCCGGTTGCACTCCGATGTCGTAAATTCAGTTTTTAAGGTGTTCTTTGAAAAACCAAGTTATACCTTGTTAAATTAGCATATATTTAAGATATATTACAGGTCTTGAAGTATTTTAAAAGTTAAGTTAGAAGGATCTATTTAGTTTGCAAACAAGTTTGAAAACTTTCAAACTATGTTCTTGTTGTTAAACTTTTATACCACAAAATAAGATAGCTATATATATATGAATCGAATAAGGTTATGAACATAGATTCTACCTCAAGTTCCTTGGACAAGGTTGCTGTAAAAGAGGAGTAAGAACCTAGAACCAAAAGGGTGATGGAAGTGGATGAAAGATTGGAAGTAAGTTGGTGTTCTTGGAAGGATTTCTTGAAGTGTTTTTGTAAGGTTTTCTTATGAGGTTTAAGTGTTGTTTTTGAAGCTAAATGATGGGGAAAATGCTTGGAGATGATCAAGTATGAAGTTAAGAGTATTTTGAGAGAGAAATGGAAGTGTAAGTATGAGAAAATGGGGTGAAGAAATGGTGTGCATGCATAAAAACGTTTTTAGGTTATAAAGGAAAAAAAAGATACCTAACTTTGTTTTCTTGCTAAATAATTCATGCTACTTGACAAATGGTTGGTTCCACATATTTCTTAATCATTTAAGGCTGCTAAGGAGCAGATTTTTATTGGTATATACCAATAGTAAATACATCTAGAAGCTGCGTATGATACGGGTACATATACCCTAGGTATACGTATAGAAATCTTTGAGAAAACGGAACGAGGATTCAAATATAGCTATCTTTTGTAAATATACTTATATTGTTTTATGTATGTAAGCCCTTTAAAAGTGATTAAATACATTACTTATACGATATATGTATAAACATTATAGGTTATAAGTATTTAAGTCAAATAACGTTACGTATGGTTATCGTTTTGAAAACTTAAGTTAGTAGTTTCAAAATATACTTATAACTTATTGTTATTAATACAAAATGAGATATTAAAACATTCTTAGATCATGTTAAATACGTATATATACATATATATACACAAACGTATAATTATCATATATTGTATAGTTCGTGATATCATCGGTCAAACTAGACGGTCAAACGTTGTGTAAAACTCTTTTCGAAAACATAAGTCTCAACAATTTGGATTGCTTATCATGTTGGTAAGGTTTAATTTATGTAAATATTAATCTTACAAGTATAGAATGATCGAAAAAGTGCGGGTCATTACAGTACCTACCCGTTAAATAAATTTCGTCCCGAAATTTTAAAATTGTACCTATTTTGCGTCATCGGGAAACAAGTGTGGATACTTTTGTTTCATTTGATCCTCTCGTTCCCAAGTAAACTCGGGACCCCTTCGAGCATTCCAACGAACCTTAACTATCGGTATGTTGCTCTGCTTGAGCCGTTTAACTTCACGATCCATGATTTCGATTGGTTCTTCGATGAATTGTAGTTTCTCGTCGACATGGATTTCTTCAAGAGGAATGGTGAGGTCTTCCTTTGCAAGACACTTCTTTTGAGACGTGAAAGGTATTATGTACTCCGGCGAGTTGTTGCGGTAACTCGAGTCGATAAGCTACCGGTCCAATGCGTTCGATGATCTTGAACGGGCCTACATATCTTGGGTTCAGTTTACCCCTTTTTCCGAAGCGTATTACACCTTTCCAAGGTGACACCTTTAGCATAACCATGTCCCCGATCTGAAACTCTAATGGTTTCCTTCGGACATCGGCGTAGCTCTTTTGGCGACTACGGGCTGTTTTCAATCTCTCCTTGATTTGTACTATCTTCTCAGTCGTTTCGTGTATGATCTCGGGACCAGTTAATTGTCGATCTCCTACTTCATTCCAACAAATAGGAGATCTACACTTCCTTCCGTACAATGCTTCGAATGGCGCAGCTTTAATGCTCGCATGATAACTATTATTATACGAGAATTCTGCTAATGGTAGATATTTATCCCATCCGTTTCCAAAATCGATCACACATGTCCTGAGCATGTCTTCAAGAGTCTGAATCATTCTTTCACTCTGCCCGTCGGTTTGCGGATGATACGCGGTACTCATATCCAAACGAGTTCCTAGGGCCTCCTGTAGTGATTGCCAGAACTTTGATGTAAATCTACTATCACGATCGGATATAATGGAAATAGGTATTCCATGCCTTGAAACAACTTCCTTTATATACAATCGTAATAGTTTCTCCATTCTATCCGTTTCCTTTATAGGAAAGAAGTGTGCAGACTTGGTGAGACGATCAACAATCACCCAAATGGTGTCGTATCCCCAGGCAGTCTTTGGTAACTTCGTGATGAAATCCATGGTAATACCATCCCATTTCCATTCTGGGATTTCTGGTTGTTGAAGTAACCCTGATGGCTTCTGGTGTTCTGCTTTGACTTTGGAACAAGTTAAACATTCCCCAACATATGTTGCAACGTCTGTCTTCAAATTAGGCCACCAATAATGCGTCTTAAGATCTTGATACATCTTTCCAACTCCAGGATGTATCGAGTATCTTGTCTTATGTGCCTCATTCAATATTAACTTCCTTAATCCACCCAACTTTGGTACCCAAATACGGTTTGCAAAATATCGAATTCCATCTTCCCGCATAATGAGTTGTTTCCCATACTTCTTCATTATTTCATTTCCTATGTTTTCTTTAGTAAGAGCTTCTCGTTGAGCCTCTTTGATTTGTGAGTTGAGATTCATGCGAATTTTTATGTTCATTGCTCGTACTTGAATTGGTTCTCGTTCCTTTCTGCTTAAAGCGTCAGCCACCACATTCGCTTTCCCGGGATGATAACGAATTTCACAATCATAGTCGTTTATTAACTCGACCCACCTACGTTGCCTCATGTTCAGCTGTTTTTGATCGAAAATATGTTGAAGGCTTTTATGATCAGTAAACACAGTGCATTTAACCCCATACAAGTAGTGTCTCCATATCTTCAATGCAAACACGACTGCTCCCAGTTCTAGATCATGCGTCGTATAATTCCGCTCGTGAATCTTTAATTGTCGGGATGCGTATGCAATAACTTTCTTCCGTTGCATAAGAACGCAACCAAAACCTTGTCGCGAAGCGTCACAATATATTTCAAAATCATCGTTCCCTTCTGGTAATGATAAAATAGGCGCCGTAGTCAACTTCTTTTTCAGTAATTGAAATGCACTCTCCTGCTCGGAAGTCCATTCATATTTCTTCCCTTTTTGCGTTAACGCTGTCAACGGCTTAGCTATTCGGGAAAAATCTTGAATAAACCTTCTATAATAACCGGCTAAACCCAAAAATTGGCGTATCTGCATTGGTGTCTTAGGAGTCTCCCATTTTTCAATGGCTTCAATTTTTGCTGGATCAACCTGAATTCCTTTGCTACCAACAACGTGGCCAAGAAATTGCACTTCTTTCAACCAGAAAGCACATTTAGAAAATTTAGCATATAGCTGTTCTTTTCTCAATAACTCTAATATCAACCTTAAATGCTGTTCATGCTCTTGCTCACTCTTGGAATAGATAAGAATATCATCAATGAAAATGATAACAAACTTATCTAAATATGGACTACAAACTCGATTCATGAGGTCCATGAATACAGCTGGCGCATTCGTCAATCCAAACGGCATGACCAAAAATTCGTAATGACCGTAGCGTGTCCGAAAAGCAGTTTTCGGTATATCTTCTTCTTTGACACGTAATTGATGATAACCCGATCTTAGGTCAATTTTCGAGTACACACATGATCCTTGGAGTTGATCAAATAAGTCGTCAATTCTCGGTAGTGGATACCGATTCTTGATAGTTAACTTATTTAATTCACGATAATCTATACACATTCGGAAAGATCCGTCTTTCTTCTTGACGAATAAAATTGGAGCTCCCCACGGTGAAGTGCTTGGTCGTATGAATCCACGGTCTAGTAATTCTTTTAACTGACTTTGAAGTTCTTTTAACTCGGACGATGCAAGTCTATATGGAGCACGAGCCACTGGTGCAGCTCCTGGTACTAAATCTATTTGAAATTCTACAGATCTAAATGGAGGTAATCCCGGCAACTCTTCCGGAAATACTTCAGGAAAATCTCTTGCCACAGGCACGTCATTGATGCACTTCTCTTTTTCTTTCTTTTCGACTTTATTAACATGTGCTAAGATAGCATAGCACCCTTTCTTTAAGCACTTTTGAGCTTTCAAATAACTAATGAGTTTTAGCTTTGAGTTACCCTTCTCTCCATAAATCATTACTGGCGTTTTATTCTTACGAGGAATGCGAATTGCCTTCTTGGCGCACACAACTTCAGCTCCTATTTTGGACATCCAGTCCATGCCGACTATTACATCAAAACTTCCTAATTCTACGGGTATTAAGTCAATTTTAAATGTTTCTCCAGCTAAATTTATTTTACAATCACGGCAAATTTTATCGGCTTTAATTAGTTTACCATTAGCTAACTCAATCATGTACTTAGCATCTAGAGGTAATGATGAACAATTCAATTTAGCGTGAAAGTCTCTACACACGTAACTTCTATCAGCACCAGTATCAAATATAATAGATGCGGATAAGTTATTAATGGTAAACGTACCCGTAACAAGCTCCGGGTCTTCACATGCCTCCCTAGCATTAATAACAAACGCTCTCCCACGTGCAGGTCCGATATTCTTCTCTGGATTCGGGCACTGGCTCTTATAGTGACCTTGTTTTCCACACCCAAAACAAGTAATGGTAGCCAAAGCAGTTCTATTTGCATTGGTGGCAGGAGTCTTGGTACCATTTGTAACGAGAGCCCTACAATCTTCAGCAAGATGACCCTTTCGATTACATTTGTTGCATACCACATTACAGTAACCAGAGTGATGTTTGTGGCATCGGTTGCATAAAGGATTTTGTCCTTTATAACCAAAACTTAAACCACTACCCGCACCTTGCGTGTTTTCTTGTTTCTTAAAAGATTGTTGTTGGTTACCTCGATCATAATTTCCATTCCACTTTCTTTTGTTACCTGATACCTTCACATCAGTATTGGATACTTTCTTATCCATGATGACCTGATCCATTAGCTCGTTTGCCATGGTTATAGCTTCATGAATTGTCTTAGGTTTCGATGCTGTAACATTTTCCTTGACCTTTTTGGGCAAACCATCTTTGTACATTTCAATCTTCCGTTCTTCGGTTGGAACCAATTCAGGACATAGCAAAACTAATTCCATGAATCGCTGATTGTAGTTGGTGATTTCAGTACCAATAACCTTCAGACTTCGTAACTCATCTTCCAACTTCCTAACCTCGTTCCTTGGACAATATTCGTTGATTAACATTGTTTTGAATTCTTTCCATGGAGTATCATAAGCTACATCTCCTCTTACAGCCTTCACATAATTTTTCCACCACGTGAGTGCACTATCTTGTAAAGTGCATGATGTGTATTTGGTCATGTCCTTTTCAACACAACCACTGATTTTGAACACAGTTTCCATCTTTTCTATCCACCGGGTTAAACCGATCGGTCCTTCTGTTCCACTGAATGATGAGGGCTTGCAAGCTTGAAAAGTTTTGTAAGTGCACCCCACACGAGGATTTGGGTTAACTGCAGCACCTCTTGCAGCCTCGACCCATAACATTCTGTCGTTCACTCGCTGATTGATGAGTTCCTGGATTTCTTGTTCCGTCATTCGGTTCAATCGCGCCATATTCTTCTATAAGAATGAAAAGAAAATAATTATTCACATGGAATATTATAGATGTAGTGTATATTTACAGTACATTATAGCTTATTAATAATATGAACCAGGTATTATTATAAAAGCCTTTTCTTCTTATTAGCGTTTTATAATTATATCTAGGGTAGTACCTACCCGTTAATGTCCATACTTAATAGCTTAGTACAGAATCAATTACTACCATCTAAATAATACTTAACCATGGAAAATTATTGCATTTCACACTTCACTATTTTACATATGCTTATCTTACATCGAACATTAAACAAACCACACTAATAATATTATACAAAACATTATATGATCCCATGGTTTAATACGGCAGCGCATCGTTTGGTCTATTTTCTAGGACGTTTAGGTTCAAAGAATCGCTTAACGTTTATCCTGGCTGTCTGCCTATATTTTGGCTGTGGGACTGAAGAACTGGATGCCGGGATAGAACGAATAGGAATAGCGGGAATAGGGGTGGTAGTGTCTAGCGGAGTTGGTGCCACATCATCCTTATTAAACTCAGGATTTGAATTTTCTAATTCATTAGCCTTTCGTTTCTTTCCTAGTTCGAACTCTTCTTTTGTAATTTCCTGTATTTCTTCCTCGGGTTCACTTTCCTCCTCGGGTTCACTTTCCTCCTCGGGTTCACTTTCCTCCTCGGGTTCACTTTCCTCCTCGGGTTCACTTTCCTCCTCGGGTTCACTTTCCGGGTTCTCTATAGTCGGTTCATCCGGAATTTGTGAGTCTTCCCCAAAGATATTATTTTCGTCATCGGATAGGTTAATGACTGGAACATCATCTGAAGATTCTGGTTCGGAGTCGCTGAATGTGATAACAAGTTTTGAGCCCGACATCTATCACACAACAACTAACCCATTAGTACTACATAATATTTACATATAAATTTTAACCAACGATGATAAGCAATGGTTTTTAAATAAGACCCGGTCAAAGTCCAGACTTACTAATGTATCCTAACGACTTATCAGTTAGACACACTAATGCAAACCTGGTTCGCTAAGACCACCGCTCTGATACCACATGTCATAACCCGTCCTTAACCGTAAGAACGTGTTAGATAACGTATGATTTCATTGCGAGGTATTGACCTCTATATGCGACATTTTTAAAAGAAAAACTGCATATATTATACATTACAAACCATGATTCTTATTTTTGATACAAGCTTTGGACGAAATAAAGATGATTATCGTTTAGCGATAATCTTCGACTTACAAACTTTACAAATGATGATAACAACACGATTTCTAGCATATTTTACAACACAAGTTCTTGGATATGCAGTTTTATTTTTGACACAAATATGCGTACGCAAGATCCTGCTCAAATTCAACATAATGCAGCGGAAGCTTCTAATTATCACCTGAGAATAAACATGTTTAAAACGTCAACATAAAGTTGGTGAGATATAGGTTTAGTGCCGGCAGCAATATATATATATAGACCACAAGATTTCATATATAAACATTTTCATAAAAATATTCTAAGTGGTTGAGCACTTGGTAACCATACTTAACATTTAATCACGTCGCATATTCCCTTTAATATGAAATCTTACTACACCGTACCAAGTGTAGTCACAAAACGAAGTACTGTGCAACCGTTGAATACTGGTCGTCCAGTCCGGTTGGGGTTGTCAGGCCCGATAGATCTATCAACAGGATTCGCGTTTACAATACCGCTGTAAATATTAGTTACCAAGCTACAGGGAAGTATGCCAGTGGTACAACTCAACGTAGAATATATTTTCAGTTACTTGTGTCCATAACGTAAAACATAAAATACATGTATTCTCATCCCGAAATATTTAGAGTTTAAAAGTGGGACTATATACTCACTTTCGTCTTGAAGATATATATAATTTGACTTGGTCTCCGGTTGATATCACGAACCTATCCATATATAATATATCAATACCTTTTCTTTTTAAACAAACGTCACATATATATACTTGTTATACTTTTAATACTTTTAATAATTCCTTAGTCCGTAGTTAGCAGTTCGTTGTTAGTAATTCAATTTTAATGGTTCATTTTTAGATGTTTAATATACCCGCAATGAAATAAATAAAACCCCCAACGAAATAAATAAAACCCCATCGTATATGTATTGGTCGAGATTAATCTTGACCCATGGTACCGGTGTTGTCAAATGACGTGTTGCGTACATAAAGTACCGGTGTTGTCAAATGACATGTTGCGTACAATCATGGGATCTTATGATTAATCTTCTCGTATTGTTTACGGGTGATCCTGAACCATATAAAATTAAATTATGAGTACATATATATAAAATATCATGTTATTTTAAAAAGATGTGATTTATTTAATTTTCTCCAATTATTTTCGTAGCTAAACTAGTCTTAGATATCCGATCTCGTTTTGGTCATAGTTTCTTCGTTACAACTCCGTTTTCGTTGATTCAACTTGCCACTTCCTTGGATCGAGTCCCTCTTTAAGACTATGAACTGTAAATACCTTAGTTTGTATTCGAAATCACAGGTCATAGGTCAAACTTTAGTGAAACTTATGAAGTTAATCATTTTCCATCATGTAAACAACCTTAAATGATTATTTTTCTAAAAATACTTATACTTTGATTTAAATCTTGAAATTTTTATGTGTTATCATATTTATAGTAAAAATCATTTTTCCAGAAAATAAACCTCCAATTCAAAGTTTAAGATGGTTTTTAATTATCCAACCCAAAACAGCCCCCGGTTGCACTCCGATGTCGTAAATTCAGTTTTTAAGGTGTTCTTTGAAAAACCAAGTTATACCTTGTTAAATTAGCATATATTTAAGATATATTACAGGTCTTGAAGTATTTTAAAAGTTAAGTTAGAAGGATCTATTTAGTTTGCAAACAAGTTTGAAAACTTTCAAACTATGTTCTTGTTGTTAAACTTTTATACCACAAAATAAGATAGCTATATATATATGAATCGAATAAGGTTATGAACATAGATTCTACCTCAAGTTCCTTGGACAAGGTTGCTGTAAAAGAGGAGTAAGAACCTAGAACCAAAAGGGTGATGGAAGTGGATGAAAGATTGGAAGTAAGTTGGTGTTCTTGGAAGGATTTCTTGAAGTGTTTTTGTAAGGTTTTCTTATGAGGTTTAAGTGTTGTTTTTGAAGCTAAATGATGGGGAAAATGCTTGGAGATGATCAAGTATGAAGTTAAGAGTATTTTGAGAGAGAAATGGAAGTGTAAGTATGAGAAAATGGGGTGAAGAAATGGTGTGCATGCATAAAAACGTTTTTAGGTTATAAAGGAAAAAAAAGATACCTAACTTTGTTTTCTTGCTAAATAATTCATGCTACTTGACAAATGGTTGGTTCCACATATTTCTTAATCATTTAAGGCTGCTAAGGAGCAGATTTTTATTGGTATATACCAATAGTAAATACATCTAGAAGCTGCGTATGATACGGGTACATATACCCTAGGTATACGTATAGAAATCTTTGAGAAAACGGAACGAGGATTCAAATATAGCTATCTTTTGTAAATATACTTATATTGTTTTATGTATGTAAGCCCTTTAAAAGTGATTAAATACATTACTTATACGATATATGTATAAACATTATAGGTTATAAGTATTTAAGTCAAATAACGTTACGTATGGTTATCGTTTTGAAAACTTAAGTTAGTAGTTTCAAAATATACTTATAACTTATTGTTATTAATACAAAATGAGATATTAAAACATTCTTAGATCATGTTAAATACGTATATATACATATATATACACAAACGTATAATTATCATATATTGTATAGTTCGTGATATCATCGGTCAAACTAGACGGTCAAACGTTGTGTAAAACTCTTTTCGAAAACATAAGTCTCAACAATTTGGATTGCTTATCATGTTGGTAAGGTTTAATTTATGTAAATATTAATCTTACAAGTATAGAATGATCGAAAAAGTGCGGGTCATTACAACCCATGTTTCGGTTGCGGTGAAATGGGTCACTGGAAACGAAACTGCCCGGTCTACCTCAAGGAGTTGAAGGAAAAGAGGGATGCGGGGCAATCCTTAGGTAATATATATATATGGTATATATAGAGCTTAGTATTACTTCTTCTAATACATGGGTATTAGACACTGGATGTGGAACTCACATTTGCAATTCTTTGCAGGGGTTCAAAAGAAGTAACAAGCAAACGGGAACATCAAGTCTCTTTATGGGTAATGGAGCCAAGGTACAAGTGAAGGCTCAAGGAGACTTTGTGTTAAAGATTCCAAGTGGTTTGGAACTTATTTTGAATGATGTTTTGTACGCACCCGATTTATGTAGAAACATTATTTCCGTTTCCCGTTTAAAACAATATGGTTTTTGTATTAATTTTATTAATGATGATATCCACGTTTATTTAGATAATGTATTCTATTTCAAGGCCTCGCCTTCAAATGGAATTTATGAATTGGTTCATGATGACGCATCATCTAGCTCTATATACCATACTAGCACCAAGAAACTCAAAAAGGATTTGAGTGATTCCTACTTATGGCATTGTCACCTTGGTCACATAAACAAGAATCGAATGCATATACTTCAAAAGAATGGTCTTTTGAAATAAAATGAATTAGAACCATTTGATGTATGTGAGTCTTGTTTGCAAGGCAAAATGACCAAAGCACCTTTCAAAGGGACCTATGAAAGGGCTAAGGACTTATTGGGATTAATACATTCGGATGTATGTGGACCCTTTAAGCCCATGACTAGGAATGGTGAAAGATACTTTGTTACATTCATTGATGACTTCAGTCGTTTCGGATATGTCTACTTGTTAAGACATAAGGATGAAACTTTTGAAGCATTC
Organism: Rutidosis leptorrhynchoides; assembly: GCF_046630445.1. Taxonomy (NCBI): domain Eukaryota; kingdom Viridiplantae; phylum Streptophyta; class Magnoliopsida; order Asterales; family Asteraceae; genus Rutidosis; species Rutidosis leptorrhynchoides. Next base: position 87,689,533 of record NC_092337.1, read on the forward strand.
AAAGAATATCAAAACGAAGTACAAAATCAACTCAACAAGACAATCAAGGTACTTCGTACCGATAGAGGAGGTGAATACCTAAGCGATGCTTTCCAAGATCATCTTAGGAGTTGTGGGATTATCTCACAACTTACTCCACCAGGAACACCCCAACTTAATGGAGTTTCCGAAAGGAGGAACCGAACCTTAATGGATATGGTTCGATCTATGATGGCAAGAAGCTCGTTACCTCTATCATTTTGGGGTTATTGTCTATGCTCTGCGACTCGTATTTTAAATATGGCCCCAACCAAGAAAGTGGAACGAACACCTCATGAGATGTGGTTTGGAAAACCTCCATCTCTATCATACTTAAAGGTATGGGGATGTGAAGCTTACCCTAAGCGTTACGTCCCCAATAAGTTGAATGCTCGATCCACGAAGTGTATCTTCATAGGATATCCCAAGGATGATATGGGTTACTATTTCTATGATCCATCCGAACAAAATGTATTTGTTGCTCGGAAGGCTGAATTCCTTGAAACTAAGTTCCTTCTGGAAGGAAATAGTGAAAGGAAGATAGATCTTGAAGAGGTTCAAGATCAAGTAGATGATACACAATTGGTTGACACTAGCACTCAACATGAAAATGTCGAGAATGATCACATGGGTGATCAAAGTATACAAAACGTTCGTAGATCTGGTAGAATTAGTAACCCTCCTGAGAGATATGGGTATCTCATAGATGGTTGCTATACTGTTGATTTGGATGAACCAACAAACTACCAGGATGCTTTATCAAGGACAGATAAAGATAAATGACAGGAAGCCATGAAAGCAGAAATGCAATCCATGTATGGCAACCAAGTTTGGGAATTGGTTATACAACCTACTGGCTCCAAGTTAGTTGATTGTAAATGGATTTTCAAGAAGAAAACCGACAAATATGGAAACTTGGATACATACAAAGCTAGACTTGTAGCAAGAGGTTTCACTCAAACTCAAGGGGTTGATTATGATGAAACTTTTTCACCTGTAGCAATGCTAAAGTCTATCAGGATATTATTTGCCATTGCTGCTCATTATGATTATGAAATATGGCAAATGGATGTCAAAACCGCTTTCCTAAATGGATATCTTGAGGAAGATATCTATATGGTTCAGCCTGAAGGTTTTGTCGATCCAAAACATCCTGACAAAGTATGTAAATTAAAAGGGTCGATCTACGGACTAAAAAAAGCATCTAGAATGTGGAATCATCGTTTTAATGAGGAGGCCAAGAAATTTGGCTTCATTAAAAATGGTGATGAAGCTTGTGTATACAAAAGGGCTAGTGGGAGCATAGTCATGTTCCTTGTACTATATGTGAATGATATATTATTATTTGGAAATGATATTCCCACAATGGAAGGAGTCAAGACATGGCTAAGAAGCTGCTTCTCCATTAAGGATCTTGGAGAAGCGCAACACATATTGGGGATTGGGATCTATAGAGATAGATCCAAGAAATTGATAGGTTTAAGTCAAAGTACATACATTGACAAAGTCTTGAAAAGGTTCAAGATGGAGTACTCTAAGAAAGGTTTGGTACCTATTCAAAGAGGAACCATTCTCAGTACATCTCAGTGTCCTACCACGAAAGATGAACAAGAGAGAATGAAGAAAGTCCCATACGCGTCTGCTATTGGGTCAATCATGTATGCAATGATATGTACTAGACCGGATGTGTCATGCGCTCTAAGCTTGACAAGTAGATACCAGAATAACCCAGGGAACAGTCATTGGATTGCGGTTAAAAGTATATTGAAATACCTTAGGAGGACTAAGGACATGTTTCTAATATACGGATCTGGTGAGGATGAACTCGTTGTAAAAGGTTACGTGGATGCGAGTTTCCAAACTGATCGAGATGATTCTCGATCACAATCCGGTTATGTCTTCATGTTAAATGGAGGTGCGGTCTCTTGGAAGAGTTCGAAATAGGGAGTTGTTGCATTATCCACTACAGAGTCGGAATACATTACCGCCTCATTGGAAGCTCAAGAAGCTGCATGGATAAAGAAATTCATTGACGACTTAGGAGTGGTCCCTACCATTCAAGACCCTCTTGAGATTTTTTGTGACAACGAGGGAGCAATAGCTCAAATCAAAGAACCTCGTGATCACCAAAAGACACGTCACATTAAACGGCGATTCAACTACATAAGGGATGAAGTTGAGAATGGAATGATATGTATTCGCAAAGTTCACACAGATCTAAATATTGCGGATCCACTCACGAAGCTCCTACATAATCCAAAGCATGAAAGACATGTTAGTGCAATGGGGCTTCGATATTCTAGTGATTGGTTATGATCTGTTTTAAGTATTGTAATGGAACGAATTTGTTCAAACTCATTAATATAATTATGGTTTAATTTATTTTGAGTTAAGTTCCTATTTTGCATATTTTATCCATGAATAAATTTTATTCTAAATTCCGTAGTCGATCACATTTGTGGGAACAAGTGTGAGGTTTAGACTATTATGAACTTAGATTGGTTTACATTCGTGGACCGAATGTGGGGCAAGGTTGCTACCAAGGTTCATAGATATTTGTGGGATACAAATATTGGAAGACCCGCTCTCAAGACTTACTATATGGAGCCTTTGTGGTTGATCACATGTAATCTTGAGTAAAGGCGAATATCATTGTATCCTCTGACCTGAGATACATATTGGGTTCGGATATTCACCGAGTATTATGCCTTGATTCTTTCCTTCGCTATTCTGAAATATGGTAGTTCACAAGGAAGAGCTCAGGTATAATACAAAGTGTGTATCTAGGATGTATGTAGTCAAGATGGAATTTGTCCCTCTTATTCGTTGAGAGTCAGATGTCTAAGGCCTGATAAAGTTAAATCTATAAGAGAGTGGTCACTCTATATCTCTTGGATTTGACATGACATCTAGGATGAAAGGATATAATGAAAAGATTCACCTGTATATCAATTCGAGTTGGGTACTCGAAAGGGATGATGTTATTGAATGGCACAAAGTCATAACATATTGGGGGTGATGGACGGTAGTTAGGTAGAATCCATCACTTGCATTAATTTCTTATGTTTCTCGTGCAAGTGGGAGATTGTAGGTTTTTCGTATGCCTGAGAGACATATTAAATTAATGTGGCTAATGTGTTATGATCCAAGTCGGGTCATACCCAATAACAAGCTTACCGACACCTTATGAGTATTTATTCTTAACGAATGGATCGTTAAATGAATACGCGACACTTAAATTTTAGAAAATGGGTTTTCTAAAATATAATCACTTGAGATAAATTATTTGGATAATTTATATGTATTAAGGAATTAATTGTTTAAGGGTTTAAATAATTAATGTGTGTTATATTTTATATAAGGGTTTATAAAATAGATGAAAGTAACAAATATATAGAATCTTTTGTAAACAAGTTTTATAAAAATTAAATCAAAGTGAAACTTGTTTATAGTCCTCATGGTGGACGTTTTTTTTGGAGTCCAAGAGAGACATTCCATGCCATGTTTTGTTGCTTTCAATGTCTACACAAGTCCTTATGAGCATGGGTTATTCATATACCAAGAAAGACTCATTCTCTTCTCTCAAGTAATATATTATTAAGGACATGCATTTGAATATATACATAGAATAATCTGCTGGAAATTCCAGCCCAATGGTGCTGTGAATGTCGTGAGTTTCAGCTGGAATAAGAAGGTCATTTTGTTCATTTGCATGTCTATTACAAGTGTCAAATAAATCCTAACTATAGCAAAGGGTGTTGGTGCATAGCTTGGGGTATAATCCCTTGAGGTTTCACCATTAGAAGCTAGCATTCATAATCATCTTTTCACCTTGCTGCTGGCCGATTTTATTGGGTCTAAAAGGGTTGGTTTTAAACTTGACTAGCAAGGTTATTAAGGTTCTAAAGTCTAGCCATACTTAAGGGTAGTGTTGAAGAACAAAGCTTGGTGTTTTCATCTTCATATTCATCTTTCTTGGAACAAAATTAACCTCCTAACTTGGAGAAGGTATAATAACCTCTTACTAGCTCTATTTACATTTTAGTATATTGTACAAGACTAGATCCATACATGGAATACATTTTGAAAGGTTAAAATACACATTAAACAATTGTAAAATGCTTCCGCTTGTTCCATATATATATGGCCGAAATATGTATACATACAAATTGATTTTGTGACTTGTTTACATGTGGTATTCCATCAGAAACCTTTTCCTCTATATAATTAGAATACCACCCGATAGCCGGAAAATCATTTCATATCGAAAAATTCTTTATTCAATCGTACGAAATGGAATTCGTCATTAGTTCAAGTCCCTCGGATTCCGAAATGGAATCCCACTCAAGTTCCGAAAGCAGTGTGACCGGAATGGATCAACCAATTAGTCATCATCTATTCTGGATGAATTGGGGATGGGTTCGTAGCCTCCTTAATCATTGGAGACAAGAAGAAGGTGATCCCTTCCATCCACCACATTGCCCTCTTGGCGAAGAACCTGAAGCACTTACCGGCGAACCTATCCGAAACACCATTTTCTCTCTTATTTCTAGAGTATCTCGTCATGATTACATACTACACCAAATTCTAGATTTTATTTATCTGCTCGTCCGAACCGACAATCACCCCGGTGTAATAGAAGAAGTCAACGAGCTTCGCGCTCGGGTAGTGGCTTTGGAGAATATGATTCAAAGGTTACAAACACCAGCAGTAGCACCAGCAGCATAAACAATACCACCATCACCAACACCAACAGTACCATCACTACCACCAACAACAACATCCACATCCCACACCGCAATATCACAATCTGTATCTCAAACATCAACGTCATACGCCCTAAATATCCAGGAATATCAACAACAACAAACGATGAAGTATTAATTCATAAACTTCATTGAAGAGATATCTGTGCGGCAGTTATGTAATCTCCAAAATCTTAGAGATTATTTAATTCTGACCGTAAATTGGATGAGTGAACGGAGATGGTAGAGTAGAAATTTTGATCGAAAATGGTGTACGATTTACAAGCTAGAATTGTTTTACTAACAGCATCAACAGGACCGTAGCATCATCAACACAGTCAGTGCCGCCAGTATCGTCAGAATCAACAGCACCTGTAACATCACAAACTCTGTCAGTTCAAGAATCATTGTGGACATCATTACGAATCAACAACAAATATATTGTATCAACGAGTTATAAAGTATTAACTCATTTCCAATCGAAAGATTTATATGTATATTTTATATGTATAAATTTTTAAACCATAATAAATCTCCCCGTACTAAGCTATTATGTGTGAATCTTAACTACTCAGTTAATTCATATTACAAATATGCAATGATGTACGTCCTTCGTCCATAACTTAACCATCGTTAATTACAATCTCTGTCTCAATTCAATAAAAATCCAATTCATAATAAATCAAGTGTATTATTCGAATATAGGTTTGATTTTACACTTTCATCATCGATGTACTTGAAACTTTTCAAATAACATCATTCGTACCTTGCGAAATTCACAAGAATTTCACGAAAACCAACAAATAACAAAGTAATGATTCATAATTTCAATATTATCGAAGAAATACTTATGCAATTTATAAAGTTTTAGGAATTACTCAATTCTAGTTCCAACCATAAAACAAATGAGTTTAATTTAATATTAACTCATTAAATCTATATTACATCTAAAGAAAATATACACATATATTTTCATAAAGACTGTAATAAACTTCTTTTGTACAAAATATTAATTGTGAAAAATTTTTTAACGGGTAGGTAATACCCGAGAGATATATAAATTCACAATTAATATATTACATTTTTCGAAACTGATTCAGCAATCTTCAACTATACTCCCTACTTTCACAACAATATCCATTCTTTCATATAAATCAAAACAATCATACTCATTCAAATTCAATTACATATTCTGATTTTGAAATCACATAATTCAATTCGAAATATAACCAGTATCATCACTCTTAGATTCCAATATCTTTCAAAGCTATACTTTGACTTCAAAACTGTGTTAGAACATCATATGTATTAACGATTACAATATGTACTCAAACCCTTCGAAATTCCTGAAGACACTTCAACTAAGGAACAATCGAGATGATGATCCAACCACATGTTACCGATAGTTATACACCTGAAAATCTCTCAAAACCCAAGTCATAGTTCGACACGTATCCGTGTTAGACCCTTTGGCATTTACTAGCTAAAATAATTTTTCAATTCCGTTTCAAAATACACAGTTTTGTCACAGCTCCAGTGAAATGTCCCGTTCTTATTGATTAAAAACGTTCCATATTAATTGATTTCGTTGCGAGGTTTTGACCTCTATATGAGACGTTTTTCAAAGACTGCATTCATTTTAAAACAAACCATAACCTTTATTTCATCAATAAAGGTTTAAAAAGCTTTACGTAGATTATCAAATAATGATAATCTAAAATATCCTGTTTACACACGACCATTACATAATGGTTTACAATACAAATATGTTACAACAAAATAAGTTTCTTGAATGCAGTTTTTACACAATATCATACAAGCATGGACTCCAATTCTCGTCCTTATTTAAGTATGCGACAGCGGAAGCTCTTAATAATCACCTGAGAATAAACATGCTTAAAACGTCAACAAAAATGTTGGTGAGTTATAGGTTTAACCTATATATATCAAATCATAATAATAGACCACAAGATTTCATATTTCAATACACATCCCATACATAGAGATAAAAATCATTCATATGGTGAACACCTGGTAACCGACAATGACAAGATGCATATATAAGAATATCCCCATCATTCCGGGACACCCTTCGGATCTGATATAAATTTCGAAGTACTAAAGCATCCGGTACTTTGGATGGGGTTTGTTAGGCCCAATAGATCTATCTTTAGGATTCGCGTCAATTAGGGTGTCTGTTCCCTAATTCTTAGATTACCAGACTTAATAAAAAGAGGCATATTCGATTTCGATAATTCAACCATAGAATGTAGTTTCACGTACTTGTGTCTATTTTGTAAATCATTTATAAAACCTGCATGTATTCTCATCCCAAAAATATTAGATTTTAAAAGTGGGACTATAACTCACTTTCACAGATTTTTACTTCGTCGGGAAGTAAGACTTGGCCACCGGTTGATTCACGAACCTATAACAATATATACATATATATCAAAGTATGTTTAAAATATATTTACAACACTTTTAATATATTTTGACGTTTTAAGTTTATTAAGTCAGCTGTCCTCGTTAGTAACCTACAACTAGTTGTCCACAGTTAGATGTACAGAAATAAATCGATAAATATTATCTTGAATCAATCCACGACCCAGTGTATACGTATCTCAGTATTGATCACAACTCAAACTATATATATTTTGGAATCAACCTCAACCCTGTATAGCTAACTCCAACATTCACATATAGAGTGTCTATGGTTGTTCCGAAATATATATAGATGTGTCGACATGATAGGTCGAAACATTGTATACGTGTCTATGGTATCTCAAGATTATATAATACAAGTTGATTAAGTTATGGTTGGAATAGATTTGTTACCAATTTTCACGTAGCTAAAATGAGAAAAATTATCCAATCTTGTTTTACCCATAACTTCTTCATTTTAAATCCGTTTTGAGTGAATCAAATTGCTATGGTTTCATATTGAACTCTATTTTATGAATCTAAACAAAAAAAGTATAGGTTTCTAGTCGGAAAAATAAGTTACAAGTCGTTTTTGTAAAGGTAGTCATTTCAGTCGAAAGAACGACGTCTAGATGACCATTTTAGAAAACATACTTCCACTTTGAGTTTAACCATAATTTTTGGATATAGTTTCATGTTCATAATAAAAATCATTTTCTCAGAATAACAACTTTTAAATCAAAGTTTATCATAGTTTTTAATTAACTAACCCAAAACAGCCCGCGGTGTTACTACGACGGCGTAAATCCGGTTTTACGGTGTTTTTCGTGTTTCCAGGTTTTAAATCATTAAGTTAGCATATCATATAGATATAGAACATGTGTTTAGTTGATTTTAAAAGTCAAGTTAGAAGGATTAACTTTTGTTTGCGAACAAGTTTAGAATTAACTAAACTATGTTCTAGTGATTACAAGTTTAAACCTTCGAATAAGATAGCTTTATATGTATGAATCGAATGATGTTATGAACATCATTACTACCTTAATTTCCTTGGATAAACCTACTGGAAAAGAGAAAAATGGATCTAGCTTCAATGGATCCTTGGATGGCTCGAAGTTCTTGAAGCAGAATCATGACACGAAAACAAGTTCAAGTAAGATCATCACTTGAAATAAGATTGTTATAGTTATAGAAATTGAACCAAAGTTTGAATATGATTATTACCTTGTATTAGAATGATAACCTACTGTAAGAAACAAAGATTTCTTGAGGTTGGATGATCACCTTACAAGATTGGAAGTGAGCTAGCAAACTTGAAAGTATTCTTGATTTTATGAAACTAGAACTTTTGGAATTTATGAAGAACACTTAGAACTTGAAGATAGAACTTGAGAGAGATCAATTAGATGAAGAAAATTGAAGAATGAAAGTGTTTGTAGGTGTTTTTGGTCGTTGGTGTATGGATTAGATATAAAGGATATGTAATTTTGTTTTCATGTAAATAAGTCATGAATGATTACTCATATTTTTGTAATTTTATGAGATATTTCATGCTAGTTGCCAAATTATGGTTCCCACATGTGTTAGGTGACTCACATGGGCTGCTAAGAGCTGATCATTGGAGTGTATATACCAATAGTACATACATCTAAAAGCTGTGTATTGTACGAGTACGAATACGGGTGCATACGAGTAGAATTGTTGATGAAACTGAACGAGGATGTAATTGTAAGCATTTTTGTTAAGTAGAAGTATTTTGATAAGTGTATTGAAGTCTTTAAAAATTGTATAAATACATATTAAAACACTACATGTATATACATTTTAACTGAGTCGTTAAGTCATCGTTAGTCGTTACATGTAAGTGTTGTTTTGAAACCTTTAGGTTAACGATCTTGTTAAATGTTGTTAACCCAATGTTTATAATATCAAATGAGATTTTAAATTATTATATTATCATGATATTATCATGTATGAATATCTATTAATATGATATATATACATTAAATGTCTTTACAACGATAATCGTTACATATATGTCTCGTTTAAAAATCATTAAGTTAGTAGTCTTGTTTTTACATATGTAGTTCATTGTTAATATACTTTATGATATGTTTTCTTATCATAGTATCATGTTAACTATATATATATATCCATATATATGTCATCATATAGTTTTTACAAGTTTTAACGTTCGTGAATCACCGATCAACTTGGGTGGTCAATTGTCTATATGAAACATATTTCAATTAATCAAGTCTTAACAAGTTTGATTGCTTAACATGTTGGAAACATTTAATCATGTAAATATCAATCTCAATTAATATATATAAACATGGAAAAGTTCGGGTCACTACAGTACCTACCCGTTAAATAAATTTCGTCCCGAAATTTTAAGCTGTTGAAGGTGTTGACGAATCTTCTGGAAATAGATGCGGGTATTTCTTCTTCATCTGATCTTCACGCTCCCAGGTGAACTCGGGTCCTCTACGAGCATTCTATCGAACCTTAACAATTGGTATCTTGTTTTGCTTAAGTCTTTTAACCTCACGATCCATTATTTCGACGGGTTCTTCGATGAATTGAAGTTTTTCGTTGATTTGGATTTCATCTAACGGAATAGTGAGATCTTCTTTAGCCAAACATTTCTTTAAATTCGAGACGTGGAAAGTGTTATGTACAGCCGCGAGTTGTTGAGGTAACTCTAGTCGGTAAGCTACTGGTCCGACACGATCAATAATCTTGAATGGTCCAATATACCTTGGATTTAATTTCCCTCATTTACCAAATCGAACAACGCCTTTCCAAGGTGAAACTTTAAGCATGACCATCTCTCCAATTTCAAATTCTATATCTTTTCTTTTAATGTCAGCGTAGCTCTTTTGTCGACTTTGGGCGGTTTTCAACCGTTGTTGAATTTGGATGATCTTCTCGGTAGTTTCTTGTATAATCTCCGGACCCGTAATCTGTCTATCCCCCACTTCACTCCAACAAATCGGAGACCTGCACTTTCTACCATAAAGTGCTTCAAACGGCGCCATCTCAATGCTTGAATGGTAGCTGTTGTTGTAGGAAAATTCTGCTAACGGTAGATGTCGATCCCAACTGTTTCCGAAATCAATAACACATGCTCGTAGCATGTCTTCAAGTGTTTGTATCGTACTTTCGCTCTGCCCATCAGTTTGTGGATGATAGGCAATACTCATGTCTAGACGAGTTCCTAATGCTTGCTGTAATGTCTGCCAGAATCTTGAAATAAATCTGCCATCCCTATCAGAGATAATAGAGATTGGTATTCCATGTCTGGTGACGACTTCCTTCAAATACAGTCGTGCTAACTTCTCCATCTTGTCATCTTCTCTTATTGGTAGGAAGTGTGCTGATTTGGTGAGACGATCAACTATTACCCAAATAGTATCAAAACCACTTGCAGTCCTTGGCAATTTAGTGATGAAATCCATGGTAATGTTTTCCCATTTCCATTCCGGGATTTCGGGTTGTTGAAGTAGACCTGATGGTTTCTGATGCTCAGCTTTGACCTTAGAACACGTCAAACATTCTCCTACGTATTTAGCAACATCGGCTTTCATACCCGGCCACCAAAAATGTTTCTTGAGATCCTTGTACATCTTCCCCGTTCCAGGATGTATTGAGTATCTGGTTTTATGAGCTTCTCTAAGTACCATTTCTCTCATATCTCCAAATTTTGGTACCCAAATCCTTTCAGCCCTATACCGAGTTCCGTCTTCCCGAATATTAAGATGCTTCTCCGATCCTTTGGGTATTTCATCCTTTAAATTTCCCTCTTTTAAAACTCCTTGTTGCGCCTCCTTTATTTGAGTAGTAATGTTATTATGAATCATTATATTCATAGATTTTACTCGAATGGGTTCTCTGTCCTTCCTGCTCAAGGCATCAGCTACCACATTTGCCTTCCCCGGGTGGTAACGAATCTCAAAGTCGTAATCATTCAATAATTCAATCCACCTACGCTGCCTCATATTCAGTTGTTTCTGATTAAATATGTGTTGAAGACTTTTGTGGTCGGTATATATAATACTTTTGACCCCATATAAATAGTGCCTCCAAGTCTTTAATGCAAAAACAACCGCGCCTAATTCCAAATCATGCGTCGTATAATTTTGTTCGTGAATCTTCAATTGTCTAGACGCATAAGCAATCACCTTCGTTCGTTGCATTAATACACAACCGAGACCTTGCTTTGATGCATCACAATAAATCACAAAATCATCATTCCCTTCAGGCATTGACAATATAGGTGCCGTAGTTAGCTTTTTCTTCAATAACTGAAACGCTTTCTCTTGTTCATCATTCCATTCAAATTTCTTCCCTTTATGCGTTAATGCAGTCAAGGGTCTTGCTATTCTGGAAAAGTCTTGGATGAACCTTCTGTAGTAACCAGCTAGTCCTAAAAACTGGCGTATGTGTTTCGGAGTTTTCGGGGTTTCCCACTTTTCAACAGTTTCTATCTTTGCCGGATCCACCTTAATACCTTCTTTGTTCACTATGTGACCGAGGAATTAAACTTCTTCCAACCAAAATGCACACTTTGAAAACTTAGCGTACAATTCTTCCTTCCTCAATACTTCTAACACCTTTCTCAAATGTTCACCGTGTTCTTGGTCATTCTTTGAGTAAATAAGTATGTCATCAATGAAAACAATGACAAACTTGTCAAGGTATGGTCCACACACTCGGTTCATAAGGTCCATGAACACAGCTGGTGCATTAGTTAAACCAAACGGCATGACCATAAACTCGTAATGACCGTAACGTGTTCTGAAAGCAGTCTTTGGAATATCATCTTCTTTCACCCGCATTTGATGATACCCGGAACGTAAGTCAATCTTTGAATAAACAGACGAGCCTTGTAGTTGATCAAATAATTCGTCGATTCTCGGTAGTGGGTAGCGGTTCTTGATGGTAAGTTTGTTCAACTCTCGGTAGTCGATACACAACCTGAATGTACCATCTTTCTTCTTGACAAACAAAACAGGAGCTCCCCACGGTGATGTGCTTGGTCGAATGAAACCACGCTCTAAAAGTTCTTGTAATTGGCTTTGCAATTCTTTCATCTCGCTGGGTGCGAGTCTGTAAGGAGCACGAGCTATTGGTGCAGCTCCTGGTACAAGATCTATTTGAAATTCAACGGATCGATGTGGGGGTAATCCCGGTAATTCTTTCGGAAATACATCGGGAAATTCTTTTGCAATGGGAACATCATTGATGCTCTTTTCTTCAGTTTGTACTTTCTCGACGTGTGCTAGAACAGCATAGCAACCTTTTCTTATTAGTTTTTGTGCCTTCAAATTACTAATAAGATGTAGCTTCGTGTTGCCCTTTTCTCCGTACACCATTAAGGGTTTTCCTTTTTCTCGTATAATGCGAATTGCATTTTTGTAACAAACGATCTCCGCTTTCACTTCTTTCAACCAGTCCATACCGATTATCACATCAAAACTCCCCAACTCTACTAGTATCAAATCAATCTTAAATGTTTCGCTAACCAGTTTAATTTCTCGATTCCGACATATATTATCTGCTGAAATTAATTTACCATTTGCTAATTCGAGTAAAAATTTACTATCCAAAGGCGTCAATGGACAACTTAATTTAGCACAAAAATCTCTACTCATATAGCTTCTATCCGCACCCGAATCAAATAAAACGTAAGCAGATTTATTGTCAATAAGAAACGTACCCGTAACAAGCTCCGGGTCCTCCTGTGCCTCTACCGCATTAATATTGAAAACTCTTCCA